>NC_134407.1:100972583-101306333 GCF_038048845.1 Mixophyes fleayi | reverse complement strand
TGGATGTCATTTTTTCAAGTTCAAACTCCTTTTGCCATTTGACTCCCCTGCAACACTCCACTTGATATCCTTCCTCGATTCTTTACCCTCTCTCCCCTCCCTTGCCTTCCCCTTCTTTCTTTCTTCTTTCTTTCTCCTGCTTTGCCCCTCTTTTTCTTCTATTGGCGGTTTTGCCACACCGCCCCCTAGTCTAACTGGTTTATCTCTCTCTGACAACTTCTCTTTTCTCTGTTTCCTCTCTCTTCTCTCCCTACAGTTAAAATTTGGTCAATATCATGTTTCTGTTCTGTATGATATACACTGAATGCATAGGTCCTTGAACTTGTTTGACTTGATTGTTACGGATACTGTATTGGACTGATGCTTGTTTTTGACCTTTCAAAATAAAACTTTAAAAAAAAAAAAATGGATCCTAACTCTCGTTTTACAGCTAGGTTTTTAATAATGTTTTTTCAAGTGCTTTTCACAATACAATTATTTGTTCTGTCAGACAGAACTAATGCATAACAAATAGGTCAGGCTGCGTTTTAGCATTTTACATGCAGTGTTAAAATTTTAGACCACAGTGGTTGAAATAAACCCATAAGAAACCATTCATCCCATTTTTATTGCACTTTCAGAAATGCTGATCTGTGTGACTGAACCCTGAAGAGTGATACAGAGCAGCATTAGGGCCACAAGCATTCATTTTTTTTTGTAGAGTTTAAAATACAGATACAGGCAGTTACACACTATAAAGTGGGTAATATAGATTAAACAGTAATAGTTCAAAATTAAACTGAAAAAAAAAACCCCAAAAAAACTTTCTTTTTGTTGCTTTCTATGTAAAATAAAATAAATAAAAATTCCACAACCTCTTTAAAAACCTGTAGTTTTCCAGCTGCAACTGCAGGTCACTTATGCCAGGTAAATGTAGATTACATTGCCTACCACATATGTTGAAATGGAACACCTCCATGAATAGTGAAAACCGAGAAAAAAGGCCTCATATTCACTGATGACAATTTGGTGTATTGTACTAGTATTTTTAACTGTAGTACAACACATAAAAACGGGTCTGAAAATAGAACTATTGTTAATATAATCTTCATCTCACAATGTTAATTGCGTTCAGGAGCATTATGATTGCAATAAATGAATGCACTGGGGAAGCTTACACAACCCACAATGACCTCATCAACGCTATTAAAACTGCATGGCAAATATGTTTGAGGTCTTAGCATGTTTAAAATAACACAACTAATTTAATATAAAAGATATATTGAAGCAACAAAACGCTAAAGTTATGATTTAAACTTTTGTTTGAAGATAGACTAGGTATGAGTACCAAAAGGAAACATTTCTTGTGCAGACCCTCTTACATAATAGGTCTTCCTTAGGTTTCACAGAGTAGAATTTAACACTTATTTCTCTTCAATGGCAAAATATTTAATTCATGCAATTTAGTAAATACTACCAGCAGAGCTATATATACTACTGGAGCAAAATGGCAGAGACGATACGCATTTCTGACAAGCTGGCAGCAACTAAAGCATTCAAAACTATTTTTAACATGTCACCTTTCTTTGCTTCCTCACATGAGGCAGTAATGACACTTGAAAAAGGCGCTAATGAGACTGTGTAAGGCAATTCCAAAAATACATGAGATGTTTTCAGACAGACTTCACTCAAGCGTCTTCATTGATGACAATCTAGGTAACAGCTACAAATTGCCACCTTAATGCCATAGCCAAGTCTATCTATGTCATACTATGCAATTATGAATTTAAAAAAGAAAACAAACATTGCATTGCTATATATGAACTAAGACGAAGGTGATCCACAAAAAATGGAAGCAAAAAAAAAAAAAAGGGCTCTTGTTCATGGGTCACTCGTGATACATTGCGCAGTGTTCACCATAGATTAAATAAGCAAAGCACTGTTAATACGCACAGTACCAAGTTCAAAAGCTAGAAGGTCCAAAAATGCGTTCTGTTGTGCCCAGTGTCTGTCTTGTGTTTGGAGTCCATGAGCACTAACAGTGCTTTCCACATTGTGATCAACAGTTCAATTATTCTAGGCATAGGAAGAAGTGGAGTGTGGGGGATTACATATTCTGGATACCCCACTCTAGGTCAAACACAATAATTAAAATATTAATAAAAATGACTGCACAAGTATACTTGCACCTCTTTGCAAAGAGAGAGAGAGAGAGAGAGAGAGAAAAAGAGAGACCCACACAGAGATGCAAACATTACAAACAAATAATGTGGTGAACACCAAAGATGGAATACCCCAATTGAAATTCCATACTGGCCCCTGCTAAAGACTCTCAAATTTGCATTCCACCTCCAATAAACACTGCAGCACAGAGCAACATACAACAGAAGTACACTAGCACACAAGCCCTAAAACGGAAGAACAAACATGCATGGCACAGGCATTGCTAGGTTCTAAAAATAACCAGGGTCTAGCCCCACAAGTTCACCATATTTGTAATTGCTCATACCATGCAGTCACTCAAGGTATAAGGTTACATGGAACACTAACAAAAGATGAACTTTCCAGTTGTTATAGCTGGACTCCTGAAACCAATAAAGAGATAAAATATAGAAAATGAGTTGTGGTCAATAATAAAATTTAAAAAATTAAAACAAAAAATAAAATATATACCGTAATCCTTTGCTCTGCTTCCTTCTTCTTTTCTTCTATTGGCGGCTTGCCACTTCGCCCCCTGTTCTACCCTGCCCACCTTCTGCTGAATAACTTCTCTTTTCTGTTTCTTCTCCCTTCTATCTTTAAAGTAAAATTTGGTCAATACCTTGACTCTTCTCTTTATGATATATTCTGAATGTATTATACTGAATATATTAGTCCCTGAATATACATAACTCGACTAACATAACCTGTCTCGGACTGATGCTCATTGTTGATCTTTGCAAAAATAAAATCTTTAAAAAAATAAATATTAATTTATGATCATTTATCAATATTCACAAGTAACGACCAACCTGAGCTGTTTACATTACCACATGTGCAAAAGTTTTTTTCAAAATTTGCTAAATTGCAGTACAAAGCAGTTCCCATAGACATCTATGGGGACTGCTATGTACAATGAAAAAAAGTGCATAGCAGCAGATATCATAGATATCTGCTGCGATGCACTGTTGATTGATTAGACAAATACTTCAATTGGCGCCTATTCCCCAAAAACTACTGTTTTCAGGGAATAGACACCAATTGAAGGTTTAATAAATAGACCCCCTTAATGTTTGATTGAAAAGTGCTACTTCTGAATAGAATCTATTATTCCAGTTTTCCATTTTTTTATTTTTTATTTATTCACCTGTGAGATGCTATGCAATTGTGGTCAAAATGCAATTGAACTACAAGCACATGTCCTGTATCACTGCAGAAGTGTGCGGAGGTTTAATGTGAAACGTCACTCTGTTCAGGCAATAATTGCTGCAATGTTTGTCTAGCTAATATATCCAAGTACATAGCATAAAAAAAATCACACAGCCCTGTAATAAAAAAAGATGGGAAGCAAATAATTTAAATCATGAAATTAACATCACCAATATATGGAGTCACATGGTAGTGACAGGCATTGCAATATTTTATTTACAAACTAGGCAGTTAAACAATATTATGCCACCCCATTTACCACATGCATTAGTATGTTATGTATAGTATCAGAAATGTAGCTAATGGCAATATTATTCAAATATTTGTGTATAATGTAAAGTTTTAATTGAAGAACATTCACAGTAGATACTAGTATAACTTGTGGGAATATTATATTTAGCCTTCTTTGACAGTTGATTTAAAGCATACTATAAAATTGTAAATTACTTCTCCTCAACCAAACTACTTTGCATAACAATTAAAAAAAAATAAAAAAAAAATACTTTGTCTCCATTTGCCCGACTACAGGAATGTTAACACCCTGTGCCCACCCACAACACATCAATGTATGTCTGAGGGAAGCTGCCAGTTCAAGACAACCTTCATACTTTGAACAAAACCTGTAACGCCTTGTGCTTGAGCAAGTATCAAAGCCCCTCATTAAATGCCCATTTCCTAGAATGATTGTTGCACTGCTTGTTTTACTCAATCTAAAGCTAATTAATCAACTTGTAGGGAAAGGAAAGGGTAAAAAGGAAAAAAAAAAAGTTGATGCACTTAATTCAAACGTTTCTACATAATTTACTTTTCACCTGTACATATCTACACATTACCTCATCTGTTCCCTTCAATCTCCTGTAAATATGAAATGATCATATTCAAAATAACAGGAGCACCAGTTAAGCTAAGCTTACAATGTCCAGTGACACCCTAACAGCCTACTTATAACCTCATGTACATCTTCAACACAGTAAGCATGACTTGTAGAGAATACAATCTGCAAAAACACTCACTGTCAATTAACCCAAACAAAGTGTTTTAGCGTACTGATCTTACTAGTAATAATCATGCTGCTCTTCTCCAGTACCCATTTAAATATTATGACAATACCTTTGAGTCCCTGATATTTCTACTTTACATGTTTACAAAATAAAAAAATTAGTATAACATATGGGTATTGGCCACAGATTCCAACAAGCCCCAGTGCCAAAATTTATCAAAGGAACAAACCTTGTTAAGCAATAACTTCTAAAATCTTTTAATTAACAAACAAAATGAGTAAAATTACTATTGCTGCATTGGAATGTCATTTGAAATGTATAGCGTGACTAAATATCTTTAAGGATATCTATCTGGTGCATAGCGATTGCAGAAAATCAATGCTATAGACTGATGCTCTGTAATCAATGTGCTATACATCCTAACACCTTACTGAACAGAACAATGCAGGATGATCTTCTGGTATCAACTGAGATCAAATACCAATGACTGATAACTCTGTTTATGCCTTGACCACAAAAATATATCCCTAAGGCACCTTGTCAGAGACCCTAATACTAATGAATATCCAATACTCTACACCTGTTTGGACCATTCTAAAATTCCAACATTCCTCGTCTGCTGTGGTGTGCGGTTTCACCCCTCATCTCGCTCTCTCATTTACAAGCTAAGGAGGAAAGCACAGCTTCCTCCAGCTCCTACTGTAGCCTGACCATCCTGGGGCACCTCAGCAGAGAATGTCCATGCAGAAAGCAGCTGTACTTTACAAGTGTTATTGTGTCTGCAGTGATGAGCTTAATTCAGGAAGAATGACAATCCATACAGTTGTACTTTGTATCTTTTAGATTCATACTATCGTTTGCTTAAGTGCCATTTTAAAATAGCACTCTGCTACATGCAGAAACCCATGGTAAACTCCATGATAAAGCAGCAATACAATGAAACCTTTAATTCATAGGCAAGTTACTACAAACATTTACAATAAACATTGTACTGGCAAATGTATTCTTGCTATTTATGAAGGTCTCTTGCTTAACTTTAGGTTTACCTCCTGCAACTCTCTAATCTTCATCATGAACCACACAATATGCAGAACATTTTAACTAGGAATAGTCCTCTTACATTCCAAAAGAAAACTTTTATCACACAATATATTTTTAAATTGTGTGTGTCTGCATGCAGAACTCAAGTGCACTTGACCTTTAGAGCTTTTCTGTGCAAGGTGTCATAAATCTCCTGGCAAAGTTTCCCATCAACAACAGGACAGTACAAACAATAAGGTCTAAAATATTTTTTTTTCCTTTGTTTTTTAGGGAATGGGGAAAAATGTAGGCAGAGTGACAGTCATAACCAAAAAATTATTCTCCAAGGAAATAAATGAGCAAGTTTTTTTTTTTTTAAACAGGTGGGTAAATCTAATAAGAGGAGCACAGCATTTTTTGAGCAGTATTCAACATTGAGAAATGCCTATTTAGATGCTTGCACACCACATAGACATTTGAATTTGCATAGCCTGTTCCAGCCCCGCATTGCACTCTGGAAACACACCAGTTAGCAATATAATTGCAGTGCAACAGACTAGACACTGGTAATTCTGGAAGGGGTTAATAGGCTCCATTTCTCCGACTGGTACACAAAATAGGTTGCCAGGCACAGTCTCATGTTTAAACACCAGTGTTGCCCAAGAAACATCACTGTTGCAAAACAAAGAGCAAGAGACAGAGGCAGAGTAATGCCAAGGGGAGATACCATGCAGAGTGTGTGGCAGCTGCACTGTATATTGTGAGAAGTATAAAGGATGACCTCTTGTGAAATCAATCAATCTCTGACATCATTTTATAGTAAATATCCGATCCTAAGACTGAACAGAAATGTTATGTTTAAAGAGCTGGTTTCTTATACTACATTAAACGAAAAGCAGATTGAATGGCACCCATACCTTATGTCTAACATACTAGTTCAACAGAAGAGCACATCACATTTTGCTTTCTCCCCCAAGCGGAATGAGATCCTACAACAACAACTTAATGTAACTGGTGGCAGAAGTTTCACATTTAGGCCAGCAGAAGACATGTATCATGCAAGTCATGCTTCTCAAGATACATTTCCACCAAATATTTGAATCCAAACACTTAGCCATCTACAATGGAGATTCAGGCTAATAATACAGTGACTGGCATTGCATTATATTACCCCACAGCTATATGGGGCACATCTCGGGCAGACCAAGTTGGAAAGCTCACCTCTTCCAGTATTTCGTCCAAAATGAGGGAAAAGATTATCTAAACCAGTATTCACTAGCACTCTTTTGAAGGAGTCCCGCATTGCTTAATATTTGTTTCACACCAAAAGCATAATTTCCAGCATGCAACTGTTGTTAAATACTGTAAGGCTCTCTCTCACCAGCCATACAGTAGGACGCTACTGTAGTACAATGCATATTGAACAAAACCTCCTGGCATGGCTTCCTCCATACAGCGCTTCTGCTCTCAGTGGTGCTGTGACATAAGATGAAGCTGGCCTGGGGGAGATCATAGTGCCCAAATCAAGTAGGTCTGTTTAGCAAGCGCTGTCCAAAGGGAATAGGGCCATGGCAGAACACCATTCATTTTTAATCTCTTTAAAGTTTTACAGACAGGAGCCATGGCTACAGGCTACATTTGGTTACAGGTTACATTACACACCAGACATTTGTACATAGATCTAGAAGGTAAGAGCATGGTTGAATTTTGTCTGATGTACATTAAAAATGTAACATGATTGTGATAACCAAAATAAGCGTTTGTGTGGCGATTATGGTCAGCAGATTATCTTGCAATAAGGAAAGATTAGATGAAGCGTGTTAGATCACACTGGATAAGCAACGGCTAAGGGTAAAAAGAGAGTTAGTGGGAATGGGGTGGTCGAGCTTGAAAAGTAAAAGGGGGTGAAGCTGATTAGAAGGGGGTGGGTGAGGAAAAGGGAATGAGAAGGTGAGGAGGGGAGAACTTTTCATTAATATTCATGCATAGTGCACAAGGCATTATGTAATGTAAATATAAAATGCCAGTTCAGAAACAGGTGGTGGGTTCTCTGCAAACAGTGCTTTCTTTTGGAGATTGTCTCATAAAACACCAGTGAAAGCAAGTGTATGTGTGTATTTTGTTTAACATAAATACATTTTCACTTACACAACTATCTAATCATTTGTAAAAGTAAAAAGACTTACTGGAAACACCTGCTTTAAATCCCGATCTCAACTTCCTTTGATGCTTTACAAGTCAGTTTATCCTGCTTGGTAAGTTAGAAAATAATGAACCAAAGTAATCCCCAACTCCTTATTTGCAAAGAGCATCCAAAATGTCCACTTTGTCTTTCTTCAATACTGTTTTGAGAGAAAAGAAACGTGTTAGAAAAATAATGATGATGATATTATTTTCACTATGTGGTGCAACAGTATGAGCTTTAATTCAGACAACTTGTCATAATAAAGTCATAGAACGGTTTAATCAATTAACATAACCTTTTCACACGAGTGTTGAGTTAAATAAAAAGTGTATTCGTATCTTAAAGAATCCCTAAGGGGTTTCCTGTTCTTGTCCTCTGTGGTATCCTAACTATATCATTCTGCTCTGCCACAGCTGTGCAGTACTGGAGTAAGAGTTACTGAAAGCAATCCAAATGAAAATGATGGGTGCAGGACCAAACCGGAGAAAAATCAACACACCACAGCCAAAAATGATTAGTATTAGGCTTTACTTAAAGATGCATTGCCTGAATGTATACTGATCATCCATACAATTCAGGTCTTTACAAAATCTCATTGCAATTACTTTTTCATTGAGCCCTGAATGACCCTTTTAAATGTAAAAGAGATCTCCCATGACCTCCAGTAACACAGGCCAGTGCTTCAACCACAAGCCCACTGGAGGAGAGGTGTGGTATAGCGGCTGAGGCATACCAGCATGAAATACACAAGCCTGTGAAATTTAGTAGTCTCAGCTCAAGCCCACAGACCCTGAACAAATCTTGGTTTCTGTTTAGGCCTGAAGAGCCAAACAAGCACTTAAAAGTACTAATAAAGCACTTTACCTGTGTGATTATGCAAATAAAAATACATATATAAAGCAGAATAGCTATACCTAATTTCTCTGCATATGTTCACATAAGTAGGGATGGGCATATTGCTGCAGCAGTGCAAAAGGAAATAACCATAAACTCCAAAGAAACTGTGCCCCAGTGGCCAAAATATCTGTAACAAGGTAGAATATTTTCGTGGCTTAAAAAAGCAAATGGTTTATAACACCACATGGCAGTGCCCTTAGGGTTCGTACCCCTGGGCGTTTAAGGATGACACCTGTTAAAAGCAGACAGAATCTTGTACTTTGTCCTCATTTTTAACAGAACATTCAAATTGTATTCTCCAGAGCCTCTCTGCAGCATAGTTTGCTATGTACTTAATAAGCTCTCAGACAGAACTCCATTAAATTTTACAGAGCATTAACTCTTATGAACGCTGTAGGCAACGTTGATATTGACATGATGCAAACGCATATCAGAAAATGTGCATGTTCAGGTCCATTTGCTTACACTATTTCTTGGACTATCAGCGTTGATGTGCATTGCTCACAGGGCTTTAACACTAGTTGAAAATTTGTTTAAATTTTGTGTACACAGCATACTAATGCAATGTAATTTGCACAGTGGGAAGTATAATAGTGGTTATATTAAAGGTGAATAAATAACCCACCACTATTTATCAAAGTGCCTATCAAGACACAACTTGTTTTGAAATCAAAATCCAGCTTTCCTTACCATAGTTGGGGGATGGAAGAAAGGATTATTGTGCTCTCTCATGAAGGCAGACTAAGGGCTAGATTTACTAAGCTGCGGGTTTGAAAAAGTGGGGCTGTTGCCTATAGCAACCAATAAGATTCTATCTGTCATTTATTTAGTACATTCTACAAAATGACAGCTAGAATCTGATTGGTTGCTATAGGCAACATCCCCACTTTTTCAAACCCGCAGCTTAGTAAATCTAGCCCTAAGACGAGTGCATACAAAATGCAGAATCACGAGATCCTTCCATCGTTGAACGACATTTTTTAGTTCAGTTTAAAAATCAAATGAAATGATACGATATGCTTTGGAACGATAATCATTCATTGTTGGAGGGTACACACTAATGTGATATCGGCCAAATGGTCGTTTATTGTGTCAATGGCCCGATAATCGGTCGAAAACTCTGTACTGTGTACCCAGCCTTAAAAAAGGGAAAGATTAGTCTTATCAGTTTATGGTGTGCTTTGGGGTAGAAATTTAGGTCTATGATATACAACACTTAGGGGCTGATTAAATTAGCTGTGAGGATCCAAAGTAAACTTATGGCTGTTATCGTGTGTTGTTTTAAGTAATGGGTTTCGCTCATTGGCCTTGCACATCTTAGGATATCATTGTAGGACACCTACAGTAAACGTAAGGGAATAGAGCAGGAGGAAGTGGGTAATAGGGTCATTGAAACCAAAATATTCCATTGTTATATCAGTTTACATGTTTTACTAGTACTGAAAAAATAAGTATCCCTCTTTGCAGATGTTTTTTTTTATTGCCCATTAATCCCAACACACAAAGAGAGCTACATTATCAGGAAACATAATGGCTGTTGAAGTTTTGATCTGTACAAGTTTAAATAAACATGCCCCATAGTGGCTTCTGTACCCAAGCCCAGTATTTCTCTATCCGAACAATCTCTAACTACCTGCAAGATAATCAACTTGACAAATAATTCCAGAGATTAATCCTCAAAATATTGACTTGTTGGGTATAGTCAATCTATATAGTCCACTCATCACATCCTCCCACTCCTGGTTACAGGACTTTTTTCAGCTGCACTCACTCTGTGACAATCCCTTCCTCGCACAATAAGACTTTCCTCTAGTCTTCAGACCTTCAAGCGTTCTCTGAAAACTCACCTCTTCAACCAACCTCTTAATCACTCTAGGTTACCCTATTGCCAACCTCTATACAGCTAACACAAGACAACAGCCATTTGACCAACACTGGTGTGTGACTGATTGTATGACTCACGCAATACTTTTTACCTTTGCATTCTAGCTGATGTAGCACATACCTTTGTGTATCATTGCCCCATAGATTGTAAGCTTGCGAGGAGGGCCATTATATATATATATACATTACACACTGAACCTAGTATAGCTGCCATTTCTTGGGGTTGCAGTGAAAGGGATAGTAACCTTTCCAGACTTGGGCACTCCCCCAAAGTAATGATCCCTCCCTCAATGATGCCACACAGACCCTTTGCCATTAGATTCCATCCTCCAAGTTATTGTGTTGCAAGATAATCCGCACACATCAAATTACACTGACAGAAGAGCTCTGGAATGAGAGAAAGGGATATTGATGAAGGGAAAGCAAAAACGGAAGTATAAAACGCCACTAATTATAAGCTCGGCGCCCTCCTGCCAGGCTTATTATGTTCGGCCAGCTCTGTCTGCAAGCATACTTGCTAACATCATCATAGAAATTAGGCAAAGTCCTATGACAAGAATATGTTTATCTAGTCTTCCCTTACTATTGATTTTAGACAAATACAAAGGAAAAAATAACACGAGTTTAAAGTCCTTTTAATTACTCTGGGTACTAAAAGGACGTCATTTCTAATGGACTAGAAATGACGTCATTTTAGTACCCAGAGGTCCCCCTGACAGCCGGCAACGCACCGGAGACACCGCTGGCTGAAAATAAGTTAAGTAAACATTTGTTATGTATTTTTTTTAAATTAAAACATTTTTTTACACTTTTTTTTTTCTAAAACCCGGGTCGGGCAGGTGCAGTATGAACCCGCCCGACCCGGGAATCTTCTTATCTATACTGCCCTGTGCCCCGGCAATATCCCGGGTTAACAACCCGGGATATTGCCGGGGCGGCAGTATGAAAGTGGTATTACAAACATAGTGCAGTGACCAGTAATTTGGATCATGCATGGTGCAGTGTAATTTTGACCAGCAGGTATTCATTTGGTCAAATCTTTTACTCTATACATACACTTAAGGACCCTGCCACAGACTATCCAAGCTAACAAAAATGGTTTAGTTGATGTGTAGAAACAACGCTACTAAAGGTTTCTCAGTAGGGAGACAAAAGTGAAAACATGAAAATAGTAAATTACAAAAAAGGCAAAAAACAAACAAACCTGTTTTAGCATGCCTATCGTAATACAAGTATATGCTCCTTTAGGTCTATGCATAAACTAGGTTTAAACATAGATTACACCGAATTTTGACTGTGTCTCTAATTTCTAGTTCCGGCATATACAAATTAAATCCTTCTCTGTGCCTCTTACATTTAGATGTATAAAACCTCCAGCTTAAAGTTCATTCAAGAGGCAAAACTATTAGCAAATTTAAGCAACAAAAGCATGTCCTTATATTTCTTTCTTTTAAATCTAGTGGAAAGTTTCAGTATCACCAATAACTTTAAAAACATTACCAAATAAGAAAGAAACATTAAAAAGGGCACTGCAGCAGTGAATAGGTTAACTACATCCTTATATACTCCCTATTTTTTACGGTAAAATAAAATGTTGAGCTATATGCAATTGTATAGCTGTTTTACATGTTCCTTGATGCAGCCCTACGTTTAAAAAGGCTTTTGCTTAACAGTTCATAAATAAGCACTTATTAAAAGAAAGCAAGTGCCGAGTTAATCGGGCCAGATAAGCCTTTGTAGCATATTGTAATAGAAATAATTATACTCCTGGGACAGGGCAGGAAGTGTGTATAAATACAAGAATAGGCCACCAGGGGCATAATAAAGCAGCCTTGGAAGGCTGGAACAGAACACGGATGGGGAGAAGCTGTCATGGACTAACCACAGCATTCTCTGCAGAGATAACTCATGCTAACAAGGATTAAGACCCTCCCAGAATACCACCTCCCACCATGTAATCATGTATTCGTATCTTTTGGCTACTTCTATTTAAAACATATTACAAGAAAGAGCTGGGAGCTTATGTACATTTCCTTCTTAGGAACAAATTTAGCAAAATGGGTAAACCATTCTTAGCCAAAATGAGTAAAAGCATTTAGTGTGGAACAACAGCTTCATATCCTTACACAAGAAATCCTTGGTCTGTCATTAGAGGTCAATAATCTTGAAAATGTCTGAAATGCTAGGCAATATGCTTGGCTACAAAACAAATATGGCAACAATAAAGTGTAAATAAAGACGTAAATCGTGAGGTCAGTCCGATAGACAAGCTAAATCAGTGATCTGCAACCGGATATACTTCAAGGGCAACACACGAGCGGCCCTCCAACCTTCAAAAGGGCCGCACAATACTCAAATTAAAGAATGAAAAGACAGCTTAAAAACTACCGTGGCACATCCACACCACTCATCATCATTATTTATTTATATAGCGCCACCAATTCCGCAGCGCTGTACAGCGAATATTTGTCATTCACATGAGTCCCTGCCCCAATGGAGCTTACAGTTTAAATTCCCTATCACAAACATTCAGGGTCAGCAACAAATTAACCTTCTAGTAAGTTTCTGGAACGTGGCAGAAAACCAGAGCACCCGAAGGAAACCCATGCAAACTCAGGTAGAACATAAAAACTCCACACAGATAAGGCCCTGTTTGTGAATGGAACTCATGACCCAATTGCTGTGAGGCAGAGGTGCTAACCACTGAGCCGACTCATTCCTATATGCCTCCAAGTGCTCCTCAGTTGCTCCAATATCCAAAATCCCCACTTGCTACTCAGACTTCCCACTTGTTCCAAAACAGCCCTACATGCACTCAGATCCTTACCACAAAATACCCCCAAACCTCCTCAGATCCTATATGTACATGCTCCTCACAACTAAACCAATTATAGCTAATCTACTTATACTTCTACCTGTCTGCCTATTACCCTCTTCTCACTGCCCTCCTGTTTACATGTGATAAGCAATGAATATAATAACTCCCTCCCCCACTTTTAAAAAACAAAATAGAACAAAAATGCAGCTGACTCTTATCCCTTTCCCTTATTATGTTCTCTATGTAACATTTTCCACTTCTCCATTAATTCTCCCTTCTGAAATATACCTGTGACCCATACTCTTCTATTAATTCTCTCTGCTCTTTCCCTCTCATGACCATTTCGTGGCTCTGTGGCTCAGGAAGCTCTTGCGAGTGGCGGGAAGCCGCACCGCTACATCACATGGAGCCCGTAGAGGAAGGAAGGAGAGCACACTGCACTCCCTTCTCCTCTTGTGGTGTGCTAGATGACCTCCTTGCAGCGTGTAGAGAAATTCACGTGATACGGAAGTCAGCTGCTTAAGTTCAGTCTTTATTATAAAGCAGAGATTAAGTCAGATCGGGAGCCGCCAGCTGCGGGCCAGGTGAAGGCCCACTGGGCCACAGGTGAAATACTAAGAATAGATATATAGTTATCAAACAGTAGGAGAAAAGAAGGTAGATAGAAAAACAAGCATTTAAAAAAAGAGTCATGGTGGATATTTAAAATGCGGACAAATAAATAAGCCCTTGTTTGATTATCCTAAAGGGCCAGTGACCCTAAAACACAAGTTGCTTTTGCTATAAAAAAAACATTTAACCTTCTGCTTTACCCACAGACAAAAAAAAACAAAAACACCAACAACAATAACGCCAGTATACTGGTAATTGCATTTAACATGCGTGTGTAACCAGGGCTTACAATGGAGGACAATCCATTAAGCCCCCTTGTGTTCATTTCACTGAATATGAGAATAAGGCACATAGAGCATCTAAAATACATTGCTGTGTAACTGCTGCTGGGGTCACTGAATACAAAGACAAGTTTACATGCTTTTCCAACTGGTGTTAAAAGACTCTAGTAAAGCATGCATATTAACACCAGTTGGAAACCAGTCTAAAAGTGGCTAAGATAGTGTCTAGTGTCCTTCAACAGTATTGCAAACAGGAAGTCTGCTGGGTCAACATAATCTCTCCCCTCACAGTCAGAACTTTATCTCACATATATTCAATTCTAATAACATGTGTACAAGATTGAGATTATTCCTGAAAGTGATTAGCTCTTTTACCAAACTCATTTGAATTTTAAGTTTACTGGTCCTTTATAAGATAGACGCATCATTTATGGAGTCCTTCCTATAGGTCAGGCATTTTAAACTCAAATGACCAAGAAATGTATTTAGGGCCTATTTATGAATGCTGGTTTTACTGTAAATTCCCCAAATACTGCAGTTTGGACACCAAATATCATGTAAATTTATGAATAGTACATTGCAGCATAGAGATCTGCTGCTTTGATTCAAAATGCAGACCAGTCCCCATACAAGTGTATAGAGACTGCTCTGTAATGGAATGTAACAAATGTAAAAAATACCCACCTGTTCACGTTAATGTACGTTCGCTCAGGCTGAGGTACATTACCATATTTGATAGTTTTAAGCTCTGTTCAGCTCTGCTCCGAAGAGCAGAGCTTCACCGCGCATGCGTGGAGGGAACACATGATCCCTCCCTGTCTCACACCACTCTCTCTGCAACAGTGAATTGCAGCGATGTTTGTGCGCACGCCCAAGGTTTTCAGTCGGTGCATGCGCGCAGGAGTGAGAAGAAGACACCGTGGATCGCAATGTTCTTCGGAAGTGAAGAGAAGTAGAAAAGGTAAGTTTTGTTCTTCACAGGAACAACAGTTTTTCAGAACTACCGTTTTTTAATAAATATGAACGATATTTCTATCCTTATCTATGCAATGAGGATTGAAAACTATTTTTTATATTTTACGGTGGGTAAGAAATAGGGCCCTTAGTGTGTAAACCTTAGTGAAAGCTGTATTAGTTCTAATGATAGCATTTGAGGAAAAAAAAAAAAAACTTTTTATTACTCATTCATAGTTTTATTGACTAAAATTTGGAAATTTAAAGTATTACAGTTGACTAAATTGCATCTCAAATTAATAAAAAAAAACAACTTACTACTACTAATCCAACTGCAAAATAATGTGAAGAGGTGTACTTAAAAAATGACTTCAAGGTAAGAGGCGAAAGGCTGTATATGGTCAAAAAACAAAACAAAAAAAACACCAGTTTCACATACATTAAATCACAGTGTTCAAGACAATAAAGGTCACAAGAGCAGGCTACAGTAGAGCTAAATTTTCAAAACATTTGCCACACTCGGACACAAAATTTCACACATTTTACAAAAGAAAAGTATACATCGCAGAATTCCCCTATCATTTTTGTTCCACCAGGACAAAACATTTCCTATACACATTGCAAGGTGTAATAAAAAAAAAAGAAAAAAAAAAAGAACAGTGTACTCTCTCCCCCTGCCCCCAGCATGTACAGATAACAGCACGGGGCTCTCCCTGCAACCCCTTACTGGGCTATATGGGACGGTGTAAATAACAAGATTGGAACCCCTAGCCATCATATAGCCAAAGAAGAAAAAAAATAAGCACGTACTTCTCAAACAGGCAAAAAAAAACAACAAACTTTAAAAATTGAATAACCGGTACACAAAAACACTTATTCAACTACTTTCTTGATCTGTGATAGTCCAAATGGGTGGGTGATTTTTGTTTCCCCACCTTTTTATTGTTAATAAATTGGTGAACAGTGGGGCGGGGGCTTCCTTCTTGCATAATGTGCAGGACGACATTCGGGGTGGTGAAGTTGCTACTTCGGAGGTGCCAATCTTGCTACGCCAGGCCCCACAGCCCAGGGGGTTTAATAAAAAGATTTTCAGTGCAGGAACACCCCCCCCCAGCCATAGAGGTATCAGCCCTTGATGACCACAGGCATCAAGCCCCTGCTAGGTGGGTCGATTGCCCCGATCGCCCTTCCCCCCCAGATCTGCCAGGGAAGCCAACCCAGGCTGTCTAGCACTGGGGATGGTTGAGGAGAGGACGAGTGTGGAGGACACACTGACAGTGTTCCTTTGGCGCTGTATATGAAGAATGATGAAACAAAATAGAGCCTGAAGATTGAAATTGCCGGAATGCCACAGACACATGCAAAAACACTTGTTACACTATAAAATCTGATTTGTGCAAAATTTTGCTCAACTCAAGAGAGCAGAGAATGTGAACATTATTGGACCCATTGAGTACGGACAATGTACTGTTGCTCTGTTATATTTTAGTACTAATTTACATTTGTGATACTAGGTCACGTGATCACTTATGCCATCATTTCATACTCTGGAAAAATATACAGAAATTATAGAATGGAGGGGAAGAGGGTTCACTTGAAGTTTAATAATGCTAATAAGCATGGTCTATTTACGTTACAAGACATACATAAAGCATTATTTTTTTTTTTAAACTTTTATTTTTGGGAGGTCAAATAACAAGCAAAACCAACATACAGTAAAAGTGACCATATACAACTCACCGATAGCATGAAATACAATCACCATAAAATCGTGAAAAACACACAAAAAAAGAAACACTACAGAGGGGTCAAATTACGTGCATCGATATTGACCCAAAATTTTTTAGAGATATGAGGGAAAGAGCGAAATGCCACGAGAGGGGGGGGGGGGCATGACGCGAAAAGAAGGGAAGAGAGAGACTAGAACAGAACAGAAAAGGAAAGGAAGAAAGGAATTATAAAATACAATAAAATTAAACAAAAAAAAAAGAAAAAAAAGGAAGAGGACGGTCATATGTAAATATAAAATCAAGTGAAAGGGGAATAGGCCTGAAAAAACGAGAGCCATGGGCTCCAAACCTTAGTGAACAATCTTGATGTCCTATTAATGATGCTGGTCATGTATTCCAGGCGCTGGACCTGCCATACTCTGTTAATAACTGCTTGAAGTGGTGGTGGGGACCTGCTGCCTCCAGTCCGCTGCAATTTGGCAGGTAGCTGCCGATAGAATATGCCTAGCCAACTTATTCTCGTGTCGAGTCGCTGTGGGAGCTCCCAAGGGCAAGAGAAAAAAAATTAGGCTCTAATGGTATCGCTACCTGGAGAATCGATTGAATCAGATGTTTAATCTTTGCCCAGAAATGTGTTAATTTGGGACAAGTCCACCATATATGGATAAAATTACCCTCATGGGAGCACACCCGCCAACAGCGATCAGAAGAGTCTGGGAGAATTTTATGAATCCGGGAGGGAACGTAGTACCATCGGTACAATACCTTATAGACGTTCTCCTTTATTTTAACGCAGATTGAACTGGAAGCAGCATTCTCATAAATCTCCGACCATTCATCGCTCAAAAGGGTTTCACCAAAGTCACGTTACCAGGCCAATTCATACGGGTCTCTAAGGTCTGAGGAAGGTGGGGCGAGTTTGTGGTATAGTGTTGAAATAAGGCCTTTCGTAGAGGACTGGCGAAGACAAAGATTTTCGAACGTTGTAAGTGGACGAGAAGAGAGGCGAGTTTTAGCTGTGTGGTGGAAATGACAAAGCTGGAGAAATTGGTAGAAAAGTTTAGAGGAAATATCCATTCGTGATTGGATGTCAGTAAACAAGGAGAACACTACCGTGGAGGTGAGATGATTTAAAAAACGGACCCCTTGTGAGGTCCACGAGGAGAATACTTTAGGAGTAAGGCCTGGGGTGAAGTCAGAGGAGTTAAATAAAGGAATTAGGGGAGAGGGATGGGGGGAAAGGCCAAATTTCTGAGAGGATGAGTCCCAGACCGCCAGGGAATGTGTAATGATCGGATGAAGCGAGACACGTTTTGGTCGCCGAGCCCGTGGGAGCCATAGGAGAGTGGATAAAGATAGCATACCCAGACTTTCAGCCTCGATCTCAACCCAAACCCTGGAGGGTGTTGAACTACATCACAGAACGCATTGAGCGTGTGGAGAGGTAGTAGCGTCGGAAGTCGGGAATTCCCAGTCCCCCTCCCCACGGGGCTCTCTGTAAAAGCTTGAAATGGACTCGGGGGCGCTTACCAGCCCATATAAATTTGGATACATGAAAATGGAGAAACTTGAAAACATAAGGAGGGACCCGGATGGGGAGGATTTGAAAGAGGTATAGGAGTCTAGGGAGAATATTCATCTTGACTGCATCAATTCGACCTATCCACGAGATATATAGCTGTGACCATGAAACAAGATCCGATTTAATTTGGGCAAGAATGCGGGGAAAGTTGGCCTGAAAAAGCTGGTGAAGATGCTTAGTCAAATATACCCCGAGGTACTTGATTTTTTGAAGACGCCAATTAAATGGGAAGGAACTTTCCAGAGACACTTTATCTGCTGAGGAAACGTAGAAGTCCAAGACTTCTGTCTTATCAGTGTTAACTTTATATCCCAAAAAATGGCCATAGAGATCTAGCTCGTCTACGAGAGGAGGAACGGAAAAAATTGGGTTGGCAATAGTTAACAAGACATCGTCCGCATATAAGGCTATCTTATGGGAAGAATTGCCCACCAGGATGCCCGATATCTGCTGATTAGCCCGGATTCTAGCTGCTACTGACTCTATGATAAGGGCAAAAATGAGCAGATAGAGGGGGCAGCCCTGCCGTGTGCCATTGGCGATAGTGAAGGGGGCCGAGGTCAGACCATTTGCAGAGACTGTGGCCAACGAGGAGCAGTACAAGGCGGAGATGCCGGTCATAAATTTACCAGAAAAGCCCATCGCTCCCAGCACCCCAACCATAAATGACCAGGAGATGCGATCGAACGCTCTTTCAGCGTCTAGTGACATAAGGAGGGAGGGGAGCTTACCCCTGTGAATTGTATGGATCAAATCAAATGTTCTCCTAGTGTTGTCCGGGGCTTGATGCCCCGGGATAAATCCCACCTATTTGGGATGGATAAGGGAAGGGAGAAGGGGATTCAGTCTGGAAGCCAGAATTTTTGCATAAATTTTAAGGTCCACATTGAGGAGGGAAATTGGTCTATAGCTAGAACAGAGAGTTGGATCCTTCCCTGACTTTGGGATGACAATGATATTAGATCTGGTAGTGGCCAAGTCAAACGTGGCTCCTCCCAAGATCTCATTAAAGAAAGATGTCAGGTGAGGGCCCAGAGTGGCAGCAAACTTCTTATAATATTGTGGGGTAAAGCCATCAGGGCCTGGGGCTGAGGAGGGTTTCAGGGATTTAATGGCTACCAAAACCTCGGTCAGAGTAATGTCTGCATTTAAGGACTCTAGATGGGGCAAAGTGAGCTTAGGAAGGGGGGTGGCGGCTAGATATTCGTCTAGGGTCGGCACCGTGTTAGCTCTATGAAGAGGGGGAGGCGGGGGTAAGTTATAAAGAGCGGAATAGAATTCCTGAAACGTCTGAACTAGCTCCTTGGGATCATATGTAACTCTGCTCATTTGTGAGCCATAAATTTTATCGATGTGACCTAGAGCCATTTTCTTACGAAGCTTTCTGGCTAACACAGAGTCTGCTTTATCTGATTTATCATAGTAACTTTGTAGTTTCTGCATAGTAATAGCAGCCCTACGGGAGAGAAGAGTGTTAAGCTGGCCTTTCAGAAAGGTAATCTGAGTGAGCAGGGCAGGGTCATGGAGGGACTGATGCTGTGAAAGGAGAGATGCAATTTTACGTTCTAAGCAAGATACCTCCTCGATAGCTTTTTTCCTAGAAGCCGCAGTCAGGCTAATCAAGTGACCACGGATAGTGGCTTTGTGTGCTTCCCAGATAATACCTGGGGGGACATCTATAGTAGAGTTATCTTGGAAATAGTTAGAGATTGAGTTGTTGAGATTTAAAAGGGTTGTCTGGTTAAGCAGGATGGAATCATCTAGGCGCCACTTTCCCCGGGATGGTGGTGTTTTAAGGAGATCTAGAATAATGAACACCCCTGAGTGGTCTGTCCACGAGAGCGGGGTAATGCCCGCCTGAGTCACATTGGGAGTGAGTGTATGGGATACATGTATCATGTCTATGCGGGAGTACAGATGGTGAGGGGCAGAATAATGGATGTAATCCCTAGCATCCGAGTTACAGAGCCGCCAGGAGTCATACATACGGTGATGGGTGAGCAATGTGGCTATAGCATTATTTTTATTATTCTGTATTTATGCAACAAAAACATATTCCACAGTACTGTAGATATATACAAGTGTTCAACTATTTGACTCTGAAGATCCAGAAAGGCAATGTACTGTGTATCACAGAGTTGTTTTTTCATTTTCTGGAGTTGAAAAATGAGATCCCTACAATTAGGACTTCACTTCCTTTGTCAATTTAATTTAACATGTGTCAGTTTGTATTCAAACACATTAATGTGAATGCCGTGTTGTAACCACTCGAGTTCTGGAAATTGTAATGAGTTTTGTAAGAATCCTTGGCAATCATCATCAGCAATTTTCATTTGTACTGTTAGCTTCATTGGCTGTCACCTTTCAACTGTGGATAGGGGACTGAAGATGCAGAGTTTGATTATTGTCCTGATTAAAATGGGGGGGGGGTCGCAGACAAAACACAGACAAAGAAATAAACAGCTCTCTCTTGCCCTCACTTCACCCTCTCTCACAATTTTGTTGGTAAAATATACACCACCAGCTCGTTTATATTCATGCATTTTGATGTTAAAAAAAAGAAACCTGAACTATATTTCTGGATGAAAGCATGTTACTATTGTGATACTGTAACCCTCACTTGTATTTGCTTGCAATGCTTTCAATAAAGCACTGCTGTGCAGGTTGCATACTTAATACATGAGGTACTTATGGGTCCAAGCACAGACCTGTCCCCTGGGGGACGGTGAGGGTTCAGATATTGGATTATATCAGTATTTTCATTTCCCATAACCTTAAGGGTTACTCAAACTCATCCACATTACATCCTAAAAAGCTAAGGGCCAATCTAACACCATCTTGCAAAGATTAATAGCTAAACTAGGAAGACCAAACAGAGATCTATGGTCTTGGGTCTTACATTCACTAGCACTATAGACAGTGTTCAAACGGCTTGCATTGCAAAAAAGTCTATGCATACAGTCATGGCCAAAAATATTGGCACCCATAGAGTTTCTTCTAATAATGTACCATTTCTTACAGAACGTTGTTGAAATAAATATAATACATACACACTAATATATATATATATATATATTTCTTTGGTGTGTTATGGAGTAAAACAAAAATACAGACTTTTTTTGTAGACAAAAAAGTCACAGCCGAGTCCACAAAAAACCTTAAATGGGCCAAATTTATTGGCACCTTTTAAACAGAATTAGAAATTATACAATTTCAAGCGGGCGATTCTCCTTCACTTTGGAATAGAACTGCCATGAGAGTATGTAGGTGTCTACAATATAAAAATCACTCATTAAACAAGCTTGATTAGAGAAAAGGATTCAGTCTCCTGTTTTGTGTCACTGTGTATACTGCAATGAGCATGGAGAAAATTAATCCAGAGGAGTGTGGAGGAGAACAGACAGAAAATTGTAGCCAGGCATGGGCAATCTTAAGGCTACAAATCAATCTCCAGAGACTCTGATGTCTCATTTCCACGATATGTAATGTTATTTGGAAATTTAAGGCCCAAGACAAACCTCCTGCATGTGGCTGCAAGAGAAAATTTGATTAAAGGTTGTAGCGCAGGATTGCTCGAATGGCGGGGAAAGCTCCTTCTTTCATCAACTCCCAAACAGATTCAAGTTGACTTTCAGAAAAAAAGTTTCAAATCTCACCATCCATCGCCAACTCAATGAAAGGAGGTTATATGGTAGTAGACCCAGGAAGGCCACACTGCTGAGATAGAGAGAGATAGAGAGAGCCATAAGAAAGCCCACATGGGGTTTGCCAAACCACAACTGAATAAGCACAACTCCTTCTGTGAAAATGTCCTTCGGACAGAGGAGACCAGATTAGAGCTTTTTGGTAAAGCACATCATCAGTATATTTAAAGGAAGCAAAATTAAACCTTCAGAGAACACCTTCCCTTTAGTCATACACGGAGGAGATTCAGTGATGTGTCTTGAAAGTGTGCGTGACATCATGAAATATGGAGATTACCAGGTCATTTTGGAGTGCAATGTTGAACCCAGTATCGGAATATGGACCGCTGACTAAGGTCATGGGTTTCCAGCAGTACAGGGACCCCAAGCACTCGTCAAAGAGCACCCAGGGATGGTTTCAGCAATGAGTCCATAAAATCCGATAAAAAAAAATGTGGAGATATCTGAAAACGGCAGTTGGGAAAAGGTATCCTTAAAATCTGGGAGAACTCTTTCATGGCTATATGAAAAAGCTGATTATAGGTAAGGCTGTTCCACCAAATATTAAGCCTAGGGTGTCAATTTTGGCAATGTCACTTCATTTCATGTTCTGATATAAAATGATATACAGTATTAAATACAAAAACAAGGTTCTGTAATATTGACAGAGAAAATTGTGGAGAATTGCTGTTTAGTAACTTTATAATTACTGTTATTAATTTCATCTTTTGTTTAGAGGAAATTGCGAGTCATTTGATAAAAGTGCAAAAATACCAATATTTCTGGCTCCAATTGTATATAGCTAATCCAAAATGGACTGTGGACACAACATGTGCTACAGTGCTTCATTTGTGATCCATTTGCTTACAACAGTTTTGCATACAGATCAATTATTACAACACGGCCAGTGCTGCGTTCACCACGCAATAACACTCATATATGCAATGCCTTAAGTCAGGCCTGTCCAACCTGCGGCCGTCCAGGTGTTGTGAAACTACAAGCCCCAGCATGTTTTACAGGTAGACAACCAGTTGATAGCTGGAAGAGCATGCTGGGACTTGTAGTTTCACAACCTCTGGAGGGCCGCAGGTTGGACAGGCCTGCCTTAAGTGAATCTCCCTCTTAGTGGCAGCTGGACAAACTGATCATGAAGTATAAAATACAAAGGTATTCCAACAAAATTCATTAAACATGGTCACCAGATTTTTAGCACACGAGTACATCGATATTTGCACAGCCTTATCCATGTTCCTAATACCTTGACAAAACATTTATGAATAGCAATGCTCCTTTCTTGATGCCAGTATTTATTCAACACATATCAATGACAGGATTTAAACACTTCTGCATGTGATCACAGTTAACATGTTTAATAAACATCATTATCTACTATAAATATATATATATTTATCTCAAGGCATTTTTGACTTGCCGGACACAAATGGAGTCTACATACTGCTGGCTAACACTTTATATTAAAAAAAAACACAACAAAAATGTGTTTTTGCAAATACTCTCCTCCCTTGGCAAGAACTTTGAGGATTTCGCCACATTTTATTTTTGTTTTCACAAATTTCAAACTGAAGTCATTAGTTGGTACTATGAGCTCCAGGTAAACCATCTCATTTTTGTGCTGCTCTTTATGTGCAAAGTAATTAAGGTGCCATCATTAATCTAGCAGATTAACACAAGTAGCTGATCTGTGCGAGTTCCTAGAGATGTAATGTGTCCATTTTTCACAGGATACAAATCAGTTGTACAGTCAGTTTTACAAACAGCCAGACACATAAGCAGAAAGCACATTTCTATCGCCTCATTACTAAGTAAATCTAAGCATGCTGAGCATTCACACTTGTATTCTACAAATAGGATGCATTTGTGGCTGTGAAACTGCCTATATACTCATTATCAGATGATCAGGAGGAACAATGCTTACAAACCAACAATAGGAAATGAATGAATACATTCATGATAGAGGTGACCCAAACAAGAATCATTGTGCTCAGAGTCCCTGAGCACTGTACCACTTTATTTAATATAGTCTAAATATTATAAACATATAATACATTGCTTAAAGTTACACAGATTATGCAGAGAAAACAATTTATTTGCTATCCTGTGTTTTGTTGTAGTATCGATTATGTGTTCTATGAACAGTTCTGTAAATCTATTTAAATATCGCCACAGGATCAAACACAAATGTGACAACCAAAAAGGTCATTAAAAAACCTAGAACAACCCAAAGTCTCCATAAATAGGGAGTTTCCACTGAAACTAGAGCAATACATTTTGCATATATGCTGTAACAAACATTTTATTCAGAATAGACATTTGCTTAGAAATAAACACAGGACACATATTTTACAAACTGTTACCATATTTACTTAGTGCATGAAGTGAGTAATTAATAGGGGGTCTGCACATGATAATATGTAAAATAATCTTTGAATTGCTCTGCTGAACCCTGCTGACATTTCGTCTAGCTCTGTAGTTCTGCTAACTGCTGTGATCAGAAGAGATTGGTGAAATAAAGTCATGGAATTATCAATATCAGCAGTACAAATATGAAAATTACACTGGCAAACAGGGTAAATCTTGGACCAGGTAGTCCTACTGAAACAGGAGATTTGGTAGAAATGCTCTATATATCCGGTCCTAAAACTGTTCAGTTGTATAATTGTGCACCCATGCATTGCTTCTTTGAACTAGTAAAATATATAGTAAGGCCCTTCCAACAGCACAAGGGTTAAGTGCAAGGTCCTACAATAATGATTAAACAAACACATAGAGCCTGTGAGCAGTGCAAGGTCCACCTTAGTGCAGCAGTCTTCCATTGCACCTTCCCCTTTCATCGCCTCCCAGCCGTCTAGATGCTGGCAAGGAGTCTGTGGTCATGCACGCAATAATTCTGGTGAGCACGCTATGAGCCTTTGTCAAGGGGGAGGGAAACAGACCTCAGGCTCACAGTGCTCGAGAGTAGCCAGGAGGAGAGGGTTTTTGTTTTTATTTTGTTTTATTAAAGGGGGTTGGCAAGAACCAGCTGCTACCCTTTGCCTATACTAAACTGCTGTCAGTGTTCCTGACTTCTCTCATTCCACGGTGGGGAGGTTTGAGAGTCTGACACAAATGTAACTTGTTATGATAAATGAACATCATATTGACACTTCCCTTTGTATATATCTCCTGTCCACCATGAATCGGACATCACTAATAAATGCAAAACATGTTTATGTTGCATCTATACAGAAAGCCCAATGTGTCACTTGTTCAAGCACTAAACTAGAAATGAAAGGATTATTATGCAGAGAGATTAAACTCTCAATAAAATGAACATGTGAAATACACTGTATATCATACAGACCTACACCAGATACCGACACATCTGTTTCTGCATTATCGGGATTAGCAGCACTCCTAAATCCTGCATATAGACATACAATAATAACATTTTGTCTTACAAAATGCTCTAGAAGCTTTGAGAATGTGGATTTTAGAACCTCATGTACGACAACAAATTTAGCCCTTATTGTTGTGTGGAGAGTAAAGAAAAAAAAAAAAAAAAGATTAAAACTATATTAATTCTGTTATTAACACTGAGCCAGAATTTCCATTGTGCTGTACAATAATGGTTTATATGGGATGATACAAAATACAAAAGACCATGCATGTAAAAACTTAATACAGTAAACAAAGTAACAATTTAAAAGAGCACTCAAAACACCCAATATTTTAAATGTAGACTGTCAAATGGTAATTGAATTTGAACCCACTAGCGCAAAGAGCTTTTTACAAAAGTAATACATAGACTTGGGTACATGCAGGTCTATGCAATATCCAGTGTAAAAAGCATCTTCATACATTACAATGAAGCAGTGTTCCCACATTATTTCTGCACTTCAAGAAAATCAAGTCATGGTTTGTTTTGTATGAATTTATTTTCTAAAGCTGGAATCTCAAAAGACAGTCTCTACATTACAGATGGTATAATTTTGTATTTTGAGATGGCCTGCCCAGAGCAAGCTGTGTCCTGCACATGAAAATATTAGCTTGAAAGCCCAACAGGGTAGTTAAATATTCTATATACAATACTGAGTATGTATATAACATCGCCTCTACCAAGCTCCTGGCAAACTACATTCCCCCTTTAAAGGAAAAGACAAACAAGAAAACAAACAACCAGCTGATGCTAATCACAGACCTATTCTCCCAAACAGCTCTCCTCCCCCTCCACCTTTACATTTACATTTCCCCACCTTCCCTGGGGGGAGAGAGAGAGAAACCATTGCATTCCCACTTCCACAGTCTTCAGACCTCTTCCTTCCTTCCTGCTCGCTTCTCTGAGCATACAATTTACAACCATGTAAATCACCACACATACACTTCCCAACACTGATCTAAGACACCCAGAACTGGATATTCTCTTGGTCTTGCAGTCGGACAACAAGGCTTTCGTACCTACAGCACCAGCTCATGCTAAAACCTTAATCATCAAGCATAGTTGCCTACTCTCCCAGAATGTCTGGAACACTCCCGGAATTCTGAGAGAGCAGGGAAACCTCCCAGTTCCAGTCCCCCTCATTAATTAAGTGGCGGAAGGCGGGGCATGTGACAATTCACTGAGCCCCGACCCCACGCGCACACCTCCTCCCGGATACCAGCTGACTAATGTTGGCAAGTATGACATCAAGTAAATAAAAAAATGATGTCAAATTCTGGCCATGTACCCACTGGCATTTGAAATACATTTAAATATATAGGGGCCTATTTATGAATTAAATTTTACATCAAAATCCCGGGGGACCACCACAAATGTAAGTATACCCTCTATTATAACAAAGGGATTGCAGCAGATATCTGCTGCAGTCCAACTGTTTTAGTGAGCAATAGCAGTCCCTATAGCTTTCTAGGGGGACTGCTATTTTACACCACTTAACAAGTGCTGAGATTTTCAGAATTTGTGCCCCAGAAGCTGAAGCTGGTGATAGCCATTGAACCCTATGGGAAGATCATTGCAGTAGAGGGATCCTCAGATCCCTCACAACAACTTACCTGCTCTCTCCTCCGGTCACTATTGCAGCAGTGGTCACTTTGTAATAATGACCATAGAGGACATAGAAGACAGGTCTTCACATGATCAGCAATCTTTCGTGACTGCTGTTCCTAGTGAAGATTATTAACAAATAGTCACAATATTTCAATTCTTATCTTTGCAATAAGGATAGAAATTAATTGTGTTTAAAATGCAGTGGATAATAAATATGCCCCCATGGGGTATATTTACTAAACTGCGGGTTTGAAAAAGTGGAGATGTTGCCTATAACAACCTATCAGATTCTAGCTGTCATTTTGTAGAATGTACTAAATAAATGACAGCTAGAATCTGATTGGTTGCCATAGGCAACATCCCCATTTTTTCAAACCCGCAGTTTAGTAAATCTACCCCCATGTCTTTAAAACAGATTTGACCTTGTCTGGATAGCGGACTGCGTGTATGTGCTGAGTGGAGAGTTGATACTCAAAGTGCTGTTGAGGGCATTCAAATACAGAACAAAAAGTCCGAAACTGCCAATTACACTCAAGCTGCAGGTAGAGTCAGAAGATTCCACTGCCATGAAAGTGAGAGAGAGGGACAATGGAACTAGTGACCTATATATGGCATGATAGCAGAGATCATCATAGGTAAGGGGGGGAGGATGTTATGGAGGACAATACACAGGACCAAAGTGAGAGTGATTATCCCCTAGACATCAAGTGCCAGGTATACTGCTATATCTTATAGCAACTGACAAGCTTGTGCAAGAGGTGTTTTTTATTGCAAATGAGAAGTTTGTGTTTACTAAACAGTGGATTTTATAAAGAGGGGTTTTGATGCACTCATGAATGTCCATTATCCACCTGTTCACAAACTTGTATGTGCAAGGACACTTTTCTACATCTCACACATAGAGTTCATGGATGTGAAGAATCCAAGTTAGCAATAAAGGTACCCTGACAGTTTAATATGAATTTTAGAGCTCACTATAGACATCCCACATTTTTTTTTTTTTTACATGAAGAAGGCATATTTCTGCCATTTTAAGTTGGATACGAGTGATGCTTACTGTACCCAACTGGGTTTGAGTGCTGTAGAACATTTGCTTCTTTGTTTGAAGCAAAAGTATGTATTCCCACTCTAGTGTGAATAAAAATAAAGGCCACAATACTAGCCAAATGCGTGGGCAAGTGCAAACAAGCTTGTATTTGAACATTCAAATGTAGTGATCACAGGTGTGCAAACGGTGAGACAAAGACCTCATGATAATCACTAGTTATAAAGCTCTGAAGATGCAATATCGAAAGAAATCAAAAAGCACCCTAGCCACCACAAAGCTTGACATATTGACTGGTATTTTTTGTAATCGGCGAGTCAGACAGACAGGGATTCTGCAATAAATATACCTTTGGAAAGGTAATGCATCAACTCAGATCTCACAGATGAATGTAAGTGCAGTATTTGCAGCACAGACTTTACCCACAGGTCAGACACAGGACAAGTTTCAGCCCTAGGTGTCTAACACAAACCACTTATGTGTCCAAGCTTACCTGCTCCTTTTCGCCCATCTATTGATCCCTACAGAGCACTCTGTATTTTTTCGGTCTGGGGCACCTGTGCTACAGAAACAAATGTTTGACAGACAGGGGGGTTCTGGGTTTCCTACACTTTTATTTTAGTCAGTTGGCAAATTGGAGGTGTCATTTGCAAGAACACACACACATAAATCCTCTACTACACTCCCATAACTAGTGTCTGGAAATGTGTTCTGTTTGTTTATTTCATGAACAGAGATGCCACTTTTTCTCCCAGCCTCCTCCTGCTGCTAGAATCTCTTTATTCCTCTCCCCGCCAGAGCCCTAACCATGGTTTTGCACACTGTGTGTTACACAGCTCACTGGAAATGCCTAATGAGAATCTGATCTGGCGTCCAAAACATTCCCTCTCCCTCATGGGCAGCTGCCTAAGTAGCATACTCGCTGCTGCTATAATCTGCTTGGTCAATTCTCTAAGGGAACAAGCAGGAGAAGGACAGAGAAGGAAAAAAAACAAAAAAAAACGAGCGAGAGAGCAATAACAGAGCTGACCTGCTCTCTGCAATCGTAGGCATGATTTTATAACAACTGGGAGCATGGATGCAGCCCATAAGCTCAGTTCTACTGGGCAGATGGGTCAACATAAAGAAAATAAAAGCAAAAAAAAAGACAAAAACACAAATTCACACAGAGCGCCTATATAACTATGGTACATTAGACACCAAGAGCTAGATTTACTAAACTGCGGATTTGGAAAAGTGGAGATGTTGCCTATAGATTCTAGCTTTCATTTATTTAGTACATTCTTCAAACTGACAGCTAGAATCTGATTGGTTGCTATAGGCAACATCTCCACTTTTTCAAACCCGCAGTTTAGTAAATATACCCACAAGGCTTTTCCAGCTAACTTGAAACTTCTTTAAACCACAGACATCCAAGTGATACGAAGTTGGAACCACACCGTGCTTCCTTGAGATCTAACATACTATAAAGTTAAAATAAACAAAATATTAAGGTTAGCATTGATCATGTTAACTTCATGGAAACTACATATTTTTGGCCTTTATACTCCACAACACCTTGGCCTTAATGTTGTTTTACAGCAGGTTTTAACAGATTTCATTCTAAAAGAAAATATGAAATCTGAAGAGGGACACAGATAAAAGGTTTGGGTTGACATGACGCAACACGTTAAATCTATTTGCAGTACAATTGTGAGGTTTGAGAGTCTAGAATAGACTTTCAAAATGTTTATGGAAAATGCAGAGGTATTGGAATCTACTATACATTTTGTTACCAAGGTGGAAAATTCTTCACATCCTGAAAATAAATTTATCTTATATAGCAGTATCACAGACGTTATGCTTGCATCCATGGACATACCAAAGAAACATTTGTATAAACAACAAAAGCTCAGTCATGAATTACAGGGTAGGTTTCTAGCGAATTCTGGATATTCATTAGATCAGAATCTCTCAGACATCTGCAAAAACGTACTTGTCAAACAGTTCCTATAGAAATACCATTGAACCAATTACCAAAATTATCTATATAGAACAGCAATAACCATAATTATAGACATCGCCTTAGATTTTAACAAAAAGACACATAATTAAATCCTTACTTCTTCCCTTTAAATCACTGGTAGCCAAGATGCAATAAGGGGTAGTGACTTTTGTCCTAAAGCAGAAATACTCCTATAATTCAGCTAGGATGCCATCATCATTAAGGGTTAAGACATCTTATTCTGTGCTTTTTTAAACCTGCTGTCCCACTGCGGAAAGCATATCCAGCAATGGGGTCAGTACATAAGAGAAAAAAAAGAAGAAGAAACAAACTACAGGGCGACGCAGGGCATTAGCCTGGAAAACACAGAAAACAGAATTTCTAACCCTGTGGGTTTGGGAGTGCTAGGAACCAGATTGTACTGGGGTTTCCTCTACAGTGTCCCATACTTCCTATAAAAGTATACTAGCTTTCTCCTGTGTACAGGGCAAGCAGAGGAAATCTCTAACTTCACATAAACACATGACAGCCCAAAACACTGCCATGTTCTAGACCAAAAATATAAACAACAAAAAAAAACAGATAACAAAAAAGTTGTTGGTTCTTGTGTTTATTAGTATGATAAACCTCATACTAATTAGCAGAGTTCCTCAAAATCATGCACTGTAGAAAACAACCTGAACCATTGGGAAAGTATTTATGATAAATGCAGTCTTTAAATGTGTTGATTCTGAACACAGGAGAGCAACAATAATGTTCTGTAGGAATAGTCTTTAACCATCCATTTCTCAATTGCACAGTTAGTGACTGGTCGTTCCATAACATTGACACTTAAAACCAAGCAATGAGGAATTTCAAAATAAACTCACTGTTGCAAAATACTATCATTTATTCAAACCCTTGTTGTGTCCAAATGACATCAAACATGATAATACATTTAAAAACAGTGCATCCTTCTGCTGCACTTTCAACATCATATTACAACATTGTAAATCACTGTATATTTTGTAGTCTGTATAAAATGTTCTTGCATTACGATTGTGTTGATCTGGATTTCATAGTAAATAAGTAGTCCTTAGGCATATGCATATAGACCTTCCCACTGCTGGGTGACAGAGACAGATGGTCACCTTCTTTCATATTACAGAAACAGAGAAGACCCCTTGGGTCTCTCTCCCCCATTGCAGAGTGACAGAGACAGATGGAAGCTTGGCCTGCTCGATCTAACCTCCTATCGATGGGCGACTCAAAATAGGGCAATATCCTTCTAGACCAGGCCATCAACAATTGACATAAAAAAAACAATTCTTTCTGTAAATGGATGCCAATTTCCACTGCCACAGACATTGTGCCAACACACCGGTAATTTTTATATGTTCTAAAATGCAAGAATTAAATTCACAAATTATCAGGTTTTATTCTTGCCCAGCAGGTTACAGAAGTGTTAAAGGGAATGCTGTTAACAGATTATATTTTTGACAGCAGAACATTTGTAATGCTTCTAAAAAAGCACACTTTCCATGTAGCTGCTAATTAACCTGTGGATTGCTGGAAAAAATGAAATCCAAATTTGTTTTGCAAAATTAATAAAAGGGTGAATACATAATTTGCAGTGGGTCTTCCTTGTGAACTTTTCTAGCAAAATTATAGTTCGAAAGGTCCAAAAAAAAATACTTAAAAGAAACATTAATTTTATTTTAGGCAAACAGTATCTATACACAAACACCTAAACGGTCATAAATTACATAAATACACCTACCAAACAGTCCTTCCGTACGAGCTGAATACTCATGTCCCAGTCACATCTATAGTCCATGTTCTATGGTGGCTGCATCATTTCTTGAAGCCACTTTTACACCACTGTTTTTTTTTTTATTGCCATCTACATGCCATGTACATGACAGGGCATGAATCATGGATTCCATGCCATGGTTTAGAAATGTCAGTATTCTAGCGCATTATTCTGTTTTGAGCTAAATATAAGCATTATGCTCATGTGGACGAGGCCATAAGTAGCAACAGAGCAAAATTTAGCATTTTAGAATTATTAAAATGAGTAATATAATTACCAATTTCTTTAGACTAGATCAGTTTTGCTTTGGGTAAAGACAATAGCGGCACCCCTTAAGTATTTTTAGGAACAATAATGAAAACTCAAAATAAAATAAAACAAGCACAAGGATACCACTTCAGGCTTACAGATATGTAACTTTAAACACTATCTCGGCTGCACATGCAAAACTGTTCATTAAAAAACAGTATTCACTGTTATTTGCTCAATTTTCACTAGCCTGCTCCTTCCTCTTAGTGGAGCCCCAGCAACTGCACGTTTATTATTGTTTACTTATATAGCGCCACCAAGTATGCAGCGCTGTAAAGAAAATATCTGTCATTCACATCAGTCCCCGACACATTACAGTTTAAATTTTCTAACACACACACTGGTCCGTTTTGTCAGAACTTACCAGTTTTTAGAGTGTGGGAGGAAAGTGGAGCACCTGGAGGAAACCCATGCAAACACTGGGAGAACATACAAACTCCACACAGATAAGGCCCTGGAAACAGGTTTTTTGAGGCTCATTGTTCCCCTATACAGTACCCGCTTTTCACGTACAGCCTTGAAGGTGTGGCTCTGCTGCAGCTTCTTATCAGGCCTCACGCTCACCCTGCTCTCAGAAGCCATTTTAGAATGGTGAACAATAATATTTCTAGTGTTATACTGCAGAAACATTGGTTCATACAAAAAATGGTTTCATGTTGCAATTCCTGGTCTTCAGGGGAAAGATCAGGTCAGTGAAAAGAGAACGAGTAACCAAATATGAATCTGTAAAATGTGGAGATAAGGCTCAGCCACCAAAAACGCATTCAAGCTCCCAATAATGGACAAGACAAATACAATCATGAATGTAATGTGGTAAAAATGCGTTTGGGACCTACCCACGCCTCAAAAACAGTTTGTAACCGACTTTTTGATATATTACTACTTATTAGTATTATTGTTTAATTTTTTTTCCTGTTTATTATCCTTTTTATACCTTTTTCTTACTTCATTTTTTCTATTCTTCCTACTTTCATCTATTTAGTATTTTACGCTGTTCAATCTTATATCTTTTCCTATCTTGTCTCATCTCCTTTCCTCTTATGCTCTCCAGGTACACTAGACCTCTAGTCTGTTATTTTCTTTTTATTTCTAATCATTCTTTCAAATTATTCTCCTTCTTCCTCTTGTTCAACCCTATTTTATTTTATCTACACCTTATTCTACGTATATATGCCATATTTCTCCGATCTGCTAATGTTTCCTATACTATTTCTTATTGCTTCCTACACTGCTACCTCTTCTTGTATACCTATTCTCATCCACCTACTCCTCATACATACCGCCTTATCCTTCTACACATTCCCACCTACATACTTTAACTACCCCACCCCCTAACTATACATCACATTTTCTAATTCAATGCACCACTGTCTATTAGATCTAACAAATTGCTACTAGTGTCTCAGTTATTATCTCACCTTGCCCTTTAACACTTACACTCCTATATGCCTTTTGACCTACTACCCATTCCATCAGAGGTGGAACTAGCGAGCTGTGGGTTCACAGCTCGTTAGTCTCCATGCAGCGCACTCCTTTATCTCCATGGGCCCCGGTGCACCGCACCTGCTGCACCAAAGGTAGTTCCACTACTGCACTTCATACTTACTTGCCACTCCACAAAACTTCTACCCCACTCACACTACTTTTGGTTCATACCAAATGCACACCACCTACCCCGACAACTTATTTTAAGCACTTACCTCAACTCTCTGAAACCTGTTAACGGTAACCACATCTCTTTACTAACAATATCACCCCTCTTACCCCTAGCTCAACACACAAGAAACGAACCAGTTCTACGAGGCACGCTGCCACCACCATACCTATCCCCTACAGACAACAGCCAAGACACTCCACCACAGCAACCCACTACAAGTAGTGCGTTACAGCCAAGTACAGAGAAGTAGAACTTGTTTCTAGATCTACTAAGTGGAGGAACTCGAGTCACCAGCCAAGCGCAATAGTGCACTCTCATATACAACACTGAAAACAGTGAAGGTTTGTGCATGTAAACCAATGCTCCCCTGTGCTGTTCTTCTCTGTAGAATAAACACATTTGTCAACTGAAGAATTAAAAAGAAATACAATACACAGAAATATAAAGTTCTGACAAACAGGCTGCGCTGCCAAAATGCTCAAACACCTAAGCATAGTACATAAGTTTACGCCTCCAAACTACCAGTGTCATCATTGGTCAAACCTTGTACTTAAGTACACCAATTTGTACAGAGGGGTTACTTGCTCTTTAAGTCTCTGGTTCTATGCATTTAAAAAAAAAAAGAAGAGAAAATATGCTAGTAACTACTGTGGCCAATTGTTATACTTAAAAGAAAAATGTTAGCAACAACTTCGGCCTTATGAAAGTAAGCGTTTCCCTAAAGCAGAAGTAATGAAAATGCCAACTAAAAAAGTATGATTTGGCCTGTGCAAAACACACAGGCACGCACTAACATGCGCGTACATACACCGTGTTCTAGAGCTGGAAATTGTGGAGTGAAAGAGGGGTGAGAAAGGGAAAGAGTAGAGTAGAAATACAAATAGTTTCTGGCTGCCGAGAACAGTTTGTCAGAGATCTCAAAGGAAATTAAGTAAGGAGCAGCATGTCAGATGCAGAGGGTTATGATCTGTGTGTGTTGCATGGGTGGAGATAGCTGCCCTTGAGTATGGAATAAACCAGCAACAGTGTTAAAGTGCACAGAGCTTCACAGCAGACAAAGATACCAGTCACAACAAACCTGTACTAATGAATCACAGCGAGTACACACCAAAATACACATGTAATCAGGCACACTTTAGGAACTACCAATACAGTGAACTACAGGAATTTAGCAGCATCCATGTAATTAATGTTATATAAGATCAAACACCATCTATACCAGCCTCTGATATAATATGCAAAATAAGGAGTCAGGCATTTCTAAACAATCTATGAAAAAATGATTACAGTAAGATAACTGAAGTTACTGCTCTACTCTTGAACTACGAGAACTCTTTCAAAAGACCCAATTATCAATACTAGAATGACAATTCCAGCTCTACAAAACAACACTTACTGACTTACACACTTTATAGTTAAACATTTTCATATTTTTACTAAACCTAAAAACAAAACACAACTTGAGGGACTAGCAATTTTTTGGGGTCAACAACTCTTTAGGGCTTTCTTGGTTACATTTTTGTCTGTGTTTCTTACAGTTCACCTGTATGAATACCAGAGGTTAAAAAAAATAGAAATAAAAAATAAGGCAAATGAAAGCCAATGGGACCATTTCTACGCCACGTTCATATTGCAAATAGAGCATCAAACCTCGTATGTGGATTATAGTTGCTTTTTCTGGAAATGCAACAAGGTGCCACCGAAAGTGGGAAAAAATGTGTGCAGTTGTCAGAGAGAAATAATCACAAACCAGCAAAAACTACACTTAAAACTGAAACAGAAACATGTCATAATATTTACATCATAATGGTGAGCAAACTTCTATGGCTATCTCCAATTATGGATTTTTTTTTTTTATTTGTGACTCCTATGAGATTTGTTTTAGAAATAACTGCAGTTATACAGGTGTTAATAAACAGATCATTTGCTTTTGCATTTGAACTATGCAGCAAGTTCAACTGACCAGTTTTAAAGGGGAAATACACCAGACAGGTTAGGGTTAACATGTGACATCATCTTTGGGATGCTCTTAATTTAGCTCATAATCATATGCAGAAAAGGTTAAACAAGCCTGGCTGCCTTACTAGAGACATGAACCGGAGGATATAATGCTGCACACAGCCACAGAGCTGTTACAGTATCAGTGTAGCCTCTCAGCTACTGAAACGGTTACTTAGGCTCCAGCAGTCATTTATCACATGCATGTTGTTTATTAACCAACATGGTTGCCTGCTCTGTAGTAGCTGATGGGTTAATCTGGGTCCCTGATTAAATCTCTACACAGGGCTAAAACCCCCATAAGCCTGTGCCATTTCAGTGTCATTTACATTGCATAATGCATAAGAGAATATTTTGCAGACCATCCCTTAAAAAAAAAAAAGCAAGGATTAAGACAATTGACCTAGATACACCAGTTCAGTTCTATCTGTGCTGCTTTTTGCCTGAACTGAATAAGTGAGGCTCAGCAGAACAAACTAAGAGGAACATCAGAGTCCCCTCCAGCTTTTTTTCCAGCAGACCATGAAATGTAACTTTTTCGCTCTCCATAGCCCTCGTTTCCCTCCATCTCAAGACACAGATTGCGAGAGAAAAAATATCTTGCACTAAATGTAAACAAAGAACTAATATTGGTTTAACAGATTGATTTCAAATTGAGGTTTCTGTACGACTTTAGCAACTAGTTGTAGACCAGTGAAATGTTCCACTCAAAAGTAAACATTTGTTTTTAAAGTGGAGGTGAAGAAGTTAATATGGAAAAATAAAGCATACTTACCTTGGGTCTGATGAGGGCCCCCTGGTTGTAACAATCCCCCACTGCACCCCTCTCTAAGCTTACTGCTCAGCCTCTTGCAAACCATCAAGCACATGACTATGCCCCTTATCCTGTAAATTTTAAAGATGAGACAGAAGTGTGGCGTGCAACCATCCAACGTAAACTAATTTATTTTTCTATACTATGCCTTCAGCTCCACCCTAATGTTTTGTTTTTTGTTTATATTACAATTATTATATAAGGTGTTAAAATGAATCAAAGACAGCTGTGCAGATGACAAAACAAAGTTTATATCATTGCAGCTAGCTACATTAATGACAGAACCTGTCTGTGGTCTGTAATAAGCTGAGTTGATAACGTTAATTTAGAATGGCAATTAACAAATTTACCAACAAAACAGGCTTCACATTTCATTCAACAGATTACTTTAATTAACCCCTTTCTTATCTACATGTTAAAACAACAACAAACCAAACACAGCATCAAGTTGCATTTACATAGCCACTATGTTTATGTTAGGGAACATACAACATGGGTGTAATATGTGATGTGTTCTGCATGGTGTTCACTGGAAGGTGACCATATTTTAAGAGGGACTTCACATAGTAATCTGCTGGGCAGCACAGTGGTTAGCACTGTTACCTCACAGCGCTGGGACCAGGAGTTATATTCTGATCAGGGCACGGTCTGTGTGGAGATTGTATGTTCTCATGTGTTTGTGTAATAGAGAACTTAAAGTGTCTATTTATAAAGCTATAATGAGCCAAAAATCTTGGAGAAAAATTACTGTTTTTGGCAGATTTTTCACTTTTTTTTTTTCATTGATCACTCCTCCTTTTTTTTGCTACCATTTAGGGGGGAGGGGGATCTCGCAATAAGCCCTGGCATGTGTTTGGATCGCTGTGACATGCAACAATACCACTGCCCACTAGTTATAAATGGTACCTAGATCCCTAATATTGTAAGCTCCACTGGAGCAGGGACTGTGGTGAATTGTAAAGTTTCTCTGCACAGTGCTTCCCGATATGGTTATGCTATATAAAAAGTTAATAAAAAGTTACTGAACTCTTTGAGCCAGAGTCATTAAGGGAGAGCAAGGCAAAAAAAAGGAGTAAATTTAATCCGGGACAAACCATGTTACAATAGAAGGGGTGCAAATTAGTTTATTATTTTGCACATCAGATAAATACTGTCTGTTTTGTCATGTAGCACACAAATACTTGATGGCTTTATTTTTGAAATTTTAAAGTTGACCTAGTACATGCCCTACCCCAACTATAAATCTGTCCCACATTTTAAATTTACATCCCTCTCCAATGGAACATGGTTTTGCCAAGGTGCAATGTTACTCATTTTTTGCTTTTCTCTTCTTAATGACCCCTTGTCTTTACTAACTTGTATGTTGCAGGACCAAAATATAAAATATTATTATTTCCACTTAAACTAGTCATTTTACAGTACATGTAGTGCAAAGTAATCCACCACAGGGAGTGTACTGTCATGGGCAAAAGTTTTGAGAATGACACAAATATTATTTATTTTTCACAAAGTCTGCTGCCTCAGTTTTTATGATGGCAGTTTCCATATACTCCAGAAGGTCATGAAGAGTGATCAGATGAATTGCAATTAATTTCAAAGTCCCTCTTTGCCATGACTATGAACTTTATCCCCAAAACATTTCCACTTCATTTCAGCCCGACCAGTTGACATCAGGTCAGTGATTCTCTCATTAACGTAGGTGAGAGTGTTGACGAGGACAAGGCTGGAGATCACTCTGTCATGTTGAATGAGTTAGAATAACATACTGGAAGCATTAAAAGGAGGGTGGTGCTTGAAATCAGTGTTCTTCCTCTGTTAACCGTGGTTAACTGCAAGGAAACCCATGCAGTCATCATTGCTTTGCACAAAAAGGGCTTCACAGGCAAGGATATTGCGGCTAGCAAGAGTGCACCTAAATCAACCATTTATCGGATCATCAATAACTTCAAGGAGAGAGGTTCAAAAATTGTGAAGAAGGCTTCATGCACCAGGACCGTCTCCTAAAGTTGATTCAGCTGCGGGATCAGGACACGACCAGTGGAGAGCTTGCTCAGGAATGGCAGCAGGCAGGTGTGAGTGCATCTGCATGCACAGTGAGGCAAAGACTTTTGGAAGATGGCTTGGTGTCAAGAAGGTCAGCAAAGAAGCCACTTCTCTCCAGTAAAAACATCAGGGACAGACTGATATTCTGTAAAAGTTACAGAGATTGGACTGCTGAGGACTGGGGTAAAGTCATTTTCTCTGATGAATCCCAATTCAGATTGTTTGGGCATCTGAAAAACGCTTGTCCAGAGAAGGAAAGGGGAGTGCTACCATCAGTCCTGTGTAACACTAAATCATCCAACACTAAAGCATCCTGAGACCATTCAAGTTATTCAAGTTTGGGGTTGTTTTTCAGCCAAGGGAGTGGGCTCACTCACATTTTTGAGAAGAACACAGCCATGAATAAAGACTGGTCCAAAACATCCTCCAAGAGCAACTTCTCCTAACCACCCAAGAACAGTTTGGTGACGAACAATGCCTTTTCCATCATGATGGAGCACATTGCCATTAGGCAAAAGTGATAACTAAGAGGCTTGGGGATCAAAACATCGAAATTTTGGGTGCATGGCCAGGAAACTCCACAGACCTTAATCCCATTGAGAACTTGTGTTCAATCCTCAAGAGGCGGGTGGACAAACAAAAACCCACAAATTCTGACAAACTCCAAGCATTGATTAGGCAAGAAAGGGTGGCCATCAGTCAGTATGTGCCCCAGAAGTTGATTGACAGCATGCCAGGGCGAATTGCAGAGGTCTTCAAAAAGAAGGGTCAACACTGCAAATACGGACTCTTTGCATAAACTTAATGTAATTGTCAATAAAAGCCTTTGCCACTTATGAAATGCTTGTAATTTTACTTCAGTATACCATAGCAACATCTGACAAAAAGGTCTAAAAACACTGAAGCAGCAAACTTTGGTTTCACAAAGTCATTCTCAAAACTTTTGGCCATGACTGTATAACCATCCATTAGTACAAGCCATAAATAACCATTTTCATCCAATATACATGGAGTTAACTAATCCTTTATGCCCACTTTTCTATACTATGTTGAAAATCGATAAAATAGACATTGAGGTAGAATAATTGTGCCTGTACATCTAGAATGAAACAGTGGATCAGGGACAACACATGAAATGTCCTTCTGCAAATCTCAAAGACCTGGGGGACAATCGGAATCACTCTCTACCATTATTCTGAAACCTTGTGTGTTAAGCAGCTAACCCCTTGCCTTTCATGCAAAGCAGTATGCGGTGCCTTGTCTAAGGGTTAAACTGCTCAAAAAGGTATGCTTTATGGAATTTACAAATATTTGAAAAAGGTTTACTGAAGAAAAGGCAAGATTCATACACATGACAGCAGATAACACCTATTAAATTTGTACCTCATGGGCAAGACGATGACACTGGTCAAGGAAATGACATTCATTCCAACACTTTCCACTTTATGCTGCAGTGTTGACAGAATTGCTTTAAAGTGGAAACATTCACAAATACATACAAACACACTAACCATTGTGCTCTATGATAAGAATGTAACATCCTTAGCAGATAATGCGGGTACAGACTTAATGCCTTTTTTCACCTATGTGGGCCAAGAAATTAGACAAAAAAAAAATGTCCTCTTTCACAGTTTACAGCAGTTGAAAATGAATGTGATTCACATCAAAGTGAATGGAAAGGTCGACTATAAAGCTAAGGACAGCACACGGCTACAGTCCTCAATCTCATTTAAAAACTTTTCCTCTGAACAGGTTATGAGGCAGAAAGATCTATATAAGTATATTACACGTGGTTCAGGGGCAAAAAGAGACAGCGATTTTAACCACACAAAGAATAAAATGGCAGTTTGTAGTCAATCAAGATCTCTACTTTCGTTTCCTTTTCCAGCTACAATCCTGAATAACATTTTGGAAAAAGCTACGCATTATGACACTGGTCAATGTGATTACATAGTCTACAAATGCTTCCCTTTGAAAATCATATCAGTACAATACTGGACTGGGTTATGATGATGTAGTTACACAATCATCAGACTGTCTGTCATTTGGGTCTGTGACATTTAAGGCAAAGACTAGCTTTTACATTTATGTTTGGTGATCAACTTAATTTAGGTCAGGCAGAGGACACAATAATTGTATTCAGTGTGGCCCTGTTGACCAATAAGCATATAAGAATCTTTAATAGGTATACTTAGAAAAAAAAAAAGTATTAGTATAAGCTTATATGAACACTTCTGTCCAACTCATGATCTTTGATTGTCAGAATAACCTCTACATTCACAAAAGGTTAAAAACAGTTGATCTGCAGGGAACTTTATAGTTAACACGTAATGATAGAAAGTTATAGAAATGCCTGAGTATTTTGGATGAACGATGAATTGGAGGAATAGCATGAAAGTCGTTTTTAAACCGCTCTACGATTGCTGCATAATTACAGTGACTACAGTGTTCATTACTCCTTCTTAGTCTATTCCTCTGCTAACTAGACACAAGAAATCAATACTCTATTTCTTGTGACAATTGCTGTTCTGTCAGGAATTATGTTAGGATTCCAAAGCCAATCTTTAGGGTGGTGTCACACAGGCACTTTTCCAACTTCAGAAGTGCTATTGCCTAGTGTTCATAATGTTTTTGTTGCATCTAGGAAAGTGCAGCACTTCTAAATGTCACAGTTGCCATATCATATATATTTGTAACCATGCATATATGACTCTTGTATATATACCAATTCTATGATTTATTTATTACTTTAGCAGAAAAATTAAAACTTACAATCCTTTTCATTTGTATAAACTTGACAAATGAGAGCCCTCTACAAAAAAACAAAAACCGGCCTGTACATTTATAATCAGTGTGTATTAGCGTACCTGTGTGGGAGAAGCTTATGCTTTGGTAAGGGTAGGGAGAGATTTGTTTTTTCTTCTTACGTGTACAAAACAACATGTATGTCATGTTATTATAGTGGCATTGCTAGTGAACCATTCCTCACCAATCTCAAAACAAGGCAGCAATGCAGAGCTTGGATGCCTAAAATAGAACGAGCGCTGAACTCTAATCAAAAAAGGTGGCAATGAGAACAGATAGTAAAACATTTTCAAGATGCTTTAACAAAATTAATATGCAGCAAAAACATATCACCTACTGAAGTATGTATGCCCTACTGTAGTATGTATGCATGCTGCAATATTGAACTCCCATTTAATTCAAAGGGGCCTTATGTTTCCAAGATGGCGATAGATTTTAAATTGTAACTAAACCTTGTAACTAATATAATTTTATCCCCAGCGCAAAAAGAGGAAGGAAAGGGGGAAATAGGTGAGAAGAAATATAGGCTGAGCGGTTTTATGTAAAAATATTGTGTATTGGTAAATAATCACAGAGTAAAATACAAATAACAAATATAAAGCAAGTAGCTGATAAAACAATTTCAATAGGCTCACAATGTCGCATAGATGTATAGATGTATGTTCTAAAGCTAGAACAAAACTAACTTAATGCCAAAAAGCTCCTGTACCTGGCATGTGGAGATCTTGTACCAAGCAAAATAGATAAACAAAGGTAAAATCCACAATGCAAATCCGTACTCAAGACTGGGAAGGGTAGGTAGTGCACTTACCTTCCTCCCCATATGATCCAGCCGAATCTCCTGTTCTCCAATCAACTGAGTGAATCAAAGTCCCGCTCGCTGCCGTTCTCTGCCTGTCGCAAGTTTTCCGTCCGGATACTGCTGCTGCAGGGTCAGCCGAATCTGAAAAGGTTTCACGTTGACAGTCTCTATAGATCACTGTCAGCCTGCCTCGGCCAGTGGCTTCTCCTCGAGGCCCGCTGAAACAGGGAAACAGTAGGCGCATGCGCATAAACTGTATTGGCGTTTCCGCTGCAGTGAGATGTGTGTGAAGAATAGTGAGTATGGTAACCTACGCGTTTCACCCCAATAGGGGCTTCCTCAGGGATAGTGTTATGGACTACCATAACACTATCCCTGAGGAAGCCCCTATTGGGGTGAAACGCGTAGGTTACCATACTCACTATGCATATGCGTTTTTCCAGAACATTTCTGTTCATTCTGGAGGATGTATTATAAAAGGGGAAAAGGCCAAACATCAATCGAGTCCTGCAACGTATCCGGTCAAGACCTAAGAACTGTAAAGCTGGGTACACACTACAGAATTTTCCACCATCTTTTTATGCCAATCGATTTTACATGCGATCGATGGTTCGATCGCTCGGTCCATGGACTGCATACACACTAGCCTTGTTTTAGACGATAAAGGGAAGAGCGGACTTCACGTTAGCGACTTTTTACAGCCATGTTGTCGTGAGCAATGATTTTAATTTTGTACACACTGAAGCAACATTTGCGGGGCATGTAACAATAGTATGCACCTATTAGAAAGAACTTACCGTATATGTGAACAAATGTACAGCTAAAAACGATTGTAAAATGCCTTCAAATGTAATGGTCCTGTACGGGTTAAAGTTATAGCAAAAAATCTCCATAAACGAGGTCATTATACACGAATAGGCATCACCCACAATGCTCCGTTCTCTGCGGGCATCATCGCCGATTAGTCCACAGCAGAAACGAACGCCCATGTCTGAGTGTATAAAATGACAGAGGAGCATGTCTTGTGCTGAGGAATGTGAGAAGATGGCGGGTGAGGAGAAGGTGTTAGTGGGGGTTGCAGCTATGGAGACGGAGAGAGTCAGAGATGGTGCTGGTGCTGGAAGGGCCCAAAAATGTGGAAAAAGTTAAGTTGGGGATGGAGATGCTCAAGAAGAGCCAACAGCAAAGCCAATGAGCCCAAGAGAGGTGGAGACAATGGTAAAAGTACTGGACCAGTATGACTATGACATTAAAAAAAGTGAGTAGCAAGTGTAGTGTACCTGTTTGAAGGACTTTATGTATTTCATTCTAGTTTCACACGAAGCAATGCAAACGCTTGATTTGTAACAGATTTTTTTTGTCAGATTTACCGGTGAGAAGACGTGTTTAGATACCACTAATGTAACACCTGTTATCAAACAAGAAAAAAAACAGACAGGCGCAGAACACCTGTATACAAAACACAAGTCAGTGATGTGCGGATACCGCACCACAAGGGACTGGTACAGGCATCACAAATTTACATACACCTACCCCCAAGGTTGAGGAAGTATCGGAGGATTGTCGTGGATCGGTCGGAAATTTATACACACTATACAACGGAAAGGAGATTGGAACGAAAATATTGAACGGTACGACCAACCAAATTAGGCGACAATTGTCCATTTGGGCAGACTTTTGACCATCTTGTCACTATACATACTGTCCCAACTTTCGAACGAGCGGTCGTATGTCGGCTGGTTGAGCCGATTATTGGACAAAACTCTGTAGTGTGTACCCAGCTTAAGAGAGGTAGGCATTCCAACCTACTTATGCCAGTATGCACTCACTGCATGGTTTCTAGCAGCAGATTGACACCCACTGAAAAAAAGTCCTACTGGAGTACACAGCACTGTAAGTCTGCAGGAGGAGACGGTCAGCGATATAAATACCAATAAGGGGCTTGGGGGAGCTGAAAAAGTAAAAAGAAAAATCTTTTTTGCAGCAGCATTTACTGGTCCATACAAGTTCAATATGAAAGAAAGTCAGCAATAGTTACAGTGCGGGTAATAGGGCAGTTTATGTAACAGAAATGTGGTAGCATACAGTGTGACACTTCTGAAAGATTGTCTGGGTACAGTTTTTTTCTGACATTTAAAGAAATTTATAACATGCTAGACAACTCTCCTGGAATGTCTGGGAGACTACCGAATTCCGGGTAGGTCTCTTGGACTCCCAGGAGAGTAGGGCATCCTCCTGCTTCTGCCCATTTCCTAGTTAAATGGGTAGGATTATAGTCGCCATGACACAATTTGCCAAACTCCGCCTCCTCCGTCCATACCAGCACCTCCCCTCCTGGAGGGGAACATCAAAAAGTTGTCAAGTATGTGTATACAGTTCACAATCCTGTACAAAATATCAGACCTTTTTAATGATTTAGATCTCTGGAATATACAAACACACATTTACCTACACAACGGTTGCATATAATTACAATTAAACTAAACAAATGCATATCAGAAATGTTTATTTGAATTTTTTTAATTGCCATTTATTAAGAAAAAAATAAAATGACATCTAAAGATCATAGAACACCTCCATTAACCTGCTATGTCACAAACATATGTTGACATCAAAGTGTTCACGCCACATACTATACCAGGCCTAGCCAATCTCTGGCTCTCCAGGTGTTGTGAAATACCTTGACAATACCTTGTCAGCTCTCGGCTAGCTGCTAATAAAGCATGTTGGGACTTGTAGCTTCACTACACACCTGGGGGTAAATGTATCAAGCTGCGAGTTTCCGGCGGGTTAGAAAAGCAGAGATGTAGCCTATAGCAACCAATCAGATTCTAGCTATCATTTTGTAGAATGTACTAAATAAATGATAACTAAGATCTGCTATTTTGCTATAGGCAATATCTCCACTTTTCAAACCCCTAGAAGTGACACAGGTTGGCCAAGCCTGTACTATACTTTTTTAATTTACAATTTGTGTCAACTGTGATAGTATTTTAGCAAATGTTGGCATTATTAAAGCAATGGTTGTCTTGCTGCCCAACAAATATAATGTAAAATATAAAAGGCCTAGCACCAGAGCAATAAATACAGTGCAGAACTGTTGATTGGCTAGGTAGAGATACACAGCATGTGCATATTAATATATTAATATATGGAAAGGACTTCCTCTTCGATTTAATTAATTTAGTGTGGGACAACAACTCATATGTTTAATCTGTCCAAATAACAAACGTTAACACCTCTGGTTAGGAAAAATCTCACTTACAGTAAAGAATTTTTATTGGAAGACAAAACAGCATGTTCTGCTACAGTCTACCATAAATTAACCATCTGCTGGCAGTTTAAAAATGCACAGTAATAAATTCCCTCAATATAAATAAAATTATTTAAGTTAAACAAGAAAAAAATTATTTGACATCCATTTAGCAAAAAGACAAAACAAAATCACAGGCAAATCAATTACAAACAGACTTAACCGCAGTTTGTGCAAACAATGAAGAGATCTTTAGTTTCCAAATGTCACTGCAGAGAGCGGCTGGTTGCATCAGTTGAGTATCAGCAAGCAGAATCCAGCCAAGGACAGGTCTATAAGAGTGACTTAGAACAATAATAACATCTCATGGAGTCTGGCGTGCTGGTGGGAAGGAGAGAATTCATCACAGCAGCTGCAGTGCCATTGACTCCAACCAATGCCGGCCCCCTCGTTCTGCCAGTAATTTGAAGCTCTGCAGGTCATACAAATAAGGCGGATGTGATGAGGTACAAGAGAATATATGGACTCTGCCATTTCCAATACCATTCAGCCGCTAAGTAATGTATGGATGCTGAGCACGTATTCCCACACAGTTTTTCCATACGCACAGACATAAAACACACATAATTATGTGATTAACATATTACCTAAAGATTACAAGTGAGCAATAGAAAACTATATTCTTCCTGAGCCCTCCAAGTATTGCATGGTACGCCTCATTTTCAAACATTGATCCTACATTATCTAACAAGGTGTGTATAGTAAAATATATTATATATTACACACAAACATTTTACAGAGAATATTTTAAAACATTCACATCAATTTTTAACTATCGCAGTTGCTGTTTTGTTTTTTACTCCTGGGAGTGTAAACAAAGCTAGTGAAATGTAAACATGCACCTATTTAATGACACATAAGAAAATATATTTGCAATGTTTGACATGGTGACATAACTTGCTGAGAGAAGAGATTTGTGGTATATGGGTTTAGTTCTGCCGCAGAGAGAAGATACACAATGCAATGCAATCACACTATTCTACAACTATAAGTACCTATGCCTAATGTCTAAACTGCAACAATGGCTTTGAAGCAATTTTCTAAGATGTGACCAGCTGAAATGGCATTTAAATTAGCCAATAATGATAGCAAATCGGTTATGTCAGCAAAACAATACAGAACAAAAGCAAAAGCCATTATGGGTGTGGTCAGGGTGGTGGTTAAAGTTTTGCTTTGCAAACTGTTCAGTACACCCAATATCTGGGCAAAGTTAGCGTTTGGCACGTTATTGAAAACATGAGTTGCATTTTGTTGTTAAATGTTCTCAAAATTTTAAAAAAAACATCCCTAATAATTGTTTGTAAGCATGCTTTGTGGGAAGCATGTCTACATGCAATTACCATCTCTTGCATTTGCGCTATTGTGTCTGACATTTAGTTGCAGAGTGTAAGCAATTACAGGGACACATCTATCACTCAGTCATACAAGTAAATCAGAATGCTAATGTGTAAGGAAGGTTTCACTCGCTGCAATACTACAGCCGGCAACTGCCAACTGGACCGATGTCACAGCGCATGTAGCCTGAAAACTAATAAATCTGAGCAGTTTCGAACAGGTTTGTAAAAGCAATTGCAAGATGATGTCCATAAACCACCACTATCGTCCTGTGTTATACTCTGACTTGTGTTTACATCATCTTACAGTAATCAACAAACTACACAGCTAACAAACAACAAAAAAAGATTTTAGTTGCTAGTGATATTTGAACAAATTTTGTGGTTAATGAATTCAAAAATTAAAGTATTTTTTTTTTAATTGGCTCTAGTTCTTGAGATAATGTATGCCCTCAATTAAAAGGGAACTTAGCCATAACACGTGCATATAGGAATCTACCAGAACATTCTAGAAGGTGAGACACTCGAATATTCTAGGTGCTTACTTCACAGTCATTCTAGAATATTCGCCCTCCGTACAGCAGTCAGTTGACAGCCTGCTTATTCAATATAATTATGATCATGACCATATTTAAAATAAAAAAACAAAAAACAAAATCAATACATTAACAGCTCTGCAGCTTTAGTTTAAAAAACAAAAAATAAATAAACAAAACCCATCAAAAAAGGCAATGAATAAACCTACAAATATTGTGCTAAGGTGTTAATATCTTTTTGAAGCAGGCCCCAAGACACACATCCTTGTTCAGAATATATAGTACAGTATTTTGCAAGAGTGGCAGAGAATTTAGCTTCTCAATATCAGTTGACTTATGTAGAAAACAACAAAAAATTAAAACAAAACTCACTTAAAAGAAAACCTGAAAGGGGATGTCCACCTTTGAACATCCACTCAAGCAGTATAAGATAGTGGGGGTCCCCATAGAGGGGCCCTATAAATTTTATGGTCTCTCCTTCCTGATCATAAAACACACAGTTGTGAGGGAGGCGTTTCCAGTGCGATACTGCTCTTGTCATGTGCAGCCCACAATTTTATCTGCAACTTACCGAACTAGAACTTTGACTCGCAAATTGCAAGAATCCTATTCCACAAATGAAATGTCTTACAAGGTAAGGTTGGGGTCTTAGCGCAGGCACTATCACTTGGCTGCTGTATATGTGTGACACCACTGCATTTAATGTCCACTGGTCAGCGTAGGAGATTTATAAAAACATCCAATGCATGGTATTGAGAATCTTTTAAGTCTGCAGAAAAATAATGGCCCAGTATTATTGAAAATGACAGAATTCTAAGTGACAATCTTGAGGCCAAGTACTTCAGCTTGCCCAAATCTGAAACACTGTCTACATGTATTTAAACCACAAAAAAGTACCAGTTCAACTAAGTTGCAGCCTCCAATCCAAAACTTCTGTCTTGCTTGAATCCAACAAAGACATTACATTGTTTCTGTTGTCTGCATTCTCAGGGCCAGTCTCCACACCAGTGGTTTGCTGAACAGAGGTGACCGCTGCCATACAACCCACCAAATCTTTGGTATGCCGTGGCAGGAAAAGACAAATCTACAAGTGTTTGGGGAAAGCAGAGCAGTATCAGAGGGCACATGGAAATGATACAGCTCCAAGGGATGTAATACATTTCTTTGCTTTAGGACAATCTTCATGTTTCTACTTTTCATATGCGCAACATGATAAGGCAGCTTGCAGAACAGACAAAAAGTGCATGCATGTGTGTCAATATAACGGCTAGATTTCAAGTCTGTACTGTGCTTCCCTAGTCCCTGCAGCAAAATGGTAAGTAGAAGTTTATGCTCCCAGTGAGCAACCTCAGACTCATTTGGACTATGATATTTTGGTAATTATTCCCACCTCATTATAACCACCTCTCCTTGTATTTCATGCTTTTTATGGCTCAATGTTCCAATAAGCCAAGCAAGGAATCTCCCAAGCTGCAGTTCATTATTTGGCAGAGGACATAATACACAAGAGACACAGAGGAGCTTGTTGGGCATCATTCCCGACAATAAAAAGGCCATACAGCAGAGATGAACATCTACAGAAAACCCCAGCCTGGATAAAGCATACAAAAAGTAGAAGCTATGCAAGCAAAATGTGTAACTTGGAGAACAAAAGTGAACTATTTGCACAACTTACTCCTTCTCAACGCCTGTGGAAAAGGTGACAGCAGTCTCCCTTTGGTGTGAGACCTGTGTTTCTTCTGGCCCAAAACCAAGTCTACATATAGACAAAGCCCCCTTCTAAGGAGAGACCCGAGATTTTCATAAAACACAACAAAACAAGTTTGATCGATGCAGCTCAGCTTCTCTTTTAATGCTGAAGCTGGTAAAGAGAAAGATGAACCTTTACAGCTACTTCAGCAAAATGACTTATGTAATATTTCCAAAGAAACAAACTGTTTGCTACAAATGTTCCACGAAACACATGGACATCATGCCTTTTATCTACATATTGTAAGTTATACCGCCTTCATACTGCCGCCCCGGCAATATCCCGGGTTTTTCAAGCCGGGTTTTTCCCGGGGCTCGTAGCGTCCCAGCTCAGAAAAAACATTCATACTGCACCTCGGACCCGGGAATTTCCCGGGTTGACCCCATTCATACTGCACAAGTCTGTGCCCTGGCAATTTGTGGGAGTCATCACCAGAGCAGTTTTCATTGGCTGAAAAATGGTGATGTCATTGAAACTCCTTCTCGAATCTTCCACGGGCTCCCACCGATGACATCATCCTCCAGAGGCAGGCAGACAGCCAATCAGCTTGTTTTCTGTGCAACCCGGGTTGCACCATTCATAGTGCAGGCAACCCGGGTCCGACCCGGGAATTATCCCTCGATAAATCCCGGGTTGAAGACCCGGGTTTGAGCTCGCCCCGGCAAAAACCCGGGATTTTTGTGCAGTATGAATGGGGTATTACTGCACTGTTTAGGTAGAATAAAATATAATCTATAACAAAGATTTGATAACCTGGGGGCATCTATACATAAATGTCAAGTGCCATCTATTGTATTAGGCCTCAGCTGTGCCACTAGTACCTAGTGAACCAACTGGTTAAATAATGTTCCGCCTAAAAATACATATGCACATTATATATATATATATATATATATATATATATATATATATATATATATATATATATATATATATATATATATATATATACACACACACACACACACATACATATACACACACACACACACATTTATACATACATATTTACCTGTTTTGCAAGGATTCTAAGGAACTTGTTGCCCAAGTGTAGGGATACTACAATAATCGTTTTAAACAGGAGTGATTGGATATTTAAAACGTAGCTATTCTACAAATGTACTTAACATCAAAAATATACAATGTTTAACACTATTTACTTCCAAAGCACTGGCCAGACAAGATAACAGACAATGTCACGTTGGACTTTAGTATAAACCCCCCCCACAAAAAAAAAAATACAAAAACAATTGGGGATCTCAAAATGAAATAAAATGTGTTTTGTATACACTTTCAAATATTTTACATGCTATCGAGTTGCTCCAACTCCATTATTCTAGACAAGCAATGAATGAGTTACCTGATCCTTAAACATTAACCAGAGTCTATTGTGCAGCAAGAAGATAACACACAGGAGCAAACCACACATAAAGGAGCAAGCAGTGCACTAGAGGAAAAAAACTGCAGGTAGAACAGAAATCCATGAATAAGTCTACTGTGCAAACAGAGAATAAATTCCACAGTTCAGATACTGGCCACAAGTTAACGTTCATTTATAAGAATCTTGCGTGTTCGGCACCTACAAACCTGTATATAATTTAAAAATAAATAATTAAGTAACATCACAGTCCTGCTACACATTATGTTGTATTGGAAGGTCCCTCTTCAGTTACTCTTGCACAAAAACCTATGCTGAGCATGTTTGTGGAGGTGGCCACACTGTTTTTCCCTGCAGACGGACATAAAGGTCACAAATGTGATTCTGCTTCCCTTCAGGAAGCAGAACAATGCAAAGTGCCCTCTCCTCCCCCACCTCAAGCAACAGGGACCTATCCCCAAAACCAAAACACACCAGAGAACTTACAAGCTTGTGTGAGTGTTACTGTTAACCCTTGCACAACCTGAACAAAGCCTCTCTCAATAGTTTGTTGATTATTTCATGTTTATTGCTGGAAGGATTTCCTTTTGAAAGGTCAAAATGACTAAACCTAATAATGAACAATACTTTTTCCTATATTAATGAATATTTTAAATTTCTCTTACAACGTTTCTTGTGAACACTAAACCATACTTGTCAACTGTTCCTCGTTGGCTTCAGGGAGATCCCGGGGGGTTGGGGGGGGGGGGGTGTTAATGCGGGGGCAGAGCTTGACAAAGTGCAACATTTTGGAACCGCCCCCTAAACGATTGTCACAATTTTGGCCAATTACAGCGTTGGGCATGGCTAAGATGACACAAATTTATGTGTCATTAAGCCCCGCCACCACCACTTATCTATTGCAGGGACGAGAACCTGGAGGTTGCCCTGCTCTGAGAGTAGGCAACTATGCTTAAAGAAAAGCAGCTAATGAATCTCTAGAGACTGAAGTGTATTTTACATTTCTGTCTCCATTACTGAAGTCATGTTGTCTTACCTGTCAGTCTTTGATTAACTTTTGGTCTCCATGAAAATGGCCACCTCCATAGGCATCAATACATGGACATAGGACACAATTTCTGAACGGTGTCATCATGCAACAGATGGCGAAGCCAACCACATCTTGTACTGGCTCAGCTCCAGGGAGAATGCCAGACTCTTCAAGGAGTGAGGGAGATCACCCCTATTTCAGGGAGTCTCCCTGACATTCAGGGAGAGTTGACAAGTATGCACTAAACACCTTGCTAGACAAATAGGTTATTGCCCTAAATTTATCATACAGTTTACATTCATCTCAATTTACAGACAGACAATCACCTAAATTGATACACTTTCTCACATAAATTCTTAAAGTCATTCAGTGGTTTACTTGCAGGAATGTTCAGAAAATGCTAGCCATTTCTGTTTTATTCCTCAAAAAGAAGTCACTGCTTTTAATGCCCCCCACAACACCCCCACAAAGCCGTTGACATGGAGAAGCAGCTGCCAGCTTCTTACATATAAAGCTGCCAATTGCTGCTCCTTCATGGCTGTGATGTGCTGGGAGGAAGGCGCTTGGCTATGATGCCACAGCCCAGCCCCACATCCCACTATGAGGAGCAAAGGATGCCCCTCTCCTCCCAAATACTAAGGTACGAAACAGAGCAGGGTGGTGCTAAGACAGAGGTAGGGGCGCAGTGGCTTCTGAGGAGGGGGGTGCATCCTATAGCTAGCACCAGCCCTGTGTATATAGGGCAGTATTACCAATCTGATTTCTCCAGTTTCTATGGTAAGTGACTTTATCTAGTGGGTAACACTATACTTGCCAACTTTGGAGATCACCAAAGTTGGCCATGTTTTGAAGGTGTGGCCATGCTAATTGTGTCATTAAGCCCCACCTCCTGCTATACAATACCAATTTCAATCTATTATAGCAGGGGGCGGGCCAGGATGACACAATTAGACCCACCCCGCCCACCTCCCACCTCACCAACGAAGCGGGCAGGATTTCGGAGGTTGCCCTGCTCTCTCGGGAGTCTGGAAGAGCTCCTGAAAATTTGGGAGTCTCCTGGACATTTCGGGAGTCTCTCGGACACTCTGGGAGAGTGAGCAACTACGGGTAACACAATAAGCTGCTTTGAGAGCACAGTGGCCTAGTGGTTAGCACTTCTGCCTCACAGCACTGGGGTCATGAGTTCCATTCCCGACCATGGCCTTATCTGTGTGGAGTTTGTATGTTCTCCCTGTGTTTGCGTGGGTTTCCTCCAGGTGCTCCGGTTTCCTCCCACACTCCAAAAACATACTAGTAGGTTAAATGGCTGCTATCAAAATTAACCCTAGTCTCTCCCTGTCTGTCTGTGTGTGTGCGAATGTGTGTCTATATTAGGGAATTTAGATTGTAAGCTCCAACGGGGCAGGGACTGATGTGAATGAGTTCTCTGTACAGCACTGCGGAATCAGTGGCGCTATATAAATAAATGATGATGATGACAGATCATATTTCGTTTTCTAAGGGTATGAAGAAAACATTAGTATACGCATTATTTAATGTGGTGTATGTAATAAAATGAAGAAAATAGTAGGATGCACAAGGGCACAAAAAAAAAATGTAACAGATTACAGTCAAATACACTTTTATAAACTAGCACACTAGCCAATATGTAGATTAATATACAGGAACCAATAATATTTATTTATAAAGATCTACAGGTCGTAAGCTTCAGGTAAACTGGGTGTTTTTACATTTTTTTTAAAATAAACAATATTTCAAAAATAATACACCCAGTAAGAATAGGGCTACATTGGTGCAGTGCTTGATACTTGTTCGCATACACCACACTGTCTGCTCCTCTGTAACCATATAGATATCTGGTTGGCTGCTGGAAGAGAGTACTGCAGTAGTAGAAAGTAACACAGATCCACAATTCCATTCTGGTTAAAGAAAGAAGAACAAGCCACATGTGATAGTGCCTTGCAGGCAAATGATTGCAGGGACTGCCACCAGTGTGAACCAAAAATAGTGTTTTGAGAAGTTAAACCTCAATCACTTGATAATCCATTAAACAAATACAGTATAGTCACGCATAAATCAAACTTATTTGCATAATACTACTCTAGTCTGCAGAACCCTAACAAAATAAAAATCTGAAAGAGACCTAATTTCAGCCACACAACAGACAGCTGGTTACTGTGTCAGATTTCAGATATTTCCCCAGGGGAGAAATACCGCAGGCTAAGGGGAGGAGGTGCAGGGTTTACAGACCTGCCACTTCTTAGGGCTTAGATGACCACTGACCCTCCCAAAAAAACCAGACTGCACTTGGAATAATAAACTCTTGATATACAGTGGTATCTCAGTTCACACAGACATCTGCACAGAACATCCACTACAGACAGTAATCACCAGACAACCACCTTTTGATTGTTTTCCTTCCTTTATTCATCTGCTCTCACAACAAAAACAAACAAGCAAAATCATAAAAGCATATTATATCATATCCATTATGTAATGTAACTTGTACATACATTGTTAATCAACCAGTAGTGTAGATTATTTTTACTTACAAGCATAAACTGTCACTCCCATTCGCTCCAATCAGAGAGATCTAGTTATTAAATTTATTTTATGAGGCCTTGTAAACATAACTCTTGTGGTGAGCTGAAATCCTTTATTACTCAACAGAATTATTGTAACACATAGAATGTACTTTTTTTTCACTGATGACAATCTCGTAATGTGAACTATGTTATCATAGTAACACCCACGTTTTTATCAATATAACCAATTCTTCAGTGTTATAAGCGAGAACTTTATGTAGGTACATTAGTCCCTTTCCCAGTGGACCCTACAATCTAAGGGGCATATTCAATTAGCTTTCCGGTTCGCGAATCCTGCGTAGTATTGCCGTTAATACGGTACTGCATTAACGCGGATTTTCGTACGCAAACCTATGGGCTGCGAACGAAAATCCACGTTATTGCGGTACCGTGGATTGACTACACGGCCCGTTCCGGCACGATCCCACGGACCGGAAAGCTAATTGAATATGCCCCTAAATGTCTCTACCACAGACAAACAAAAATCTACTCTAGGGCCAACCGTTTTAGGAAGCAAACTAACTTATCAGTCTGTGTTTGCAACATGGGAGGAAACCAACGTGAATATGAACAGAACATAAATCCATGGCTCTAGCACCAATGCTAAACATTTTGCCACTGGGAAAATTAAACATATATTTTAATAATGTACTGTCTATGGTACATTAAAAATAACAGTGTCATACAAATAGATTACAATATTAAGTGATAATCATGGAGACTGGGGCTGCAAAATATATGCAGATGTCCATTGAGGTCTGTGGTGATCAGAAAGACTGAGGAACCCACAGAAACACAACAATCTCCAGTTTTATTGTAAAGAGTGAACAGGTTCAGGTTAATCCTACACAACAACTAAATAAAATATATTTTATATGTAGACATACATTATGTAAACATGGAACAATGATGTTTTGGTTTTGACTCATGAAAACAAAATAACAGGCATGAGTAGGGCACGGTTTTGTAGGGTTTCTGGCAAAACTGCAGGTAACCTAATCAAGGCCCTTTGAGTGTGGAGTTTGTATAAGCACTTTGTGTTTACATGGGTTTCCTTCAGGTGCTCCAGTTTCCTCCCACATGCCAAAATCATACTAGTAGGTTAATTGGCTTCTGCCAAAATGGAACCTAGAGTGTGCATGGTAGCGAATTTAGAATATAAACTCCAATGGTGTAGAGACTTAGGTGAATGACTACATAACTTCTGCACAGCGCTGTGTAATATGATTGGTGCTATATAAATAAACAAGGTACTAAATCACTGCTCTTTGTTTACAGTTGCAGATAAGACTCCAATTCAGTGCGAGGTGACTCGATGTTCAGATGCGCCTATTGTGGTAAGAAATCTCTGCTGATTTTTCTGCGTTCCTCTATAGGATGCAAAGGAAATGAGAGATTTCAGTAAGAACATCCAGGAGATGTGTCTCTAGAGAAACATTTTGCTGAATTGAATCTACCCCATAGTATCAGCTTAAAGACAGGTTAGCACAAAGTCTCAGCTCTCTGCAATTACACGTAGAGTTGGGGGTTGGATTATCAAAACACACAACAATTACCAATATACATACTGAACTGTAAATAATCATCCAAGCGGTAGTATCACCATATATTTCATCTTATACTAACAAATGTAACAGGACAGTATCTCCTCACAAATGAATGACATACAGCCATTACAAATAAAGTGCACAAGTGGTATTTCTACATTTTTTTTTCACTTGATTTAATCTATTGATTTTGAAAATGATGAATACCAACAATATATTAACTTTGGAGCAATCTACCAGCCCCCATGAGTTTATCAGATTTTGCTGACAAGAACACAACAAGAAGACATGGCTCGCCAATACACAAGGGGTCACTCAGAAGTCTGTTACAGTACCACCAAAACATATGGGAGAAAAATATACAGAAGGCTAAGTACACACTGAAGCATTTTCGTCCAATAATCAGGCAAATCAGCCGACATAAGACAGTTCGGACGGAAGTCGGGTTAATGTATATAGTGACACGATGGTCAAAAATCATTCCCAAGTGTCGATTGTGGACTCTTTTGTTTGGTCGTACGGTTTAATATTTTCAGAACCAATCCACCCAACGATCATGTAGTGTGTATAAGTTTCCGATTGATCCATGAGCAATTGCCGATAGTTCCTCGAGCTGCGACTCATTTGGGGGAGTGTGTATGTTAATTTCTGATGCCTGTACCAGTCCCACGTGGTGCGGTGTCCACATGTCACTCATTTGGTAATAATTAGGTGCTTCAAGTGGTAAAGCAGTAGCAGGTGTCTATTGCATTAATGCGTATACCATATGTCTACCATTTTAATTAGAAACCTTTGTCAGTGTAGTGTTATAAAACAACATTTCCTTTATATGTTTATGGCTTATGTCTGCCTCCTTAATTATAGCTATGTATCGTACACAATACACATTAATAAAAATGGAAAATATGTGTATTACATTTCTCTGCGTGCATAATTATATAAAGTTTTTGTATATAACATATTTTTGTGTGTTCTATAGTTGTGTACTTGCAGTCTTCTTGCCACAGCGAGCAGAAAAAGAGCAGTTGCTTGTTATTGTTTATGTGCGGTTGCGAACGAATGCACACGTGCTAACGAATGTATTAAGAAAACGTGTTACCTTTGCTTTTTTTTTTTTTAATGAGGTTTGGAGAGGGTACTATTGAATATATTCTGTCCTTTATTTAAATTTCTTGAAGATATCGCTACATGGATCTCATAAGTCGTTTCAGTGTATTCAAAGTTCTAATCTTTGCTCACGACAATATGGTGGTGAAAAGTCGCTGCCCGGACGGACGGTCTTTCGTGAATCGTCTAAAACGTGACTAGTGTATACGCATTAATTGTTCAAGCGATCAGACCTTCGGTCGAAGGTAAAGTCGTTGTAGATAAAACATTGGTCGGAAAATTCTCAGTGTGTACCTAATCTTATGCAACATAACCGTGTACCCGATACCCATCTTTTAAATGTCCTAAAACTACTGAAACACGCTTTCCTGGTTCAAGACTAAATCATCACTTGTAGTTAGCAGTATCTTAATGATCTTAATGGTACTTTTTAAAAAAAACAAAAAAACACAACAAAAAACAAAAATCACAAAACTTTGTTTAAATGGAACAGAAAATATAAAAAGATACAAGATGATTATTGTCAATATATACACTACATACAGTGCCTAACAAAGAAATAGTAAGGAAAAAACCCACCAAAAAAGCCCAACATCACTCATACACATTAAAATTGCAGAGTTTACCAATTCACTTCTAACAGGTTTATGGAGACACATAAATGCATCATGGGGTCAACATTCTATAGATGTTCACTCAGAAAACTATTCAGATGTTGCAAACTAAACAATACCGTATTTCTGAGAATATGTCCTTATCACAGGTCACTGACATTATATCATTTTCTTTGTTTTCATTATATACTGCATCAGATGAAAGGCATGATCATAGTAGCATCAAGTTTTAAATTAAGTGCTTTCTCTCCCTGCTGGTAACATTTTAGCCGCACAAAACAGCCTGCTACTATGTAATGTATAACATCCAGGAATGGGGAAACATAGGCCATGGCCCATTTCCACCCAAATCAAACATGAGCCACACCCATTACCAGCAAGACAACTTGTCTTTTCCACTATCCAAGTCAGGACCGGTGGGAGGGATGAAGATCCCATTAAGTGGAAATTTATTTAGTTTACCTAGTTCAAATATCCAATATAGAACAGATATATTTGGTTCACGGTTTCCAGAAATAAGAGGCCTAGATATGCAGTTGTCCCCTTTTTCCTTGTGTCAAACGTGTTAACAGGGGTCTCTGGGTGATCAACCACCAACTTTAGTTGTGACCTACTGTTTTCTGCAGTCACCTGTGCTAGGTCATTGTGTAGCAATGAGTTTCTCCAAGACCTCAGTACGTGATGATTATGAAAAATATATTAGTTTAAATAGCAAACATACATATTTGATGTTTTGCAAATGCCAAGTGATTTTGATATATTATTATATATGCTTTAACTAGAACAGCAAGTTAGCACTGTTCCATCCTTTAAGATCAACTCCATATCGCATCTAAATTAGAAACTGAATTCCATCTTCGACCTGTACCAGAGAAACCATTACTCTCTGTGTACAAAAGGACATGTTTATAGTCCTGTTGTACTTCCATACATTTAGACTGTAAGCTTTGTGGCAATTGCAGACTCTTACAATTATCTGGTATACAAAAAAGTAGTTACATAAATGACAGTCATTAAAGTATCAGTACTATACTGACCTAATTTTCCAAACAAAAATGACAAAAAATGGTATGTGCATACTTTGCAAATAAGTTAAGAGAGCCTGTTAAATTGTTAAATAGTATAGGAAAACATGTTTATTATTTCCTAATGTAATGCCACAAGGGGCGGAGACATTACTAAATTCAGTCAGCCCTCATTCAGCCTCACACGTGCTCTTCTGCAGACCTTGCTGCTCAATGTGCCTTTTGTCTGAAGGCTGGTGTTTCAACATCCTAGTCTTGAACACAAGAAGGAAAAAAAAAAAAAAGGTCAGCACAAGTCTTCTGTCATTCATAAACCTGAATCACTGCTTAGCAGCTATAGTCTCTCCTCCCCCTTTCTGTAGAAGACTGATGGCACAATAAAACAAAACAAAAACCCCAGTCTCAAAAAGAAAACACCACCAAAATGTGTCTGCAAATCCCTCTAGAAAAATGAATATTGAGGCTTTAGGGCCAGGCTCAAAACTACTCTTAATTATAACTTGCAAAGTAAGGAGGCGATAGTCCTAAAGAAAAGATTAAACTAGCACAAAGGTAGCATGTTATAATACACTAAGAATTATGAATATTCCCACTATTAAAAATACATATTTAGCACTTCAATTCAAAAGGACTTCCACACTGTGGGCCCAATTCACGTCTGCACGCATTGTGTGTTTTTAAAAAAAAAAAAAAAAAAAAAAGAGAATAGTTCCAACCATATTCAAATCCAAGTGGATCTCAAGATACATTACTATTTGAATCTGGGTGTAAATACGCTCTAGGTAAACTGTATGTAGACAGAAAGAACAGACTTACAGAAGCGTATGTACAATATAAGGTCAGAACACAAAAAAATGGTATATAAAATAAACAAACAACTCAACATTATAATCATTTAAAGAAACATTTTGTACATTAAATACATAAAGATTGCTTGCAGTTAAAGCATATCTTAGTTGTATAGTTATTCTATGCTTGCTAGTGGCACGCATATGTGTACATTTTAAATCAAAGACAGTCATCATTATCAGTCAGCATTTAAGTCTGTCGTGCAGTAAGTGCAAATGATACAGCTGAAAACAAATGCACTTATGAGAACCCAAGGACTTGAGTCAGCTGCTTATCCATCAGAATGCCCTTACTGTATATGACCTGTTATTCTGCCCCTTACCTCCCCGTTCCACCTCTCAAGTCCTATTCAGTAGTAAGAGTCATTTCAGTTAGGCTATGAATTGCAAGTAATTGCGTTCATTGGTGTAAGGTTCATTTCTGAGCATGCGCAGTGCTATTTCACATAGGATATGCTACCAAATGGACGGATAGGCTGAACATGAATCAGCCCTGTAACGTTAAGAGTTAGTGATCCAAACTAAATTTTATTGACAAACTAGATACCGTTTTTACAACAGCGTACCTGCAAGTATGAATTGTACGTATGAAAACGGAATCCAGGTCTACTGACTGCATAACAAAATGAGTAAAATAAACATATTTTGTTAATTTAAACATTGATGCACTGTGACACCAAGTATATTACTAGCACAACAGCTAAATACCCATTGAATGCACCAAATTAACTATCGCTACAGATTAGGCCATTCGGACTTTGAAGTTAAAACTTAATACTTAAGAGCAGTCGTAAATTTAGTTCTTAATTTCTCTTACAAACAAAACACCATGACATAATGTTGCTAAATGCAAATCCAGATACTTCTAAACCACTCTACTAAATATATGCACAACTATATTTTATTCAGTTCTCACTGTCCATTTCATATTAGACCACTTGCGTAAGTACCATGATTGCAAAAGAAAAAAAACCCCTATCTTTGGTTATTCTCCTTCACCGCTCTCATACCATCTCTTTGGGAACCTCTGAAAGAGCATTTGTTCAAGCTGCCAAGTTAAATCCTCCTTTCTCATGTCAAGGCTTTGAAAAAGCAGTCAGAACACCAGCTATACTGAGGTCTGCTGAAGTAAAAGGAGAAAAGCAATTCCTTTGGCACCACAGAACCATTAAGCCGTTTGCAGATTATGAACTCAAGCACAAGGAAATCCACTCTGCACAACCAAGACAGTAATGCAGTCTTATGTAGGTACTGTACATCATACCTAGATCTTCCTCAAGCTAGCGTGTATGTGTTCATGTGTGAAACAAAGATTAGCACGCAAGCAGGAGAGAGTGGTTTGTTTTGTTTCTGCAGAACATCAGCTGCGCAAATTTTATGCAATAGCAAAAAAGAAAAAAACAAAAACAAAGTGTCAATAACAGATTGCACCTTACAAATCAGTGACCATAATGAGTAAAAATGTCTAAACAGTATTTACCTAGTAGAACCTAATAATAGTTACCAGATTTTTATTCTGTAAAATATTCAACGACACCACGATGGCTTTCAGATAAAATAAATGTATGAACTAAAATGTGCGAATATCACAGTGATAATGAAGAAAGGTTAATGTTGTATGTCATGACTGGTATGAGGTCTCCTGATGTATCCAGAAACAACATACTGTTCTTTAATATCATTTAGAAGTATAATGCAGCAACCGGACCGTGTCCATATGCTTCTGCACAAGCAAATATGTAGTGGCGTTATTTATTCTTATAAAAACTAGAAAAACACAAGAGTATTGCAGAGGCTGAAGAAGGAATGTTAAGCATTGTAAATTGCAGCATTTTACTGAATGGTTTCCCAGGGCACACAGGGTTAAACAAATTCAGGCACTGACTGCAGACATTAAAAGGGGAGTGTTTTCAATGCATAACACCAGTAAGCATCAGCTGGTTTTGTAAAACAAGTTACATTGCAAAGGCCTGTGATTTGTTTTCTTTCTCTTCTGCTGAACTACTTAAATTTACTCACAACTTTAAGATTGAATCTGACTTTTTCCTAATGTTTTTGCTCCATTGAGGAAGAGGGGGGGGTTGCACACATTCCTTAAGTGTTTTAAAAGAGCATTTCTTGAGGCTGCTAACTCACACACTGATTGGAATCCCTCCCCCCTTCACAGGGCTAAGAAAGCAAGAGTTCTTTTCAAATACATTTTCCTCTTGCACTACTTTACTAGGACATCTGTACACCCAAATATTGAAGTGGCTGTAATCATGCCTAGTTTTCCACATTAACTCCTTTGTACCTCAGTTGACTTCAATGACCCAGAGAGAAAACACAAAGTTAGGTATTTCAGAGCAATCCTGGCATTTCCAAACTTATTTAATTAATTGGAACCTTAACATAGTAAATTGTATTATGCTTAATTAACTACCTAATCATCACCAACAAACTATGGACAGCAAATAAAAACCCATAAACATTAAATTAAGACAAAAAAATAACGTTCTACAATCTATGTACATAATGCAGATGTTCATGTAAATAATATAATCTTATGACATTTAATCCAGAAACTGTAATGTTAAGAAACAATCCTTTGTATAAGGGGAAAAAAAAAACTACAACAACGAGTTAATTATTTAGTGGCCCTAATAAGTACATTTTAAGCCAAAAGGGGCCTCCAATTTGAGCCAGCAGGAGGGGGTATTTGCTAATCGTGTTTTTTAATATGGAGTGTCTTAGGCACGCTTAGGAGCGGGGAATCCCTTGTCCACGGAGCACACAATCGTTTTTTGCTGATACTGAGTGGAGTCTATTCAAACGTTCACACCACAATAAATAGAAAAATCTGTCCCCTGAATTCACAACCAAACGTGCAAAACACAAGTAGAATGCAACTTCAAACTTTACAAATTGCAGCTCAATGCTAGTTTAACAGCGATCCCAGATCTAGTGACCTTATCCAGACTCCTATAATGCCTGGCGTGCTTTCTCATTGCTCCTCTCTAACCTCCGGTGCCTACAATCACAACACCCAGCGATCAATTCCCCTAGCAAGCTCTGATCAGGGTAATGCCAGTTCCTCACCTCCATAACACACAGACAACGTGTCCTTACAGAAAATCCTTCACACATCCACTGGAAATCTTCCATGATCCATTGTTTGTGTGAATCTCTCATTCAGAAAGCAAAGCCTTAAACATAGAGAGGTGTGAAAGGAGATATTAAACTTACCAGCTGAAGACAAGGAAGCCTGGAAGCTCAGCAAATGAACAATATCCTCTTTTCTAGGTACATTTCAGACTTCCACTGTACTCCCCCCTTATTTCAGCTTCTTTCCGTCCCTTTTTTTGCCCACAGACAGTAAAAAAAGGAGCTCAGTGTTAGTGGGTGAGTAAGTGAATCAACTAGCAGGGAGCACAGTAAGTTGAAGTGTCAAATTACATAGCCTATTCTATTACCATGCTTGGTGGTGGGTAGGAAAATCTGTTCCAGATTTCTATCTGAATGGAGCAGAGTCGAGAAAAGCATGTTCCTTGCCTGGAGAAGGATTGCACAAGAGGATTGGAAACGGAATCTAGCCTAGCTGCTTGATCATTACTGTAAACAAATAAACGGATTTTCTTTTTGTTTCAGCAAGTGTATTCCCCTGCCCACACAAAGCTTACAGTATAATGTACACATATGTATATACTTAGCAACAATATTAAAATAACTAAATACATTTGTCCGTTACTATAAAGGAAAAACAGGAACTTAACATTATGCAGGAATATAATCATACATATTAATATAAAAGTTACGACAATAATATATACATGCAAACTGATTGTAATAATGAATATTATAAATAATAAATAGATTTGAAATATATATCATCTGTTGGTGGATTAAATCTCAACTATATTTTATTTTCCACTCTAGTAAGAATATACTTGCTGCTTTACTACTGACGAGATGTAGACAGCTGACAGCAAAACCATAAAATGCTGTGTTAATACCTTTTATCATTACACTTATACCTTATAGTTAAAACTTGATAACCTTCTTATCTAAAATAACAACACGGACACCAGATATAAGTTTGGCAAAAAGGGCGTATTTTATTTAGTGGGAAATGTTATTTAAAACTCTGATGGCGACGAGAGCGAAGCAGTCATCTAACAACCAATCTTTAAACCAATACAGCGTAAGGTGAATCTCAATACCGCTGTCCCAAGACTTTACGAATCCCAAGTCTTTACCATTGACCGGTACTAAACTTGGCGTCATCGCAACTGCCCCCTTCTGGACTCACAATGCCGCGTTCAATAGGGTATCCTCCGCCCCAGAGGACCAAGAGTCAGGTTACTGCAAAAGGGGCAGTGACGTGCGGCCAATTCAACGGTAACGCCTTCGATTAGTCGCTGACTGCATTGCTCTCCTACCTACTGCGCCTTGTCATAAGACAAGACATTAAATCGTAGCATGACCAACCTATGCTGGGCGGGAGGGAGGTATCTGAATTCCAGAACTAAGAGAGAGCCAGACCACCAAACCAAGCTAATTTATAACCTCTTGCAAAGCCACTCCCCCAAGAGTGATAGGCTGGCTGGCAAAATTGTTTAACCCCTAATGGTCAGTGCTGATGAAGTATAACACTATATTTTAATTGCCCTCAGCTTAGGGCTTCACTTAAACTTATCACAAAGATCAATTTAAGTTCATTTCATAGTTGTATCTAAAATATTTTATTTTCTTTTTTTGGACATGTTTTTTTTCTGCATGGGGTCTGTCCCAAATTTACAGCTCAGGAGACCACACAAGTTTCTTCTTTTGTAGTGTGTCAGGTTCACTGAGAAAATTTTATTTTTTACTCTATAGAACAAAATTGTATATATCTTTTTTAGTCAGATTTGACCTCATTTTGGTCAAATTCAATTAGATATCTTTTTGTTTAATGCCATTATGAGGGGGAACAATTAAAAGCTGCACTTTTTAGTGATTCTTCACTTAGCAACTTTCACAAAACTGATTAAAAACATTAAATTACCCCTTTACTCTGCAATTCTAACATTTACAGGATAGCAAATATATCTATTGTACTGGAGGTTTGATCTGTGTTTATCACTACTGTTGATGCTATCATAGTGGCTTGCAAATCAATACACATCTCCATGAAACTAGGCTATAGTATCACAATGAGCATTTGTGCTGCAGATTTTCACTTTTGTGATTCGTAAAGGACTTTTAGTCAGTTTGTATATACACAACTGGCAACTATGATTTGATCTCAGTGACCCCTTCTAACCCCTCTCCTTTCCCTTCATGTCCATGCCCCTGTCATTTAAATATATTCTAAAAAAAAAAATACTATTCTGTTTGCAACATGAAACTGGGGTGGACAAAGTAAAGTAGAATTCGGGAGCTAGTCCTTCAAATCTATCCACCAGCATACCTCCTTACATGCAGACTCACAGAATAGAGAAGAAATAAGCCCCGCCCTATCAGCACAAATCCTCCCAGAAATGCCAACTTTCCACTTAGAAACACCCACTCTGGGGCATTACCCCACCCAGTTTTCAAAGCCTTGCCCTTTCTACTGCCCTTGAATTGGGACAGTTGGGAGGTATTTACCAGTAGGAGCTCTTAAAGAGAATGGTACAGTGGCGCACGCAGGGGGGGTTTCTGAGTCTCTAGAACCCCCCCCCCTGCGCTAACTAAGTGGCCACTGTCCTATACAGCAGCCGCGGCGCAGTCAAAGAAGCGTCCGCGGCGGTGCTGTATTGTATACAGCACCGCCGCAGACGGTTCTTAGACAGCGCCGCGGCTGCTGTATAGGACAGCGCTGGCGAAATGGAGCTGCTGCGCATGCGCAGCAGCTCTCTCTCGGGATTTGGTTTTTTTTTTGGGGTCGGCGGGGGGAACCCTCCCCCCCCTCGACAATCCTCCGTGCGCCGCTGTGGTAATATGTACATTCACTGTCCTTAGTAGCAATAACGCCTAAAAGTCCTGGAAAGGAGGCAGTGTTGCAGACATAGGGGGGTGCAAGGGGGGAATTTGGAATTCTAACACATATACTGTATATAGGGGGAAATCTTATCTGGGAAGAGCACAAGCCTTCAAATAGGCTGTTTAATTGTTGTTTGTAGCAAGCACTGTAACAGGATATACTGAAAACCTTTCTGTAAAAATGTTATATCATACTTGCTTACTCTCCTAGAATGTATGGGTGACTCCTGTATTTTGGGGAGTTGTCCCGGACTCACGGAAAAGCAGGGCACCCTCCCAGATCCCGCCCACTTCCCTAGTGACGTGAGTAGTGGTGAGGCTTTATGACACGTTTCACAGCAAAACGCTTCATCGTGACCCTCTAATGTGCGATATGCAAATTGCACTTGCCATTTGGACCTCCTTTCGGGTTCTTCCAGAGAGAAGATCCCAAAATAGGCAATTAAAAAAAATGAGTGTAGTGTGCATTTAAAGCTGCTTATTTTACTTAGGTGCTTCACTCTCTGACTAGCGCCCTGGCAACACTTTTTTCCATGGTTCTATAATCCTCCTGTAATCAAGAGATTGCAGCTTGTGATTGGTCCTCTCACTCACATAACCCCTCCACCTCAATTTAAAGTTGGTTAGCTTAATTGATTTGCCATTTCTGTATTAAAGAAAATGGCACAGCTTCTAGAAAAACGGTGGCTCCGGCTAGAGGTTACGGGCACCGTAGTAAAATATTCAACTAGGTGGTAGTGCAGCTACATAGCATTCATTGTTCTGCTATGTTATTTGTTTTTTACTGCTTTCCTATTTTTTTGTTACTAAATCTACTTATGGAGTGGTGGGATCCTGAATTACTGGGTTAAACTTTTTACTTATTTTCAGTCCTGCACTCACTTTGCTAGTCAAACATGTATGCGCTTTGCGTTTTTTGTAATATACAGTATATTAGATAGATAGATTGTAAAAAAAAAACAGCACCATTTCTCTTATTGTTAAATCAAAGTCACCACCCCCTTGACTTGGCTGCAAGACTGTTGTAAATTGGTTTAGAAATGTCAATAACACAAAAATATTTAAACAATTATCCAAATAAAGCTGACTGTGCAGAATTGCTGGGAGATTCACATTCCTGCCATTAGACACTGATGTGTAATTGAACAGCTCTAACTGTCATCATTTAAGAATTAAACAGAAGTAGGTAAATGGAACACGTTCAGATTGATAAATATATATATATATATATATATATATATATATATTATATTTATATATATATATATATCAAATTTATTTATTTATAGTGAGTGCATGGTATGATGAACCAGCAGAATTTGATGAAAGTGTAAAACTTTATCATGCCTGTTATTTTCACCACACCAACCAACTAACATTTTTATTAGACATCCAATGAGCACCTTGTTATGTAGGCCTCAGTACTGCTATGCATCTCAAGTTGTCCAGCATACAGTGCAACCAGTTGACAACAAAGCACCCATTTGACTAGTACACAATGCTGCACCAAATTCAAACTACAAACAAATAACTCAAACTAAATTATAATAGAAAAACTGTTGTAGACAATTAGATAATGCCAACTCTCCCGGAATCTCCGGAAGACTCCCGAATTCCGGGTAGGTCTCCTGGAATCCCGGGAGAGCTGGCAATTCTCCCGCATCTGCCGGCATGGAGGGTTGTATGGGCGGAAAGGGGGGCGGCCCATCGCGATTTGCGTCATTTTGGCCCCGCCCCCAGAGAAGTAATGCCTGTTTTGGGTCTTTTTACAGGCATACATCACTGGGGGGTGGGTCCAAAATGACGCAAATCGTGAAGCCCCACCCCCTTCACACCTCTCTTCAGTGATCTCCCGGAGGGAGCCTGTCAAAAGTAGGCAAGTATGAATTAGATTCTAAGCTCCACTGGGTCAGGGACTAATGTAAATGACTAAGAATTAATTTTTGTATTGCCATATAAAAATTACATAAGTGCCAGCTCTGTGGGTGCTTGAGCATCTCCTATATTTGTGATGCCACTAATCATGTCTAAGCATGATGTAATTCAGTCATATGGGGGTATCTTGAGCACCCCCAATCATTTTAAAACGCTGGCCCCTGTGAAAGGAGAAAAATATGTAACTGCTGAATGGAAATGCATAATATTTTGCCCTTTTACATCTGTACCAACAGAATGTAGTTGCAATGTCGACAGTGAAAATGTCTACAGTCATAAAGTCAACAGTCATATTGTCTATATGTTCATAAGGTTGACAGTTAAAATGTTAACATGTCAGGGCTTCAATTTAAGCAGTGGGAAATCCCCATGTTATAAATATGACCACTGCTGCTAGGAGCTCATTTTGCGGCAGAGCTCTTAGAAGCTAGTCTTGCTGCGTGCATCAGGGTTTTTTTATTTTGCCAAGGATCCATAGATTTATTACAGATGAAAACCCCTGAATGGATGCAGGTGAGAAATGAAGAGGAAGGACCAGGGTAGTGTAGTGGTGTTTTTATTTCAATTAAGTTTACACCAATGTGTGTGTTTTAAATTTTTCCTTGGTGCACTACAGGTCACAGTGGTCCCAGCATGCCCAAAGAATTTATGGCAGCCTGGTCACACTTTTTTTATGGACCCAATTACCCTAGGGAATCCAGCCCTGTGCTGATTGGCCTGTGGTAGTTTTTTTTATATTAAACATGTATTGCTGTTCTAAATCTACTGCTTTATGTCAATATTTTGACTATTGACTTTACAACCCCGTCTAAATTTTACATGTCAAACTTTTAACTGTGTAGACATTATGAACATGTACTTATTCAGTCTGTCAACCTTTTAACTATGTCGACTTTATGGTATACACATTTTGACTGTCGACTTTTCACACCCAACCCGTACCAACCCGTTCCTGTAATTTTTGGTTAAATGGTGATGATGATGATTGACCTCTTCTATTGGGGAATTGTGACTGCATACTTTCAGTCATACATGCATCATATAAACATGTATATTATAAATGTGCCCTATTTATGCACAAAACTAAATACTGTGTCTTGCCAAAAGCAAAAACAAGTATCTTGCTCTCAATCGCTGGCATGCACATGGGGTAGGGGGAGGGGATGCCAGGTGTGCCCAGACCTAAGTTGGCTGCTGCCAATTAGACTGCATAATAACCATGAGACGCCGACTTCCTTGCCAAATCAGGGAGGGAGAGAGCATAGTGTGATCTCCCTACTTCCTCTGCACAGGTTTCAGCAGTAAAGGTAAGTGGGGAGGTGTGAGTGGTCTGTAAGGGACTAGTGGAAAGGTGTGTAAGTGGCATGTGGAGAGTTCTTTAAGGAGTATGAAGAGAGGTCTGTAGGGGGCTTGTAGAGAAGTCTGACGTGCATATGGAGAGGTCTGTAAGGGGCTTGTGTAGAGGTCTGATGGGCATATGGAGAGGTCTGTAGAGAGGTCTGATGAGCATGAAAGGGGTGGTTGATGGGCATGTAAGGGGTATTTGATGAGGTATAAGGGGCATTTTGGCAATTTCTTTCTTTTTTTTATCTCCACCTCAACAGTTCCACACACAATGACAGTGGATGTGGTAGCAGCGTGACTATTAATAGACTTTTGAACTCTCCTCCGCAAGGCACAGCAGCAAGATAAGAGCTGTGCTTATTTGATAATTATTGTGAACATTTTGGCAATGTTCAATAGTTTGATAAACCCACTCTACATTGTAGGCTATGCCTCTCTGCGCACACATATGCTCTCAATTGGCCAGTCTGCAATTAGCAGCACCATGCAACTTGCCCATTTGAAAAATTGTCGGTTAGTGGGCTCTTCATTAGGACAAGAACAACAAAAATATGTATGAGTCACATGTGCAAAAACAATTTTCTGACTATATTAATTGTTTATCATTTCTTAGCAACTGTCTACTAAATGAAAGAGCTAGTCACTATTTAACATTTATATATAATAAAGGATGTGTAATATACATATATTCCTACAGTGTTTGTATTTAACTAAATATGTCTACTATACTTTCTTCCACTCCTCTGCAGCAAGATTGCATGGTAAGACAGGAGGAACTTCTCTAACACAAGCAGACTTGCTTTGCAGAAATGCATTGTGTGGATTGGTGATGTCACAGAAACTCAAATGACTGTAGTCTTATCTTGGTTATCTGGGTGGATCTCAGCTGTCTATAATGAAGTGGATTTTTAAGTCAGGTCAACACTGAACAATGTACTTTACCTTTATGATTCATGTTAGAAAGTTATAAATTTTGGGTGGTTCCTTAAGAAACAAACTCACAAGCAATATATTGATTAGTATAGATGATTTATATTTATAATAAAAAGACAATTTAAAAATGGTCTTTCTTTGCTATGCAAACCAAGATTATATATATATATATCTATATCCTACTTGCCAACTCTCCCGGAATGTCCGGGAGACTCCCGCATTTTGCGAGAGTCTCACGGACTCCCGGGAGAGTGTGGCAATCTCCCAGATCTGCCCACTTCACTAGGAAGTGCCCCACTTCCTAGTGAAGTGTGCAGAATTAGGTCCCAAACGGCGCGATTCCTGGTGAATCGCGGCGTTTGGCCCCGCCCCCACTGTCAAATGATGCGTTTGCATCATTACGTCACAGGGGCGGGTCGAAAATGATGCACATTTTGGAGCCCCACCCCCCATCACGCCGGGGGAGGTGTATACACACATACACATATATACACACACACACACCATGATGTTTGTTTTGTGTTGGTTAGTGCCATCTACCTTGGCATCTCATTTCACACTGCTCATGTACAGGCGTAATTCCTTTCATCTACCTGGTGGCACAGTGGTCAACGTCTGGGCAATGGGTTTGATTCTGACCAGGGCACTTTCTATGTGGAGTTTCTATGTTCTCCCAGTACTTGTGTGGGTTTCTCCAGGCATTCGTTTCCTCACACATTATATATATTATGGCTAATTAGCCATATATACATTATGACTAATTGGCTGTGGACACAGTAAGCAAATTATTAAATATTCTCTGTAAAGCATTGTGTAATATAGTAGTGATATAAAATTTGCAAACCCTTTAGAATTGTCTGAATTTATTCATAAACATGATCTTAAATATGTTCAAATATGCACCTAAGTCACACAAATAGAGAATCTAATTAATCAAATAACACACAAATATATGCTTATTAATTAATGTATTGATCAAAATGTTCCAATATTAAATGGGATGACAATCAGGTGTGAGTCTGGGAGGCCCTGCCCTATTTAAAAAAAACCATAAATCTGAGTCTTCAAACCAAGGACACCATACAGGTATATGAATGCATGCCATGCCTCAACCAAATTAGATTTCCAAGGACCTCAGAAAAACAGTTGTTGATGCTAATAAGGCTGGAAAAGGTTACAAAATGATTTGTAAAGACTTTAGTATTCACCAATCCAGTGTCAAGTAGATAGTGTACAAATGGAGAAGATTCCCATTATTACTCTTCCTAGCACGAGTCGTCCACAACAAATCACTCCAAGAGCAAGGCATATGATATTCTGGGAGATCACAAAGAACCCTTATCTTTGTTTGGGGCAGTTTTGCTTCCACAAGACTAGGAATGCTTGCAATCATTGATGAAACTATGAATTCTATATTGTACCAGCAAATTATACAGGAGAATGTCAGAGTGAGACAACGACACAAAACACAGAAGTCAGTCTAAAAAAACTGGATGAAGCAGAATAAATATTTAATTTTTGAATGGGCGAATCAAAGTTCAGACCTTAATCTAAATGAAATGTAGAGGCAGGACCAGAAGTGGGATGCTCATGCAAGAAAGTCCACCAGCATCCATGGAGTTTAAGCAGTTCTGACAAAAGGAATAGAATAGAATTCCTCCAAGCCAATGTGCGTCACTGACCAACAATTACCGTAAAAGTTAGTTTGAAGTAAATGCTGCTCAAGGGTGGCCACATCAGTTACTGAAAGATTAGGTTCACATACTTTTTCCAACAAAGATATTTGATGTTGGATTTTTGTCAATAAATGAATTAAAAAGTATATCATTGTGTGCGATATGTATTCATTCTTTTTATCTACTTTTATGACTGATGAAAATCTGAACACATTTATGCAGAAATTTCTAAAGGGTTCACAAACTTTCTAGCACCACTATATGGTGACACTATATAAATAAACAATAATAATCCTTGGTGTGCTGTATACAATATAGACTTTTTGACTCCTGGACCTTTAACTCATTATCCTGATTATGCAGGATATATTGATACCTTGATTTGGTATCTAACCCTGGCAAGTAACTGACTGATAAATTATTTGACTGCATTTTATGCTGTGTTTTGTGTCCCCAAGTCTCCTATATCTGTGTGGCCTCTCAAGGAGCTTCTGGGGCAACTCATGCATTACATGAGCACTGATATGCTATTCTGCCCTAAGGAAAGGCTAATGACCACTCTAGAACTAGAGTTCCAGGTGTTTCTAGAGGGAACCTGAATTAACAGATGTTAAAATTTTCTATTAATTGATCCCAGCAGCAGGGCTATAATAAGGGCATTTGGACTACCCAGGGTGCAAGTCTGTGGGGCGCAATGCCCACCTGCTAAATGCCAAAGCTGCAGACCACAGTATGCCCTGAGGAAGCACCGCATTTCAGCACCTACCCGGCGACAGAGGAAATGGTGCCCAGCTGATGGCAGTGCTATCAGTGGAGATGAGCCAGGAAAGAGGCAAAGAAAGAAAAAGCAGAGAAGCAGGCAAGAAGAGAAAAAAAGAAGGAAACATAATTAAAAATAGGGGGGACAGAAGAGGCTGGAGAGAGCAGTGGGTAAGGTGGCTGGAGAAAAGGCTGGTAGTTGGAGTGGACAGGCTGGGGGTTGACACGAAGGGGGGTTTTCTTTGTGGTACTTAAATATATGGTACATAAGTACTATAAAACAATCAGTAATTAAATATAATTAAAAAAAGAAATCAGTAATATATTCAAAATGAGGTGATATCTTTATTAGCAATAATACTCTATTAAATGGGGGGTAAATATGTAAGGTATATATTTTCAGCCTATAGATTTGCAGTTGCTCACCTGTTTTGGCTTAAACCCACTGTTAATCTTTGCTGATGATATTTTTCACTTGGGAGTTCATGGCAACGTCACCTTAGATACCATTGCTTGTGAAACATTATCAAGTTGAGTTCTCTTCGTCAAAATAACTCCTACCAAATGCACCCAAGACAATCACCCCTTTTATTAAATTCAAGGGAGGTCTCCTCTTGCAGCCCTGATTATAGGCAAACAAGGCAGACCAGAATTTTTATACCTGACCCTGATCATATTTGGATGTTATTTGCTTAATTAACACATGAGTTACACATGTATGGAAGCCCAAGTATTCAATATGCTTGGTCTTTTTTTTTAACCCAAGTGTTTCCCTTTATGCCAAATTCCACTCACACCACCCACATTTACCGACACTCCCCAATCCACCCTTAATTCATTCTCTCCAGTAACTGAAGACAAAGTCTCTGCACTCATCTTATCATCTCATCCTACAAGCTGTCCCTTCGACCCTATTCCCTCCCAACTTCTCCGCACTCTCTCCTCCACTGCATGCCCACCTCTATCTCACCGCTCACACCTGTCTCTCTTCACTGGCACATTTCCATCCTCCTTTAAACATGCGCTCATCTCACCAACATTCCACTGAAACTGCTCCAACAAAAGTGATCAATGATCTATTTACTGCAAAGTCTAAGGGTCATTTCTCCATATTCATTCTACTGGACCTCTCTGCTGCTTTTGACACTGTTAATCACCCTCTTCTCCTAAACACCCTTCACTCCAATGGCCTTCATGACACAGTTCTTTTCTGGTTCACTTCCTACCTATCAAACTGCTCCTTTAGTGTTTCTACCTCTGGCACATCCTCCCCTCCACTCGCGCTATCTGTTGGGATCCCATAAGGCTCTGTTCTTGGTCCTTTACTTTTTTTAATTGTACACCTCTTCTCTTGGGGCACTAATGTGCTCATTCGGCCTCCAATACCACCTCTACACGGATAACACCCAAATCTATGTCTCTTCCCCTGACCTCTTTTCTTTTTCTCGTGTGACCAATTGTCTTTCTGCTATCTCCACATGGATGTCCCAATGTTACCTAAAGCTCAACATGTTTAAAACAGAGCTTATTATCTTCCCTCTTGCCAGAGTCACCACCTGCCCTCAAATCTCCCTCACTGCCAAAAACACCACAATTTCTTAAGTCTCCCAAGTCCGCTGCCTTCGTGTCACACTTGACTCCACCCTCTGCTTTATACCTCACATCCAGACTCTCTCCCAGTCCTGTTGACTACACCTTAAAAACATTGCCAGAATACGCCCTTTTCTTACTCAACATGCTACGAAAACTGTTATCCATTCTCTCATCAGCTCCCGTCTTGACTATTGCAACCTCCTGCTATCTGGCATTCATGCCATCCATATATCCACACTTCAATCCATCCTAAATGCTGCTGCAAGACTGATCTTCCTCTCTCACCGCTCCACATCTGCTGCACCACTATGCAAATCCCTATACTGGCTCCATGTGTCCTCCTAGAATCAAATTACTCACCCTTAACTACAAAGCCCTTAACAACAACACCCCTTCATACATCTAAAATCTCATATCAAAATACTCTCCCTCCCGCCCTCTTACATCTACCACTGACCTTCGCCTTGTCTCGTCTCCGGTAACCACCTCTCACTCCTGCTTTCAAGACTGCTCCTGTGCTGCTCCCCACTTATGGAATTCCCTACCACGCTCAATCAGACTTTCCCACAGCTTTCAAATCTTTAGATGCTCAATGGAAAACCCTTCTCTTTTTTAGAGGTGATCTTATCCCCGATAACACTATTCACACTAATGCACCCTCACAACTGTCTCAATCTCCACTCTGAACCATATTTGATCCTCTTGTTTCAGCTCTGCCGTCATCCACTTAGAATGTAAGCTCTCTAATGAGCAGGGTCCTTCACACCATCTGTTTTATTTTGTCTTCCTTGTATGTCCATGTTTTATGTATTTACTGCTACTGTACGTCGCTGTGGAGCACTGTGGCGCCTTACAAATCTACGATAATAAAAATAATTTTTTGCCCACTACTTGCATGTACAAGATGTTGAGAGAAAAGAAACATTTTATTTACACACAGCATGTTGGTAGAAATGATGGAAACCATCTACACTGAACAAAGGCAACCTGGATCCCATCCTAAAATGTCAGGCACACTGTATACAAACTCTACACACAGCCTGTAAACATGTTATGTACTCACATGGTCAATGCACATCCACTCCTATACGCACACTTTTTTTTTGTAGACTTTTTAAAGAATATTCACAATCGTATTGATTTTCTTAAAAAATTTACTTAAGTGTTATTGATTTTGTTTGTTTAACCCCTTTGAACATGACAATTCCAAATGGCATGTTTTGCAGTGCCTCTCTTCAATATATTTGCCTCCGATGACCATGACATTTGTTTCCTGTTGTTTCAACCATTGAGCAGTGTTTGAAGGTAAACACTGCATGTTAAACAATGAAACAGTGGAAAATTCTGGATTTTTAAAGGGGAGCAGTGGCTATAACATTATGTTCAGATCCAGATTACATTGGATCTATTAGTAATGAAAATAGAGAAGACTGAATTTCTAGTAAAACTGCTGCAATGAAAATAGGCAGAAATGTATACAGCAATATTATGAACAATATCAAATGTAGGTCTGCAAATTCCCTATACTGCACCGAATCTCATCAAATACAAACAATTTAAATTCTGTTTTCATAGTTTCATAACTACATTCCATCTCCATTACTTGTCTTGCAGAATGTAAAGAACAGTCCCCATTTTTTCATTTCGCCAATATGGTCGTGGGCTACAGGAAAATGGATGTGGTGTATTTTGTCACTATTTTCCAGACAAAATGTTGGCAGGTATACACACACATAATCATTCCACATTTCAGCTTGTCTTGCAAATACACACTCCCTCCAGACAAAATTTTCCTATACGCTTTCCCGGCAAATACTTGCCTAAACATTTGTCCTTTAAATAAATTAACATTGTAAAAATATTTACAATTACATCAGCCCACATCTCAATGCCCTAAATTATTATCACCAGTTATCTAAATCACAATAGTTTAGTCTTTCAATTTCATACCAGGTAACATCCATCTCACTGTTGTTACAAATATTTAAATTACAATAACTTTAAACAAATAGATATGACACTTGTTCACATACTTCCCAGCTATCAAAACTGCATAGATATATGGATTATGTGTAGATATTTGTGAATAACAACTCCATTGATATTAGCATGGCCTTTAGTTTTATTGTGGTGTTTGTAGCTGCGTGTAATAAGTTATGTTTTTATCTTCATTTGTATTCAAAAGTTTCTGGAGGTTCATGCACATGTCTACAAAAACATAAAAAATATAATCTTTACAGAACATATTTTAAACATTCCTTTTCCACTTGTTGTTGCAACGTATACAGTATATTCATTACAATATATAATGTATTCTGTGCATTATGTAAGTAAATACACCAAAATGATTTATATAGTACTAAGTTTAGCACCAATCAGCTAATGACTACTTATCACGTATCAGCACCAGGCAACTTGCAGATCATAAGGGCTTCTATTCACGTGTGGTTATACATTCATCTGAACCTGAAAATAGTTGTCTGTTGATTACCATGAGAAATGTTTTGTGTATACTTACTGGATGCTGGATGGGCCCTGAGTAACACCTTTCTGAAATCTGACATTTAGCTTGACAAATATATATATATCCAGTTTAAAAAATTACCTGGGAGGATCCCATGTAGGATGAAAAATCCACCCTACCAAGAGCATCATTCACATGTGCCACAAGAGCTGCTCTGTGCAACTATTATTTTCCAAGGGCTCATCCATTTCTGGAGTACAGAACTGGCAAACATTTTAAGTTCACCACTTTAAAATGGCTGTAGGGAAAAGAGTGAGCATAAGGACCAATGGCAACCTACTCACTTTCGCTGTGCAGCATCACCCAGACCCGATTTTCAGCCAGGCTGTGATGAACCATGGTTCTCCATAAAAAACAGCTGCATGGAGTGACTACGCCGAGCTCTGATGAATAGCTCCGTGGCTAGGGTGCATTTTTCACTTTACCTGGACATGCTGTATTTGAGAGTAATATCCTGTCTAGAGTAAGGCAGCATAAGGCTGGGAAATGTAAGGTGCCTCAGTTATTTGTCGTATCTGAACTGGGTTCAGATATATAGAAAACACAGGCTTAGCATCACTTGAATTCTTTGGTGATGTGCACATGGCTTTGATATTGAACAATGGCTGGACAATGACAAGTGGTCCATTCACTACAAACTCCACGTGTACTTCTTCATAGTGTTTAATGATGCAAGATTCAACAAGTGCTAAACACAGCAGGATGGACTACTGACGCAAGTAAGTGCACATGTATACATAGTATTAGGAGATAGATTGCAATAGTTTAACAGGGAAAGTGATTGTACAGGGGATGAACAATCTTAAATGAGGGCATTGGAAGTTATACTCATAAATGTTGGGCAAATCATAAATGGTGGGCAACAGGCTAAGAGATCACATGTGATTCTGAAATTAAAGTATTAGAATATAGAATTCACACAGCATATGCAACAGGTTAATCATTGCTGTTATGGTAATGTTTTGTGATAAACCAGTGATCCAGTAGGGTCAGCTAATCATGGATGTTATTTGAATGCGTTAGACTGGTCATCTGATGTTATAATCAAGTAACAGTACATGTACTCACAGGATGTACAAGCTGCATTGGGTAATTAGCAAACCAACATTTTTCTGCTAAATCGAAATTTCTTCCCCTGATGAATCTTGACAATGCAAGGCCTAAGTACAATGCAGTTGTGATATACTGTGTTCTCCACAACTTACTTATAAGTTAAAAAAAATGTATATTGACACACTATCAGAAATTACTGCATGCCAAAAAAGGTCCTAGTTGTATCTAAAAATGATCTGAGACTTGAATTGTCAATAGATGATAGTCAATGACTAAGGCTGGGTACACACTACATAAAATATCTCCCAATGCGATAGCGTTTATGATTTTACCAACGACTGAAAGAAAAAAAAGAGTCCCAATCAGCATGTCATTTCATGTGTACACACTATACACGTTTTACCTTTAGATCTCTGCTCTTCATCTGTCATAACCATCGCCTGAACAGATCATGACTCTGCCGGTTGCGAGTGCATACACACTGCAGAATTGGAAGAAAAATTTCCATCGATGAATGAGATTTTTAGTTTAGTTTAAAAATCAAATGAAACAATACAATGTGCTTTGGAAAGATAATTGTTAAAGTGTACACACTAACGTGATATCGGGCCGAACGGTTGTCTATTGTGTGATTGGCCCAATAATCATCTGAAAACCCTGTAGTGTGTACCGAGCCTACCCCTTACTTAGGTAATCTTAGGGGCATATTCAATTGATGGCGAGATCGCCGAAATACCCGCACTCTAAAAATATTACCGTTAATACGGTAATATCTCCCTGAGCTGCGAGCTGAAATACAGCGAGTAAATTACCGTATTAACAGTATTTACGCGCAATATTACCATATTAACGGTAATAATTTTCGAGCGTGGGATTTTCTGCGATCTCGCCATCAATTGAATATGCCCCTTAGACTCAACCCAGGTGAAAGGAACAGCTGGTGTGTGGTCAGCATTAGACACAAACACCCCATACCTGTTTTAACATGTTTAATATTTTTTGCCATACTGTGCATCCTGTATCCAAGAAGTACTAGACTTGACCCATGATTTCTCTTCCTAGGTTTTAAATATTATTCACAACATATGTTTGTCTCTGCGTATGCTGTCTGTTATTAGTTTCTGTTTATAGTCTGAATGTTCTACAACTTATATTATTTCTCGAAGCTTAAAAATAGTTATATACTACCTGCTGGCTGCCCTCACCATCCATTCAGGCACTGGTGCCTCGGCATTCTCAGTGCTAGTGATGTCCCTGCATCTTACTCTGTGGAACCTAGAAAGCGAGGTACACTTTATACTAATGTTGTTCTGCCTCTTATAACAGCTGATTAAATAGTCCCAGCCATGTGTACAGGGTTTAGATGCCAAAATTATGCCAGCTTAGTACAGCGGGGTGCAGGGATAACACAAGCAATGAGAGTGCCAAGTGGTGTCAGTGTTTAAACACCCGACAAGGGAAGCTGGAGGTAAGTACTATGATTTTATTTAATAAGCATATTCATTTTTAGCTCTGGGTGGATAAACCCTTTGATATTTACATACGTTCTACTGATGTTGCCTTATAGCTGGATTCAGTGCACCATGCCTGCGCAAAATCTCTCTTCTCATTTACATTCTGTACCCACTGGTATTACACAGTATATACCAGCAGGTTATGTACAAGAATTAACTAAAATGTAAGCATTTCTGTATCAAACAGAAAGTATGATATATACCAGAGACAATTACATTTTTTTATCACATCATAAAATACAAGTTGGTCAAATAAAATAGAGAAGGGCTGCCAAAAAAACAAGATGACAATTGTCTCTCAGGTAATATATTTAGGTTAGCCATGATTCATGAAACCTCTTTATTAAATAGAGGACACACAAAATAGCATATTTAAAATAAATATTTTATACAGATTATATAAAGCTTTTACCTTGAGAAATGTAAATATTCCTCCACTTTCCTATGGAAACCTGTAATGTCTGACACCTACATTCATATTCACACTTCTCATGTTACCAGCACAGGGTTTTCCAAACTGCTCCCCAATTCCTCTTAATGGGAGGACAGCAGAAGTATAAAGAATCTAGCAAGAAATCAATATTTGATGAGAATTTGCCAGAGGAGCCTAGCTCTATGCCTGCTGCCTCCGAAGGGGGGACTGTCAGATGAGGCAATTAGGAAAAGCAATTAAAAACAAACATGAAATAAATAATGAGGGCGATGCTCACAGCAAGGCTGCAGCAGATCCTTCCAATAAGGGGCTCTGAGAAGCAGTATTTTTTATTAAAGCTTCAAGGTGAAGATACTCTACAAACATTAAAACAGTTTTGGGCACAGCTACACAAACAAACGGACACATGCAACAGGTGTATTACCGCGCGAAGATCACAGCTGCACACGAAATAAATATATTGCAATAAATGCATGAACAGCCCCTTGCAGCTGTTGTAAGTACACGTATGCAACGTGCTGCAGCTGCATGTATTTATAACTGTACACACTGATCAACATGAACTGTGCAAGGCTGACCGTGTTATGAATTAAAATGATGCATTTAAATATGAAAAATAACATTTTAATATAAATATGCATTGTGATCCACATACACTGCTGTTACTCTAGTCTAGTGCCAATGAAATACAGCAGGTGCTGTAGCAGCATTTTTATACAGTTCTTTACTCCAGGTAACTCAATAACTGAAACCTCAGTACCAGCTGGGATTGACATTTCAAAAGCATATCAGGGTCTTCTGAAGCACCCAGGTTTTGTTGTGCTGGCTCCAGTCCGCATTTTGGAGCTTGCCCCGTGTCAGCCGGAGAGCTCGGAATAACAAAGGCGAGTTACAGAGCAGCGCCAGGCAGCAGGGGGCGGGACGCAGTGACGTGGGGAACAATGTCTGCCGGCCCACGCATGCGCATTGAGCAGTAGTTGTACTCAAGATACCTATGCATGCCGTTCTTATTTGTACTAATTATGTATTACAACTAGAAAATAAACAGTTGTCAAACATTATACTGATAGAGCAGAACATTAGGAATTGCAATCTTATTAATCAAATAGCAATAATGAAGTGCTACACGCATAATGAGTGTTACTAAATTGCTGTCATTATTATGCTTGTCATGATCCTTAATGTTCAAGCAGTCCTAGGTTTTAACGTTTTATACATGCTTCATATTGCTCAGTTCCACCTATACATTGCCGACTATTCTGTATGGTAAATACATTTATCACTTTTTAGCATTGGGGCTCTATACATTAATATTTTTAATAAGAGTATTTAACCTAAAAGTACATTAAGGTTGAATATACTAAATGTATGACAATGTTATGCAGGAAGGTCCACCGATACAGCGTTGTGTGTAATGTACTTTGATGGACCTGTGTTACAGCAAGGTGTCTGGAGATCATATAACATATTTGCAACTATGCTTTATGCATGTTCAGCCTGCATAATGGCAATATATATATATTAATGTATGGTTATTAATTCACACAATAGTTGCTATTATTAATATAAAAGTAATATTACCCTTTATATCATCATCATTCCGTAGCGCTTTACAATTGGGGACAAACATAGTAAACTAATAAACAAACTGGGTAAAACAGACAAAGAGGTGAGAAGGCCCTGCTCGCAAGCTTACAGTCTATGGGAAATATATATAAGTGCTGAAATATTATTCAGCACTGTATACTGAGTGGATCAGGAGACAAACACATTTAGTACAATGACAAGAAACAGAATTTAAAGATGGCTCTGCCCAAATAAACATACACTCTAAGAGGTGAGGGGAACATCTGATACACAAGGTAGTGGATTATCAACTTTAGCTGTTCTTGGGGGAAGTGCGCATGGTTACAGCAAGGTAGATGCATTATCAGTTATTAATATTGAATCAGCCATTTGCAACTGGTGTGGTATGGTTAGAATGAGGAGAGACGGTGGAAAGTGGAGGCATGGAACATGAGTTAGTATTGTAGAAATCGTTAAACAGTCAGCTGCTGGCAACCATAACTGTACTTCACCCTTTATCTTAACTGAGCCTCCTTCCTGTTATGGTTTTGGAGAATGCTTTTGCCTTGACTGCACAGGCACTCTTGTGGTTATCTACCAGCTCGGAATATCTGTGTGCCTGGTGTTTTTGTTTAGCATCATGCTTGCTGCTGGAATCGGAGCTAGGACACTTGTTCCCCATGTCCACAGAGGTTGTAGTGGCAGTTGATATCATTAGGGAAGCTAGAGAACATCACCAAAGGAGGAACAGAGATGGCAACAGCAATGACAGTTGCATTCATTGTGTTCAGCGGCTAAACTGAGATGGTATTCCATAGTTCTTTAAACCGACCATGTCCTAAATATGATGACCCTTCTCGGCACCACAATGTAATTTCCCACAGTTTAACTGTTGTTTTTTTTTTTTTTGTTTTTTATTAACAGCATTAAGCATGAACAAATAGAACAGAGAGCAAAAATTATAAACATCAGAGTGTCCTGCGTAGAGAACGCAAGTGCAGTATATTGCATTTGAATATAATAAGTGAGGAGAAATACGCATTAAACACAGTAGAAATTACAAAAAACTATTTTGATGCTTGGTTTTTAGTTTTGGCTATGGAGAGGGAAGAGGAAGAAGGAAAGGAGGGGAGGGGGGTAAGGGAACTTCTCAGCAACAAAGTGTCAGTAGAAGCATAGTCTTTCAGGGGTGTACGCCAATCAAGTTAGAATTTACCTGTCCCATATTTGAGAGAAGATAATTATGTTGGTTATGTGAGAAGTAGAGATCAGAGGGGGTCTAAAAAGCAGCTATCTCTAACCCTATGTTGAATAATAGTGTTGTGCATAATAACATTTTAATGCATATGCTTATGAAGATGTTAGGTTTTCAATATAGTTTTACACTTTACCCATTGTCCCTAATTTCCATGGACAAATTCAAAATATTTGACACTGACTTCACAAAGCCACTTGAGGCAACACATGGTGCTGTTTTTTGCTATACATGCTCCATTGAGCATCTACCCTGTGTTGCCCTGAGTGTAAACTATGTAAACACCTCTTGCAACTACCATGGGCATCAATAAGCCCTTTAAAATTCCATTTGAGCTTCCTCCTGTCATTGACTGTATTGCAGCTATAGAGAAAGGGCAACGCAGACTGAACGCCTGAGTGTATGCACCATAAGTGTCCCTGGGAACTGCATTCAAATGTTAGTCCGTGTGTGTGTGTATATATAGATAAAATGTGCATACATAATGTATGTCTCACAGCTATAGATAAACAATGCAGAATTCGTTTCTGCATAACTTGTATATCTGCTCTAATATCAGATGAGCTTCAGTAGATCTAAACCCAAAAAAGTCTTTTTATATTTGTAGAGTGACATGACCTCTATAATGAAGTTTCTCAGATTTTCAGCTCTGGTTAATCTGAATATTATTGAGAGGCTGCTCACTGTCATTTTCCTTTAAGTCTGTCCCATATGTCTAGTCACTAATTTTAAATAAAAACAGCTCTGTAAGCAATTCGATTTGCTGCAACCTACGTTTTAGCCTAATTAGCCTGTTTATAAGGTAGATTTGATCAAATAAACAATCTATGGAAAGCAATCCCATAATCATGCAATTTTCTTTACTGTAAGAAGAACATAGGTCACATTAACGTCGACTGTGAGAAACATTATCATTATAACAATAATAATTACTATTATTATTACACATTATCATGTCAGCTCTTTCAGTAAAAGCTAAGCTTGTACATGTGTTGTAAGTAGGTATAACATAACCATTTATGACTTACATCTTTATTAATGGATACCTTTGCATGGAGTTATACAGACAGTGTCCTTGTTTTGGTTAAGTTCCACTTTAACTTTCTCTCCTGTACATAAAGTCTCACCTCCTTATCAGTCCCTCTTTACTGGCGGGGTTAACAAGCACAAACTGACACATTCAAATAGGATCCTACAGTATATGAGTGTTTGGACTGTTGGCAATGTAAACACATACATAGGTGTACAAGCAAAGGTTATTTTTAAATGCCCACATTTTCTTGTTGCTTTATTGGCCAGTCTGGGTATGTGTCTTAAAGGAATGCTGTATTGTTGCATCGCTTGGGAAACACATGCAACAGGTGCGGCCTTTCTTACTGCATCTAGCTATTGTCGTCATAACCCAGTCAACCACCTGGCTAGTTTAGAGAAATACTGGTTTCATAACATTAGTATGTTTGTAAAAGTAATTCATACAAAGATGTTAGCCCTGTTTGGAATGCTATTACTGCAGACTTGACTGAAATGATCTAACAAATATTAAGTATTTTTGTAAATTTAGTAATTAGCTCAACAAAATCATTTCCTATTTACTAGACTATATAATCAGAAGACAGACATCACAGTGTGATCCTCAGTTTACTGCACTATTTACTGTATTACAGATTACGCAAGTAGCGTTGCGCATGCGCAATGACCTACGTTACTTGCGTAAGCTCTAGGTACAGTATTAGGTGATTCCCCCACTAGCGTGGGAAATTCACATTATACTGTAGTTTTAGCTTACGCAATGAACGTAAGTTATATGGGGCCCTTCTGGCCGAAGACACGAAGATATTCTTCAACCCGTTCCCGTTTGGAAGTACAAAATGGCTGGGACTGGGGCAAGCACTAGGGTTAAGCATGAATAGTGGGGGGACCTCACGCTTTTTTTTTTTTCAACTTTTATCTGTTCTTTAACATTTTAACAGCTGCCGGAGCTCCGGCAGCTGTATGACAGGGCCAGTGTAACAGTGATGTGTTGACAACTCACTGCTACAACAAAGGAGAGTTTGGCAAACACAGGAGAGTTAGCTAAACTCGGGAGTGTTTACATCGCTAAAAATCGCCAGAGATGACCAGCGATTTGAACATGAGTGTCAAAATCGCAACTTGATACATTTCCAGTTTTTTTTTTAAAACTCGCGGGTAAACACCCGCGATTTGCCGCGATTTAAACACGCTGGCAAACTCGCACTTTGATACATTTACCCCCAGGCTTCATATACAGTAGTTGCTTAGTGGGTCCTGGCTCCCGACTTCTTGTTATTGCATATCGTATTGTACCACTTTCAATGTTGTAAATATCTATTTCCTGTATCAATAAGAATGACATTGCAATAAAAGATGCCTGTTGGTATATGCACATCTATATTTCCATTTTACATCTAAATCAAGTGTATATATGTGTCCAGAGCAAATATAGTGCAGCCATATTCATTAATTTGAAAACTGTACATATCTTGTGTAGGTGGAGAATGTGCACTAGGTAAGGAAAGTTTTAAAGGTATGTGTAACCCAACGTAAGATGCATATCAAAAGGACATACTTAACTTTCTCCTGCACATGCTTACTGTACTTCTCTTGTACGTGACTGCCCCTGATCCTTCTCTTCAAACGCAATAGGATACAATAATATATACAGCTTAAAATGCCAGTGCAAGTTGTGCATATGTGCAGTGCAACTAATTTTATGTCAAGTCTAAATGTCCCCTAAATATGTAATTGTTTATGTCATTGGCGACATCTAATAACAGCAAGTAAATAATGATTCTATTCTTACTCATTCATTGTTCAGGAGCAGTTGGTGAACTCTATTTTTCCTTTAATTGAGGGAATTTCTCTTCTACAAATAGTAGGTACATAACAAAATATTTTAAGACTTATATATATGCAATATATTGTTGAATTGTTTGTTACATGGAAACACTGCAATTGCCCCCAAGGCCATTCATGGTTGTACAGATCAAGGCCAGCACTAAGAGACTGGCAGTGTATTCTTCTGTGCTGTAATTAATATACTGTGTAATGCATAGTTATTATACACAGAATCTAGTGACTGTAGCCTCAGTAGCCCATAGAGACAGTCATACAGTATAGCAGATTCAAAAGATAAAATAGTCATAGCCTTAATTATCAAAAATAGGCTATTATTTTAAACATGGGTGTTAATTCCATGCCACTACGACCATTTTCTTTTGCTTAGCCACCATGCCACAAAATTGCGAGTCTAGACCTTTATGGTTTGTATTAAGAGGCAGTTTGCTATCTACCAGCTGTGCATTTCAATTCACTATATTCACCACCACCTCTATCACAAACAGCAAAAGTATTTCTATCCACTTGGGGACCATTAGCAGAGTCGTTGGAACACAGTAAGCCCACTAGGCCTGGCAGGAGGGTGCTGTGCTTGTTGGGGCACTTGCCAGCCAGCTGCACGAAAGCTTCATATAAAAGACCTACTTATATAGACATATATATGTAAATATTAAAGGAGTTTATCTGATATATGACATAAAAGTTTGACCATGATGGAAGATTTCTTTCCTCTACAGTTGAGAATTATGGTCAGAGAACCTGTTGCAGAACACCACAAGAAGCCTTTTTGAACGTAACTTGGCAATACATATCACGAGATGTACAATGTCAAATAACATAATTTCTGTCATTGTATGCAAACTATTACATTGTTACATATGTTTTATTAAATCTCAGGATAATGCATGTCTTTCATTGGTGATTTTTTGTAAACTAGTGGTGGGTTGGCAACCCTTAATGACCCAAGTGAAAATCATTGTTCAGCAGGGCAAATTCAGTAGCGTTACTGTGTCAGAATGCATGCTGGACAGATTTAGGCAAAGGGTATGGAAATTCCTGCTTAATTGCAGTATATAATGTGATTGTCTGCACGATTTGGCAGCAATAGAATATACCTGGCTGAAGAGGGTGTCACAACATTGAATGTAAGCTTTACATGTTCCACTTGCATATTTTACCAGATACAGATGTAGAAATGTGCAATAACCAACAGAACAGTCCCTAAGTCTGTCTCCTCAATTCAAGCTCCTGTAGTTTAATGTTTCCAGAATCCTGTCTGTTGCTAACTGACAACATCATATACTGGGCACTCCCACAATGCTTTGCAGGTACTGGTAAATGCTGACAATGAGCAACACACATTCTACATCCCCAGTAAAGCATGATACAACACATTATTACATTACTTGGTAATATAAATATAAAATGTAAACAATAAACTATGTTACAGTGATAAGTTTCTCTGTAATAGCTACATGATGAAGTTTGGAACCTGGGATTGGGTTTGGATACTCTCGCAGAACTGGTCAGAATGTTTGAGGTTGATTAAGATCTACTGTCAGTGCTCTCGTTGTCAGACTTTAGTGGGTTTCCCAATCATTGGTTGCAAGAACTATTTGACCCATCTCCATTGGACATGTCTGTAGGTTTCATGATAGGGTTGTCATCTCCGCTACCTGTGTTATGGGCACTTGTTCAGGCACCTGGAGATGGGTGTCACCTGTTCCTCTCAAACGTATGTTTCTCAGCCTGCACTACATAACTGTTTGACCTCGTAGAGTGTCCTATAACTGTAGCCAGTCGATCATACCAACATGGGGTCTGCATTTGCACATGCTATCCTTAGATAAGAGGTGCCAACCTTCTTGATGACTTGTTGCTTTCTCTGGTGTCTCTTTCTATGGTCTGTTGGTCACTGTCTCCACTTTCGGTTGAAGTTGTGACTTTACCATGGGAATCGTGATCCTCATGCAACATGACATCAGATGCTGTGCTAGTGAATGCAAACCATCCCTTGGCACGTTCCTGAAACTTAGTAAAGCAACACATACCTCTGTGACATCACAAGTACACTTCTCAAGCAGATGTTTGGCAGAATGCTCTCGCATTTCAAAAAGTCCTTTGGATTGGAGGTTTAGTGGACTAGTGGTTATGTGCTTGAAACCCAAGCATGTGTGAATTCCTTAAATCCTTTGCTCATGAACTGCATTGCGTTATCAGTCATTAATTGTTATGGAACGATATGCACTGCAAAGTGACAGGTTGCACAGGTAAGGTTAAGTAGATCACCGATTTCAAACCACTTTGAATATGAATAAAGCAGGACCAGGTGCTATCTTCATTCAAAGATATCAGCAGCGGTGAAGACCCACAGCAAATCAGGGATGTTGTGGAGGTGCATTGACTTGTTGGTCTGATGTGGCCTGAGTGCTTTACAGGGTGCACATCGGGAGATCTGTCTGTGTATGTCAGTATACTTGAAGGGCCAGAACATCATCGTCCTCACCTTGCATTTTGAACGCCTCTAGGCTGGGGATGTCCCTGATTGAGTTGCTAGACAAAGTATTTCTGTAAGGAGTGAGGTACAGCAAACTTCTAGCCGTGTAATATTAGGCCATCATTCACTGAATACATCCATCATAGCAAAGAAGTTCCTTATGGAATGAAAGTTCTGTCAAAGATGTGGGCCAACCTTACATGATGCTTTGTGAGAGACATTGGCAGAGGTAATCCACCTGAGTTGCACATTTCAATTCATTGAATCGAGTGGATGACATCACTTGGAGGTCATGACATCGATGTCCTCACCATATTGAGCAGATTCTGAGAGAGACAAGTGCACACAAGAGAGCGTGTTAGCAATGTAAAGTTCTTACTTGTTGCTCTGGAGGCAGACTGCACCAAGTCTGTGTCGAGATAAATCAGCTGATATTGTTACTAGAAGGTGTACAAAAAGGTTCAAGGCTGGCAGTGAGCAGGGATATTTAAAGAACATAGCCAAAGGTCAGGGCAATCAGTGTACAAGCAGGGTCCAGAAACAAGCCAGGGGTCACAACATAGGGTCAATCAGAAATTTTGCAGAGTATTGTTGTTGTTATTATTATTATTATCATTTATTTGTTAGGCGCCACAAGGTATCCGCAGCGCCGCACACAGTACTAACAGTAGACTATACAGGGTGAAACCATACAGAACAATGAACAAAAAGTACCAATACTTCAGAGACTCCGGCTAGTCATATGCAGTAAAGACAGAGCGGAAGAACAGGTATGGAGACAGGAGGGGAGGGGGCCCTGCTCATACGAGCTTACATCCTAAGGGAAGGTAAACAGACCAGGCACAAGAGGAGCCAGTTGAGGCAAGAGGAGAAAAGGGAGGACGAGCAAAGGAAGGAGATGGGGGTTAAGTAGATGGTTGGTAGGCTTTGAGGAAGAGGTGAGTTTTGAGTGCACGTTTGAAGGAGCACAGAGTAGGAGAGAGACGGATGGAACGAGGGAGGTCGTTCCAGAGAAGGTGGGCTGCACGGGAAAAGTCTTGGATTCTGGAGTGGGAAGAGGTGATAAGGGTGGAGGAGAGTGTCACGGGCACTAGGAGTCTTTACCCAGGGATCACCAGATGGTAGGCTTACCAGAGCAATGTAGATGGTAATAGGGTACTCTGGTAGCTGGGTGATCACGGAACATGAAATGATGGCCGATGAGATGCTCAGGAAAGTCTATGACTAGCAACACTGGTAATAATGAGGTAATGATACACAAGGAACTGTATGGACAAGGACACGTGAAGGTAGTCAGTGGTCTGCGATAGCAAGTTGTACCACTGCTATAGTGAGGAGGAATGTCCAACAGAAACAAGGAGGTGATGAGAGTCAGCGGTCTGCGGGTAGCAAGTTGTACCGCTGTCTGAGTGAAGGAATGGAATCCAAGTGGAGGTATCCAGGTAGTCAGTGGTCTGCAGTAGCAAGTTGTACCACTGCTATGTGAGAGGAAAATGGAACAGGTGATACCGGAAACAGGGATCAGTGGTCTGACATCAGCAAGTTGTACCACTGCATATATATGTGAGGAGGTGCACGGGGGAAGACTGCAACACAGGATATACACAGGCACCTTATACACGATCCACAGTAATATGCACAATATAGGTATATATATATGTAAATGACTGATCAGGTCTGCAATCTAGAAAGTCTCTTGAAGTAGTCCAGCACAATGATAACACAGTCAATGATGGCAATAGACTCAGCGGATAGCAGACTCCAGAGAGAACCAAACACAGTCCAGCACGATATGCAATACACAGCACAGTCAATGAGAAGTATGCATACCGTGGTTCAGCAGTAGCAGTCAGATGGGATTGCAGCGGTACCTGAGCGGCTGGAGGCCGACTGGATAGGAAGTCCCTGGATAGGAGAAGCAGCGGTCTAGCAGGTGCAGCGCACAGGTGAGTAGACCGACAGGGACACGAATCCACAGGAGTCAGCAACACGTGGAACTGGACTCATAGGAAACCCAGGAGAATGGAGATGATCCAGCAGAGGGTAGTAGAAGAGATACAAATCCAATGCTGACAGGAGGGTAGAGGCCAGTGGAACACGTGAAGGCGTGGAGAGTGGATCAGCCGGAGATGGACGATAGCGCTGACCACAGCGGCAGGACTCAGCGGCACACGGAGGTAACCAGTAGCAACCACAGGAACCAACAGCGATGGGAAACAGGAGTGCAGCGCAGGGCAGGAGCTGTAGATCACGAAGTGTAGCAGATGGTAATGAAAAGCGGCAGTCTCGAGGAAGTCACAGCAAAGATGAGATGAGAGTGTAGTGCACGGAGGCAGCGGATAGTAATCAGCTGGCAGTCACGATGTTGAACACAGGCGAGTTGCAAGCAGGAGACTGTAGTGCACGGAGGCAGCGGATAGAAATCAGCAAACAGACTTGATGAGAAGCAGGTGAGTGAGGTAAAAGCTGGAGTGCACGGAGGCAGCGGATAGCAATGAGCAAACAGTCACATTGATATAAAATAACGTTGAAGTGGTGTAGAAGACTGTAGTGCACGGAGGCAGCGGATAGGAATCAGCAAACAGTCATGATGATACAGTTGATGGTAGAAGTGGTATGGAACCACAGTAGTAGAAGTGGTTTGGAAACCACAGGAATCAGCAGCACTGAATACACAAGTAATACAGGAACACCTTCAGAGACTCATGAGGAATGAGACTCCAAGATCAGGCAACGTGGTGTTGACCACAGGTGCTTAATATAGGGAGGTTGCCTGATCTGCCAATTGAGTTAAAGGGGTATACACTGAAGTATAGAAAAGGGCTGCGCATGCGCAGACCCTCAGGATGGTGGACGGCCACGGTTCCTAAATGTCCGAGAAGAGGCACTCACGGTCCGGTGAGTGACAGTACCCCCCCTTTTAAAGGTGGGCACAGAACGCCTGGAACCGGGCTTGTCCGGATTTTTGGAGTAAAACTTCTTCAAAAGGGCAGGAGCATTAAGATCTTCAGCTTTGATCCAAGAGCGCTCCTCAGGACCAAAGCCCTTCCAATGAACGAGGAAGTGGAGGACTCCTCGCGAAATTTTTGCATCTAGTACCTCGGTAATCTCAAAATCCTCCTCCTGATGGACTTGAACTGGCTGCGGAGCTGAGGGAGGACTTGAAAAACGGTTGATAATAAGAGGTTTGAGCAAAGATACATGGAAGGCATTAGAAATCCGAAGACTCTTAGGAAGAAGGAGTTTCACACATACTGGATTGATAGCTTGAATGATCCTGTATGGACCAATAAAACGAGGGGCGAATTTCATGGATGGAACCTTCAAACGAATATTTTTTGTGGATAACCAGACACGATCTCCAATTTTTTGTGGTGGAATAGCCCGCCTCTTCTTATCAGCGAAAGATTTATATTTGACAGATGTCTTCTTCAAACAGGTTCTAACCTGAGACCAGATATTTTTAAAGGTCTGACAAACAGTTTCCACCGCAGGAACTTGGGTGGGCGGGAGGGCAGGAAATTCCGGAAAAGACGGATGGTGACCGTGAACCACCAGCACTTGGCTTTTTGAAGATGACTCCTGAGATCCATCTTCAACGTCCGATGACGTCATGAACGCCCGATGAGGAGAAAGGCGTTCAGACTGAACTTTATCACACAGATCCGTAGATGAAGGATCTTGTGGAGGAGGACCTGGTGGAATAGACGAATGCTGTCTTTCGAATGAAACCACTTGGGAGAGACAACGATGATGACATTCAGTTCCCCAAGATGTAACTCGAGGAGTGCGCCAGTCAATCTGGGGAGAGTGACACTGAAGCCATGGAAGGCCTAAGACAATCGGACTTGTCGTAACAGGAAGGATCAAAAACGATATTTCTTCATGATGCAGGGCACCAATCTGAAGGGTTACTGGAGACGTACTCTGGGTGATGAGACCGTTGATGAGACGTGATCCATCTATAGCCGTCACAGTAATGGGTGTTTTTAAGGTAATCACTGGTAGAGACCATTGATTTACTAATGATTTGGAAATAAAATTTCCTGCTGCTCCGGAATCAATCAATGCCTGTGACTCAAAGGTTTTGGTAGCAAAGGAAATAGTCACATCAAAAGCGCAGACTTTAGATTTCATAGACGATGGAGAGGACTGCAGGAACCCTAACCTTATCTCCCCAGTATTGGTTAGAGCCCGGCATCTCCTGGGACAAGAATTGAGCATATGCGTAGAATCGGCACAATAGATACAAAGTCTATTCTTTATTCTTCGGTCCCTCTCCTCTAAAGTTAATTTGGAGCGACCTATCTCCATGGGTATCACCGGAGATGAAGCTGGGTGAAATTGAGGATTTGAGAGAAGAGGTGTTTTAACCGAAGTTGATTTCTCAGGTTCTCTTTCACGAAACCTCAGGTCTACACGATGGCAAAGAGAGATCAAATCTTCTAAAGAGGAGGGTAGTTCTTGTGAAGTCAGTGCGTTTTTAATTTTATCGGAAAGCCCCTGCCAGAAGGCGGCAATTAATGCTTCAGTGTTCCACTGAAGTTCAGAGGCTAAGATCCTAAATTGAATGACGTACTGAGCCACAGTGCGAGATCCTTGGCGAAGACGGAGAATGCTGGATGCAGCGGAAATAACACGACCTGGTTCATCGAATACACTTCGGAACGTGGAAATAAATTCGGCACTATCCTGTAACAATGGATCGTTTCTTTCCCACAGAGGGGAAGCCCAAGCCAGGGCTTGTCCTGAAAACAATGAAATAAGATAGGCCACTCTGGAACGATGGGTAGAAAAATTTTGAGGTTGGAGCTCAAAATGAACTGAGCATTGAGTAAGAAAACCCCTACAGGTTTTGGGGTCTCCATCATATTTTGACGGAGTAGGCAGGTGTAGCGTGGAAGCAGTAGACACCTGGGATGGCACAGGGGAAGAAGATGACGACACGGAAGGATCAACAGTGGCTGCTACCTTTGGCACAGAAGTTACTTGGGCGACTAAAGTCTGATAACATTGCAGCAACTGTTGTTGACGAACATCTTGTTGTTCCATACGGGTAACCAGATATTGCAGCATCTCTTTGGCGGTAGGTTCCACATCTGGGTCTGTCATGGCCTGATCTTACTGTCACGGGCACTAGGAGTCTTTACCCAGGGATCACCAGATGGTAGGCTTACCAGAGCAATGTAGATGGTAATAGGGTACTCTGGTAGCTGGGTGATCACGGAACATGAAATGATGGCCGATGAGATGCTCAGGAAAGTCTATGACTAGCAACACTGGTAATAATGAGGTAATGATACACAAGGAACTGTATGGACAAGGACACGTGAAGGTAGTCAGTGGTCTGCGATAGCAAGTTGTACCACTGCTATAGTGAGGAGGAATGTCCAACAGAAACAAGGAGGTGATGAGAGTCAGCGGTCTGCGGGTAGCAAGTTGTACCGCTGTCTGAGTGAAGGAATGGAATCCAAGTGGAGGTATCCAGGTAGTCAGTGGTCTGCAGTAGCAAGTTGTACCACTGCTATGTGAGAGGAAAATGGAACAGGTGATACCGGAAACAGGGATCAGTGGTCTGACATCAGCAAGTTGTACCACTGCATATATATGTGAGGAGGTGCACGGGGGAAGACTGCAACACAGGATATACACAGGCACCTTATACACGATCCACAGTAATATGCACAATATAGGTATATATATATGTAAATGACTGATCAGGTCTGCAATCTAGAAAGTCTCTTGAAGTAGTCCAGCACAATGATAACACAGTCAATGATGGCAATAGACTCAGCGGATAGCAGACTCCAGAGAGAACCAAACACAGTCCAGCACGATATGCAATACACAGCACAGTCAATGAGAAGTATGCATACCGTGGTTCAGCAGTAGCAGTCAGATGGGATTGCAGCGGTACCTGAGCGGCTGGAGGCCGACTGGATAGGAAGTCCCTGGATAGGAGAAGCAGCGGTCTAGCAGGTGCAGCGCACAGGTGAGTAGACCGACAGGGACACGAATCCACAGGAGTCAGCAACACGTGGAACTGGACTCATAGGAAACCCAGGAGAATGGAGATGATCCAGCAGAGGGTAGTAGAAGAGATACAAATCCAATGCTGACAGGAGGGTAGAGGCCAGTGGAACACGTGAAGGCGTGGAGAGTGGATCAGCCGGAGATGGACGATAGCGCTGACCACAGCGGCAGGACTCAGCGGCACACGGAGGTAACCAGTAGCAACCACAGGAACCAACAGCGATGGGAAACAGGAGTGCAGCGCAGGGCAGGAGCTGTAGATCACGAAGTGTAGCAGATGGTAATGAAAAGCGGCAGTCTCGAGGAAGTCACAGCAAAGATGAGATGAGAGTGTAGTGCACGGAGGCAGCGGATAGTAATCAGCTGGCAGTCACGATGTTGAACACAGGCGAGTTGCAAGCAGGAGACTGTAGTGCACGGAGGCAGCGGATAGAAATCAGCAAACAGACTTGATGAGAAGCAGGTGAGTGAGGTAAAAGCTGGAGTGCACGGAGGCAGCGGATAGCAATGAGCAAACAGTCACATTGATATAAAATAACGTTGAAGTGGTGTAGAAGACTGTAGTGCACGGAGGCAGCGGATAGGAATCAGCAAACAGTCATGATGATACAGTTGATGGTAGAAGTGGTATGGAACCACAGTAGTAGAAGTGGTTTGGAAACCACAGGAATCAGCAGCACTGAATACACAAGTAATACAGGAACACCTTCAGAGACTCATGAGGAATGAGACTCCAAGATCAGGCAACGTGGTGTTGACCACAGGTGCTTAATATAGGGAGGTTGCCTGATCTGCCAATTGAGTTAAAGGGGTATACACTGAAGTATAGAAAAGGGCTGCGCATGCGCAGACCCTCAGGATGGTGGACGGCCACGGTTCCTAAATGTCCGAGAAGAGGCACTCACGGTCCGGTGAGTGACAGAGAGGCGGCGGTCGTTGGCCGAGCGCAGGGAGCGGGCAGGAGTGTGAATGGAGAGGAGGTTAGAGATATAAGGGGCAGTAGAGTTGGAGAGAGCCTTGTAAGTGGTGGTGAGAAGTTTGAAAAGGATTCTGTAGGGGAAGGGGAGCCAGTGTAAGGCAAGGCAGAGAGGGGAGGCAGAGGAGTAGCGGCGTGAGAGGAAGATGAGTCTTGCGGCCGCATTGAGTATAGAGCGGAGGGGGGAGAGACGGGAGTGGGGGAGGCCAGTGAGGAGGAGGTTACAATAATCAAGGCGGGATATAATGAGTGCGTGGATGATAGTTTTGGTGGCATCCTGAGAGAGAAAAGGACGGATGCGGGCGATGTTGCGTAGTTGGAAGCGACAGGCTTGGGCAAAGGAATGAATGTGGGGGGCAAAAGAGAGAGAGGAGTCGAGGGTGACACCCAGGCAGCGAAGTTGGGTGACAGAGGAGATGGTGGTGTTGTTGACGACAATAGAGAGGTCATCGTGGGATGGGAGTCTGGGCGGAGGAAAGACAGTGAGTTCAGTTTTAGAGATATTGATTTTGAGAAAGCGCTCGGACATCCAGGAGGAGATGGCGGAGAGGCAGTCGGATACCCGAGCAAGGAGGGTGGAGGAAAGATCAGGAGAGGAGATATAGAGTTGAATGTCGTCAGCATAAAGGTGATACTGAAGACCGAAGGAGGAGATGAGAGCACCAAGGGAGGAAGTGTAGAGCGAAAAGAGTAGAGGGCCAAGAACAGAGCCCGAAGGAGTCCCCGCGGGACTCCTACGGTGAGAGGGTAGGGGGAGAAGGAAGAACCAGACGTGGATACAGAGAAGGAGCGATTAGCGAGGTATGAGGCGAACCAGGCATGGGCAGAACCAGAGAGGCCGAAAGAGAGAAGAGTTTGCAGCAGGAGGGGGTGGTCCACGGTGTCAAAGGCTGCAGAGAGGTCAAGGAGGATGAGTACGGAGAAGTGACCCTTGAATTTGGCTGATAGGAGTTCATTAGTAACCTTGGCCAGGGCAGTTTCGGTAGAATGGAGGGGGCGGTAGCCAGATTGGAGAGGGTCAAGGAGGGAATTGTCCGCGAGGTGCCTGGTTAGGTGGCTGCAGACAATCCGCTCAAGCAATTATCAACAGGAACACAGCAACAGACAGTATCCACACTACAATTGGCAGGGAGGCTAAGCCTTCCCTGCCTTGAATACAGGAAGTGGCCTGTGATTGGATCACATATAAATAACTTTTGGTATAAATTTATTTAAACGAAATAGCGCAGGGCGCTTATTTATTTAAATTGCCAATGCACTTATTTTAAATATTGTGTATATTTTGGTAAGGGAAATCTTTAATTTCTGAGACCCTGGTAGAAATTCGTTTATTTCTATTTAACCTTTCTAAAGCAAATGCCTTTTCTGATGTATATATCTGATACAATGAGTCTTTGTTTGTGAAGCCTTTTGTGTATTGGGACGCTACAAGGACTGGCAGTGGAAGCTTATAGCGGAGTGGCCCCAGAGGACTGTGCGGACTATGACGTGGTAAAACGGGCCCTGCTTAAGCGCTATGTTATTACCCCGAAGACCTACCAGCAGAAGTTTCAGGTTCAAAGCACCCACATCAGCCATGAGGAATTTACCAACCAGTTGCGGTAGTTGGCAATAAGATGGATTAATGGATCTGACGCCAAGTCCTGGGAAGAATTAGTGGACTTAATTTGAAGAGAGCAATTTTACAGCGCGCCGGAGGTAAAGAAGTGGGTATTGGACCGTAGCCCAGCAAACCTGGAAAAAGCGTCCCAGCTAGCGGATCAGTATGTGGCAGTGAGACCACACTGGCAGAAGCACCAGGTTAACAGCCAACCCCAAAGGACACCCCTCCACTGCTCACCCCCAAAAACAAGTACCTAACCCTTCGGGTATCCATTCTCCAGCCACCGCCCGCCCCGCCCTGTCCCTGGAAACTATCAGAGACCATCTGAGCCCAGGCTGGAGAAGAAGTATCTCACAGCCCCAGCACATCAGACTCGTGCCCCTAATCCGAGTCCTGGGTCCCGGCTAACTTGCTTAACTGGCGAAGGTGAGCCATTAGAGACTGTTTCCACCCCTGCCAGCCCAATGGAGTGTGGCGTGTCTGAGTGACTCAGCGGAGAGAGTCACCTGTGTGTCCAAAAGACCCCCCAAAAACATGTAGAGGAACCTGCAGCTGGTCCAAGTGGGACACCTGCAGGGGGAAGGACTGAGAGACTCAGGGCCTCAATTTTGTCCCCATCTTATTGATCCTGCTGCAGTATTGCAGGATCGCACTGCAAAGTTACTATGGCAGATGGACTGGAGAAGGAAGTGCCTGTCGCAAAAGTGTATCTGGACTGGGAAGATGGTCAGGAGTTGCGAGATGTTGCTGTTATGGATGGCCTCTCAACTGATGTGATTTTGGGCAATGATGTTGGGGGTGGAATTGTGACCGCATTTCTCAACTCTCTTACCCAGAGCCAAGCTGCTAAGCTACAGTCTTCAGGATCTACACCTGCATAGCCCAGCCCAGAGGAAAAGACCACAGCTGCTGGAAAACAGCCATCACCAGCAACCACAGCTTCAGCCAGCCCAGAGGAAAAGACCACATCTGCTATTTCTTCAGAAAACATCCAGCCCTTTGCCTCTGGAAAGACTGCATCCTCTAGCAATGCAGAGGATGTTGTCTCTTGCCAACCTGATCTTGTGGGGGTGCCCGGTGATGCTCATGTCCCTTGTAGTATGCCAGCTCCAGCGTTGAGTACAGCTGACCACAGTGACCCAACTTTGACTGACCCTAGTCACCCCAAAATAGACCCCCCTGCAGCGTTTCCTGACTTAGACGATAGCGAGGGCCGCAGGGAAGAGTTCATGGAAGCACAGCTCTCTGATCCCTCACTGGAAGGCATGAGGCACCAGGCTGGCGGCAGCCTTCCAGCAATGGAGGTAGGGAGCGTGCCCTGGCGTAATGGGTTGTTGTACCGTGTAGCTAGGAAGGTAGATGGGGATTGACCAGTCTGGGAACAAGTTAAACTGGTGGTACCACGGGGCTTTCACGAACAACTAATGTCGGTTGCTCATGAAATCCCTATAGCGGGACACCAGGGTCGAGACTGAACACTGATGCGCCTGACACAGAACTTTTTCTGGCCTGGAATGTCTGATGATGTTCTGGCCTACTCTAAGTCCTGTGATGTGTGTCAGCGTCTTGGGCACCCCAGTAATTGGGGAAACGTTTCAGCGAGTGGCTGTGGACATAGTAGGCACCCTGCCTGTGCCCACGTTTGACACCTTCCCCTTGCCCTGTATTAACGCTTCTGTAGATGATTTAGGCAGAGTTCAGGGTTACCTAGAGGACATTTCCAATTTTAGTAAGGTTTGGGAAGATAATCTGGATCAAATAGGGCTGGTGCTAGTTAAGATTGGGTGGGCATGTTTGACTGTTAAGGCAGAGAAGTGCCAGATGGGGATGTAAAAGGTACAGTACCTGACCGATCGTGTGGGGGGGAGGTAGGGTTAGGTCAGAACCATTTTTTTTGCATTTTTATCTACAATAGAAATAGCAGGTCTTTTGCTGGCTATAGCAGTGTGCTGGGGGAAAGTTTTGTGTGTTTGTTCCTTGTAAAATAACCCCACCCTTTCAAGCACCTGCTATAGCCTATAAATTGATTGAGCAGCTTCCACTTCTGTACTGTGGAATGTATCAAGTTCCTTGGAAAGGTGGCTGCTAAAGGTGAAAATCTCGCAAAGCTGTTCTAGCAGTTGAGGACCTTTCGCACCTCTGCCCTTAACAATAGGCGGGTAGATTTACTTTATTGTATTAGCTGATTTTCGATCAGTCTGGTAAAGTAGTAATTTGGAGATCACATTGCACTTTGTATCTGTGTCAGTTTTCCTTTTTATAGTTTTATTGCCACTATTAGTGGTGAGAGCTGTAAAAAGCTCACACTTTTTCGCAGATGAGGTTGCTGCTTTTGCAATATATTTATAATGTCAGCTCTCTATTCATTTTGTTACAATGTGACTATTTTGCCATATTAAATTTCATAATGTTCTGCCTTTGTGTTCTTGACAAATTAATGTACTAGTTAGCGTGATTAGTACCATGATACTGACATACAGGGAATTGTTTGGGTAATGATAATTCTGATTAAATTAAGTTGAATTGTATTTGGATAGAAATTGTTATAGTATTTTGAGTTAAGGTAGGAACCGAAGACTCCCGCAAAGTACTGGCTTTAAAATCAAATCTTAGAGGTTGCAGTTTTAGATTAATAAAAGTATAATCTTGAGGGGTTTTTAATCATTTTAGACAGATTGGGTGGTCTTGTGTATGTGATAAAGGGTCAACCATTACACCATACAAGTTCAGGTGAGTGATTTTTTTGACACCAACTATCATTATATCATTCAAATGGCAAGCTTGTAAAGATGCCATTTTCTATTTGCCTTTTTGGACACAAAAAATCACCTACCGTATTTATCGGCGTATAACACGCACAGGCGTATAACACGCATCTTCATTTTAAGAGGGAAATTTCAGGAAGATTTATTTTGCCATTCTGGTCTCCTTTAAATCTGTGCACACTGCTGCACAACATCTATGTAATACACTAGCACTTTGTTAAATATATATATATTATAGAAATAATTTTAGAATATTTTCAGCACATACAGTAATATTTATTACTTGCACATATTGGATCCAGCATGCTGGCACTATTGTATCACCAGTTTTTCACATATGGGAATTAGCATGTTAGCACTTTATATAATTATTTTAAAATGACTATATACCGTATTTTATCTGTTTAATTGTTAGTTCGTTGTTGCGCCGTACACAAAACCCCACTTTACTTCCCTACTTTACTTGTAGCTGACGGGTACAAGTTCTCCTACCTCAGACAGCGAACTCTCGCAGTGCAGAGCGTTGCCGTGGTTACGCTCCGATGGCCGCGAGAATTAGACGTGAGGAAGGCGCAGCTTGCCGTTGCCTACTGATTGCCTCACACTCCACACGCTATAAAAACATGGCTTCTTAACATTATATCGGCGTATAACACGCATACATCATTTGCCCCCTATTTTCAGGGGGAAAAAAGTGCGTGTTATACGCCGATAAATATGGTATATTACAGATATGGAGCACAGATTGTCCATCCGAAATTGATGTGCATCCACAAAGCTGTCATTTTTCGCTTGTATAAATGCCACTTTATTACTTAAAAGCATGGATAGTCACAAACCCTCATTCTTGGACTTTGCCATGTGATTAGCTATCATAAAGCTAAAAATAACCATTTTTTATGTGTTATATTATTTTAAGTATTCCTTGCTATAATGATTCTGTGGAAATAATGAATGATTCTGCATTTACACTTCACAATGGAATCATCCCCACAAATTGTTATGTGCGTATTGTCGCTAACCAATAACGATTGTCGAACCTCGATTTGTGTTTCCAAAGCACAAAGATTTATTTGCAAATAAGTAGAATAATATGCTCAAGCGAAGTAATAGTAAATACAGCCGTTACTTATCGCAGGCGCTCTGGATCCAGTGCAGTCATTCAATCCTGAAGTCTGGGGACAAGAAGTCTGCACTCTGGATCACAAGCTGCTGCTTATATACACAATCACATACAGTAATACAATGAAGATGGAATAGCTTGCATCTATTGGTCCAGGTCTCAGGAAGGTCCAAGGGGTCGTCACCATTGGCCAGTTCATACAAAGGAATCCAAAGGAGGGGGTCATCTCAGCAGGGGGTATGCTCTGCTCTTCCCGCCAAGATTCCTTAGTCTTAAGTAGTTCATAATTCCCTATCATTCATAACTTGCGTATGCACTCTGCGATTCCCTCGCAGAGTGAACCAAACAGTAGGATACGTGACAAGGTTCATTATGATACCACTCATGATGTTATTCCTTCAACCCATTCCGTGTATTTCACTAATATGCATGTAACTCTGATATAACATATAAATACAACTATATTTCGACATAACTGACTATGTGTTGCAACTACCATTAATGTGTACTATTTTATAAGTATGCGTGTTTGTGCGAATGTGTGGTAAAAGACCGATTACTGTTGCTGCCACATGTAGTGGATGCGCACGCCCTTTCACGCCGTAGCGTGCCCTTGTACGCCGTAGCGTACCGTACGCATCTTTTCAGACAAAGACAACCAAGTTTGCTAGACTTTAATTGAAATGACTTTATCCAATTTACTGACTTCGTCAGTTCCACCCTTTGATAGTGTAATAAACTATCACCCAATCACCGTTTCAAGTTCAGGATTATACAATACTTCTCCACAGACCATGATCTCGGTATCTGGTACCACCCTTTCAGTATCTTTCTCAGTGTTACTCCTATGAGACCATTTTCCACACTTCAACACAGTAGGAACACATTTGACAACTAAACCAATTGCTAAGATGACACCCAGTATCAGGAGAAGGAGCTTACCTACACTCGCAATCATTTCCTGTACCCACTCCCCCAGACCGGAGAACCATTTTGCTGGGTTCAACCATGAGAACCAACCCGCCACCTTTTCCCCGACCTCATATAACGAAGAATTATGGCTCTTTCGAAATTCCCATTTCAGCTGCAAAATTTCGTCCATCTTCCGGTCTATAACCTCTTTAGGGTCATCCGTATTATTAGTAATGTACGTGCAACATTTGACACCGAACTGGGTGGCCAGTGTCACACAGTACCCACCAGTAATAGAGGTGAGATAATTTAGTACCAGTCTATGTTGCACCAACTCTTTCTTGTACGCTTGTAGCTCCCTTCCAGTATACCTGAAAGTGCCATCATACATCTCGGTGATATTATCTATTAATTTGGCTAGGTCTTGGATATATTTAAAGTTTAATGTTACCCGAGCGGTCCTGGTGAGATCTAGAGCAACCATAACTTGGAAACCAGCAGTTTCACTAATCAATTTTGTAGCTATGGGTTCCTCACCAGGAATCATATTTCTCTTGCCACGGTGTTCATACTGTGTGTGTATGTATGGTGGTGATGTAGTCTTGTGAATATCAACCATTTCTTCATGAGTAATAGTCATGATTTCAGGAACCAGTTTAGCTAGGAAACACAAGCCCTTGGAACTCGGAATCACCCAGGAATAAGCTTTTCTCCCACAAACAAAATACACATCCTCAGGGAGAACATAAGGAACAGTATGCCCATGAATTATATCACACAGAGTTTTGATAAAACTACCCATGCCTAGTGTCTTCATCTGCTCTAGACACGTGTCGGCATTAATGACATTTTCACATTTATCTGTAGAGACTTTTCCAATGGATACCTTCTTATGTTTGGTTATACGCCCTAACTTGTGACTTCCATCAACATTCCTGCCTAGTAGTGACCTTGTGAGTCTTCCTCTAAAATGAGGGTGGCGAGCCATTGTCTGATCTGATAGGTCAGCCTCCCAATTCTCCAGGCGCTTTGCATGAGATATGTTTAGGCACAGCAAAGATCTGCCTATGGAGTATTGTCGAAGCGTCAGACTAGGGGACCTAGTGTTATTGTACCTTCCTTCTATGGGCCTCCCACCCCTCAATTCGAGTACTTTGGATATGTTTAGGGGGAATGGCACTAGTCCTATGTTATGCTGCCCTTGAGTCACGTGAGAGCACACCCAACACTCGGTTTGGTTTAGCACCTTACCCACCAGGGAGTGATAATCCTCCAAAGGATGCCCGCCTATATTCAGAGTACTGGGGGACTGGCATCGTTGGATGCATCTCTCTTCAACTAGGGAGTCGCAGAACTTGCAGATACAATACTCATCAGACAATAGCCCCTCACACTGCCTCCGAGTTCCTGAGCTAGCAGACCTTTTCATAACCCCTGGACCAAGTTTGATAATGGGCTGCTCAGAGTATCCTATTAACTTTTCTTCGGCCTCCATTTCGTCCGTATCACTCCCAGAACTCTCCTCCGTCCTCCATCCTCCTTCTCAAAAATAGAATGTCCTAGAAAAAGTAAAAACAAGGAAAATCCTGGAACAAAAGAAAAACAAAAACCGCCACTCCATCGCTGGAAAGATAGTTCTGAGGCAATGTCTCTGGTTCAGGTGTCTCAACTGCAGGCTTTAGGTCTCCCGGAACAGGCTCACAAGTGACAGTTCTATGTCGTCGGTCTGAGTTTTGTCTTGCACTTTCTCCGGATTATGGACTCTCCTGCAGTGGGTGGAATGGACCCAAGTGTCTCTCTCTGCAACCTTCAGTGATGTAGTACTGGTCAGCAGCACTTGGTACGGGCCTTCCCAACGGTCTGTTAAACAACCTGAACGTAAGAAATTGCGGATCATAACATAGTCTTCAGGTTCAACATCATGACAGTTCGTCTCTGGCATACCAGGTGACAGCATTTTTAGTTTTTGTTGTTGTTGTTTCAGCTGTCTACTCATTCTTATAAGATATTGTACAGTCACTTCATTATTACACTTTAAGTCGTCTTGTGGACTCACGATCAAAGAAGGTTGTCGTCTGAACAATATCTCAAAGGGGGACAGATTAAGAGGAGGTCTAGGAGTGGTTCGAATGCTATGGAGGACCAATGGCAAAGCCTCAGGCCATGCCAACCCAGTTTCAGCCATTATCTTACCCAGTTTGTTCTTGATAGTACCGTTTACTCTCTCCACCTTACCACTGGCTTGTGGTCGGTAAGGGGTGTGAAGTCTGCTAATGATTCCCATGAGTTTACACATATTTTGGAAGATATCACCAGTAAAATGGGTACCCCTATCACTTTCAATGATTCTAGGGATACCGAACCTACACACAAAGTCTTGTACAATTTTCTTTGCAGTGAACACAGCAGTATTAGTGGCTGCCGGATATGCTTCTACCCAACCGGAAAACACACCAATACACACTAACACATACTTTAGATTCCTGCACGGTGGTAATTGGATATAGTCAATTTGTATTACCTGAAAAGGTCCGTCTGTAGGAGGGATGTGGGATGGCTCAGTTGGAATAGTTTTCCCAACATTTTTCCTCAAACAAGTAAGACATGACATTGCTTTCTTACCAGCTTGAGAGGAAAATCCGGGAGCACACCAGTATGCTCTCACCAGTTTGCGCATACCTTCTTTACCCAGGTGAGTCAGGCCGTGTGCTGCTTCAGCCAGGCTTGGATAGTATGTTCGGGGAGCTACAGGCTTACCTTGTCCATCCTTCCAGAGTCCTGAGGACTCTTGACCACATCCCTTCGCCTTCCAAACCGCCTTTTCCTGCAGGGAACACAAATCTTGCATTTCAATTAATTTCTGCATGTCTAATGTCTGAAAAACCATCATAGTCTCGGTCGATACAGTCATAGGTTGGCCTGCTGCCCATTTAGCAGCTTCGTCTGCCCTGTTGTTGCCCAGTGACACTGGGTCTTCTTCAAAGGTATGGGCTTTGCACTTTATGACGGCTACTGTTCTGGGTAACTGTATCGCTGTCAGAAGTCCTTTTATGTGTTGTGAGTGTGCGACTGGTGTACCTGCTGCTGTCGTAAAGTTTCTAAGACGCCAAAGGGCCCCAAAATCGTGCACTACCCCGAAGGCGTACCTAGAGTCAGTATATATGTTTGCTGATTTACCCTCTGCCAATTCACACGCTCTCCTTAGTGCTACTAGTTCCGCCACCTGGGCTGAGTGAGGTGGGCCAAGGGGTTCAGCTTCTACCACATCCTGATCGTCTACAACAGCGTAACCAGTACATAGCTCTCCTGTCTCTGTCTGTCTATGGCAACTTCCGTCTGTATAAAACGTAAAATCTACATTTTCTAAGGGGGTGTCACGTATGTCGGGTCTTGCAGTAAAGGTCTGATTCAGGTGTTCCATACAGTCATGCGTGTCAGTATTCTTGCCTAACTCATCATCAACCAGGGTCTCCTCACCTCCCACCCTTTGTGTCTCTTGAGACACATATGGTAGGTATGTAGCTGGATTTAAGGTGCTACATCGTTTGATGGTGATGTTTGAGGGTGCCATCAGGGCTAGTTCCCACTTTGTGAATCTAGCTGAAGAAACATGTCTGGTTTGGGCTGAATTTAACAGAGCTGATGCAGCATGGGGTGTATAGATGGTTGAATTATGTCCTAATACTACATCCTCACTCTTACTTACTAGAAGGGCCGTTGCTGCTACACTTCTGAGACATGTTGGGAGTGATCTTGCCACATTGTCTAATTGTGCACTGTAGTATGCTACCGGTCTGCTAGCGTCACCATGTTTCTGTGCGAGGACACCTGCTGCACAACCATCAGCTTCTGTACAAAATAGTTCAAAAGGCTTTTCATAATCAGGTATTCCCAATGCAGGTGCTCTTGTCAGACTATCTTTAAGATGAAAGAACGCTTGCTCTGACTCTTCTGTGTGTACAACACGTTCTGGTTTTGAGGAAGAGACTAGCTCCTGCAATGGTAATGCCAGAATAGAAAAACCTGGGATCCAGGACCTACAGTATCCACACATCCCCAAGAAAGTACGAATCTGCTTCTGGCTCTGTGGCAGGGTCATGTGTTGTATGGCCTCAATTCTGTCGGTTGTCAGGTGTCTTAGCCCCTTAGTGAGGCAGTGTCCTAAGTATTTGACCTTAGTCTGACATGGCTGTAATTTATCCTTTGCCACCTTGTGCCCTGTTTGTGAAAGATGAAGCAACAACAATTTATTATCATGTAAACATGACATAAAAGAATCAGAGCACAACAACAAATCGTCCACATATTGAATTAGAACAGACCCATTGTGGGGTTGAAAGGATTGCAAACAGTCATGTAAGGCTTGGGAGAAAATACTGGGGCTGTCAATGAACCCCTGGGGTAGTCTGGTCCATGTGTATTGCACTCCCCTGTAGGAGAATGCAAAAAGGTATTGGCAGTCAGGGTGAAGAGGGACTGAAAAGAAAGCAGAACATAGATCAATGACAGTAAAATGGCTGGCAGACGGTGGAATCTGCATGAGGATGACAGCTGGATTCGGCACTACGGGGAATTGGCTCTCAACAACTTTGTTAATTCCCCTTAAGTCCTGGACTAATCTATAGCCCCTCCCCCCATTCTTTTTCACAGGGAAAATGGGACTATTTGCTGTACTAGCTGTACGGATTAAAATCCCTTGTTGTATTAGCCTCTCAATAACAGGATATACCCCTAGTTCCACCTCCGGTTTTAATGGATACTGTGGGATTTTTGGAGCTATCCTACCACTTTTTAGATTGACCATGACAGGGGCTACGTTTGCCATCAGTCCAGTGTCCTGTCCATCTCTGGTCCATAGGGAACCTGGTATTTCCAGCAACATCCCCTTTACTTGAGATGGACTTTGTTCTATAACAGGAGAGTGTAACATTAACCTTTGAGGGGTGTCCAATATGTCCTGTACCTCATGTGCAACCTTCTCGGGTATATCTAGGAACACACCATCTGAAGTACAGTATATGACACATCCCATTTTACATAACAAGTCTCTCCCTAGCAAGTTAGTAGGAGCCGCTGCAGCTAAGAGGAACGAATGCTTAGTATGCAGAGGGCCGATAGTAACTTCAGCGGGTTTAGTTAGAGGATAATGTAACACTTTTCCCGTCACCCCCATAGCTGGAATGGTATCTACAAGAAAAGTTTGTTTCCTACCAGCTATGTCAACTATCATTGTTGGTTCTTCACTCTGACTCTCAGTTAACCTCACTGGCTGTAGACTACAGGTATGACCTGACCCCTAGCGCTGACTATTGATTTCCCGCGCAGCATTTGCTGCCGTAATATGCGCGGGTAGATGTGAGTCTTCTAGTCTATGTGAATCCTTCCTTGGAGGATATCTATGTGACCCACCCCTATGTGTATTGAGTCTTTCTTTATTACAATCTCTCCTGTAATGTCCTTCCTCGTTACAGTTGAAACACCTGATCACTTTAGGTTTCCTGTTATATGGGTTGTATGCTGGTGGTCGTGTGTGCACCCCTTCTAGAGCCTGTATACTTACCGTCATTAACTTATCACTTTTCTCTTCCCTTTTTCTAAAAAGGTTCTTGTCATGCTCCACAGCAGACTCCCTCAGAGAGTCTACCGTGACGCCTCTCCAATTAGGTAATGTGGTTTGTACTCTCGTCTTTAAATTTTCTCTAAGGCCGTCCATCAGTACTCCTACAGCTACCTCTCTGTGATGTGCATCCTCACTTATGTTGGATATCCCAGTAAATCGTGCGATCGCTGTTATAGCTCTAGTGAAGTAATCTGAGGCATTTTCACTATCCTTTTGTTTAATGGTGAAAATCTTACTCCAATTTACTACTACTGGAAAACAGATGGCTAAATGTTTGACAATTTGTTCTATATTCCGTTGGTTAATCTCATCAGTCAAGGTGTCATCTTCCTCCAACAAACAATCTTCGATAAATTTTTGTATGTTAGTATTGGGAGAAAGACACGCCCTCAACACTACCCGCCAATCCTTACTGGTTGGTTCGTGAGCATTCCCTAAGTCTTTAACAAATTTCTGACATTTAGCTAACTCCTTTCTAGGGTCTGGGAATTCAGTCATAATGGAACGTAATTCTGATCTAGTCCAGGGACAATGCATTGTAACATTTCTTAAAGGAACTACACCATCCTTATCCGGTTTCCCATTGGGAACCGATATTGTGCGGACCGGGAACACACCCTCTGGTACACTAACTTCAGGGGACACTACAGGATTTACAGGCCCTAGATTTAGAACACTTTCACTCCTAGTGATCACGCTACTCTCACCTATCTCAGCCATTTTCTCATACTTGCGCTGAGCCTTTAGTACACTAACAGCATGGGCAATGGGCGAAATCACAGTGGGTTCATCTTCATTTTCAGATACACTTGATTGAAACTGGTTTAAAACAGGGTACAACTTAGTAATTTTTCTATTTTCAGTTTTAACAACGGCTGTACTTACCCCTCCCGCCACATAAGGTGGCGGGGGCGCGCTTGCGCTGAGTTCGCCACGCTTCTCAATGGTTACATCCGCCTCGCGCGCGCTTTTCGCCACGCCTACTTCCGGTTTGCATTCGCTGCTCTGCCACGTGTTACCTTCCATTTGCCACAATTTTAAACAATCATTATGTCTATTTCTCTTTTTCGTTGACTTGATAAACCATACTTTATCTTTTACAGTATTTAGTACCTCTGCATTAAAACTCCCTATTGTTGGGAAAGGCCTATCACAAGCTTTGGTCATCTCGACCCACGTGTCACAATACACAGTTGCATATGCACCATATTTCTTACACATGAGAAACCTAGCTGAACCAATAGGGCCTTCCTTAGGCAGTACACTGACCATCTCTAGCGTATGCTTAGCACCCATGTTGAACAATATACCTTCTACCCGGAACACAGACACACCGCAGTGCTCTGTTCCTTCCGGCCAAATGTGAAACACAGACACACCGCAGTGCTCTGTTCCTTCCACCTAATGATTTCAACTCTGTGGTTGAAAAAGAGGGATAGGCTGCGCTTCCTCCAAATATATGAAGCAGCCAAATGCGAACCTGAGAGTGTATGGGGGACCCCTAAACTCCCAACAATGTTAGATACGTATAAAAATAGTCAGGTTCTGGGCGCTTGTAAAGGAAAGATATATCAAGTTAATATGGATAGGTCCACAATACGCTCCGGCCGGAACGAGACAGCTTAGATGTGTTAAACAATTAACATGCATCAATTGACACTGCCGAAAACAATGATAATGGTAAAAAAATACTTCAAACTCAGTGTGATTGCAAATATGGTTAGAGTGCACTTGCAAGCTACTAAAATATGAAATGACAATTGATATGAACCGCAAAAAGAAAATGTAAGGAAATATAATGTCCAGAGTTGTAAAATAAAAATGTTGGTGATGATGAAAAATGCAAGCAAAAATGAAATTGGTAGCCGTTACTCACATGAAGCAGGGATGTCTGGCTGTCTATAATGCAGACAGGCACTTAGTAGCGGTCCCAGAGTCTGTGCTGATGAGGTTAGATATTACGTTGATTTCAATGATAAAAAGCACCCAGCAGAATGCCAATTATTAAAACAAGAATGAGGAAGAAAGTTCTTCTAGTTCCTAAAAGGAAATCCTCTCCTTCTTGTTGAAAGAAAAAATGATCCCGCTCAAATAGCGTGTGCACGCTGCGGGATATCTCTGTGTTGAGATTAAATGTATGGATATCAAAATGCCTCCAATAATGGACAGGTACTCAGCAGAATATAGGTGGTGATGATCCAAATGTAGTCCTCCTAATCCCCAACGTAGTCTCTCTCTTTCTCATAAAGTTGAGGCTAAACAGGGGAAGCGGTAGTGCCGCTGCGGATGAGCGCATACACGCTACAGGCTGGTCTCCGATGTGGATGTAGTCCTCCTAATCCCCAAACGTAGTCTCTCTCTTTCTCATAAAGTTGAGGCTAAACAGTGGAAGTGGTAGTGCCGCTGCAGATGAGCGCATACACGCTACAGGCTGGTCTCCGATGTGGATGTCTGTATATGGTAATGTAAGATGCTAGCATGCTAGTAAGTTGAATAAAACTGAGTTGAGGGACAGTCCCCAACGCGTTTCGCCCGGTGGCAATGGCCAGTGGGCTTCCTCAGGGATAGTAAGGTTACTACCGCTTCCCCTGTTTAGCCTCAACTTTATGAGAAAGAGAGAGACTACGTTTGGGGATTAGGAGGACTACATCCACATCGGAGACCAGCCTGTAGTGTGTATGCGCTCATCCGCAGCGGCACTACCGCTTCCCCTGTTTAGCCTCAACTTTATGAGAAAGAGAGAGACTACGTTGGGGATTAGGAGGACTACATTTGGATCATCACCACCTATATTCTGCTGGGTACCTGTCCATTATTGGAGGCATTTTGATATCCATACATTTAATCTCAACACGGAGATATCCCGCAGCGTGCATACGCTATTTGAGCGGGATCATTTTTTCTTTCAACAAGAAGGAGAGGATTTCCTTTTAGGAACTAGAAGAACTTTCTTCCTCATTCTTGTTTTAATAATTGGCATTCTGCTGGGTGCTTTTTATCATTGAAATCAACGTAATATCTAACCTCATCAGCACAGACTCTGGGACCGCTACTAAGTGCCTGTCTGCATTATAGACAGCCAGACATCCCTGCTTCATGTGAGTAACGGCTACCAATTTCATTTTTGCTTGCATTTTTCATCATAACCAACATTTTTATTTTACAACTCTGGACATTATATTTCCTTACATTTTCTTTTTGCGGTTCATATCAATTGTCATTTCATATTTTAGTAGTTTGCAAGTGCACTCTAACCATATTTGCAATCACACTGAGTTTGAAGTGTTTTTTTACCATTATCATTGTTTTCGGCAGTGTCAATTGATGCATGTTAATTGTTTAACACATCTAAGCTGTCTCGTTCCGGCCGGAGCGTATTGTGGACCTATCCATATTAAATTGATATATCTTTCCTTTACAAGCGCCCAGAACCTGACTATTTTTATACGTTTCAACTCTGTTGCTATACTCACCGCTAGAGATCTATAATGCTCGGTGAACGTATTTCCTTTAGCCGCGTTCACTCGCTTTTCTCGCACCAGGCGAGGATCCCTAATACAGAAATATCACTGTGGGCCCCAAGGGCTATCAGCTCCTCGATACCCTGGCTGACCCAAAAAAATCTGCTGAGTTTATTATCGCTGGGAGTGCAAAGTCGATACAATCAACCTGCCTTTCCAGTATAATTCCTCCTAGCTGCTTCACCAATCCGCACTAACGGTGCGATCGGATCGCACTGCCTACCAATACTAATTATTAGCAAACCTTGCGATCTATTGGTAGCGCTTTTGCGAAAACCCGGTTTTCGCATTCGGTATACCTGCCCTGTATACCGTCCTTCAGTTGGGCAATCCGCCTCGTCAGACAGCAACTGAGCACAATCCACAATAAAACAGTGTATCTACGTTACAACATCACACACTATACACCTTTTCTGCGCAGAAAATCAAAAGTTCCCAACAATAGTAATAATGTCTCAGAGGCTTTCACAAGTGATTATACTATGCATGTACAATAACTATCAAAACGATCGTTTAACCACGTGGCAAGTTTACCGGAAGTTTGCGTACGCACAGCAGGAAGTACACATACACTATGCAATACAGTTAAAACGCACAATGACAGTGAAAAGAAACAGTTTTCTCTTTTGTCCCTAGGTTCTAGTTAGCGTGCCCTAGATAATGCAAAACGGACATTCGGTTTCGCAACACAGAGTAAAATTCAGGTTTTGAACACCATGCGTTCTTACCCGTTTATGACGCGTCTCCACCCTTTGTTGAGGAACCGAAATCCGTTGGTCTTGCGTATCATCGGCAACGAAACCTCCAAAGCTCACGAGCCCCCAAATTGTTATGTGCGTATTGTCGCTAACCAATAACGATTGTCGAACCTCGATTTGTGTTTCCAAAGCACAAAGATTTATTCACAAATAAGTAGAATAATATGCTCAAGCGAAGTAATAGTAAATACAGCCGTTACTTATCGCAGGCGCTCTGGATCCAGTGCAGTCATTCAATCCTGAAGTCTGGGGACAAGAAGTCTGCACTCTGGATCACAAGCTGCTGCTTATATACACAATCACATACAGTAATACAATGAAGATGGAATAGCTTGCATCTATTGGTCCAGGTCTCAGGAAGGTCCAAGGGGTCGTCACCATTGGCCAGTTCATACAAAGGAATCCAAAGGAGGGGGCCATCTCAGCAGGGGGTATGCTCTGCTCTTCCCGCCAAGATTCCTTAGTCTTAAGTAGTTCATAATTCCCTATCATTCATAACTTGCGTATGCACTCTGCGATTCCCTCGCAGAGTGAACCAAACAGTAGGATACGTGACAAGGTTCATTATGATACCACTCATGATGTTATTCCTTCAACCCATTCCGTGTATTTCACTAATATGCATGTAACTCTGATATAACATATAAATACAACTATATTTCGACATAACTGACTATGTGTTGCAACTACCATTAATGTGTACTATTTTATAAGTATGCGTGTTTGTGCGAATGTGTGGTAAAAGACCGATTACTGTTGCTGCCACGTGTAGTGGATGCGCACGCCCTTTCACGCCGTAGCGTGCCCTTGTACGCCGTAGCGTACCGTACGCATCTTTTCAGACAAAGACAACCAAGTTTGCTAGACTTTAATTGAAATGACTTTATCCAATTTACTGACTTCGACAAAATATACCACCAAAAGTTTTAAAAGCAATTTATAATATATGGATTTATCTTTTCATCAACATCATCTCTTTGCTCTGTCTTGTCACAGAAAGCCGTTATAGCTACTCCTGGGTTTAGAATTTCTCTTATCAACACATATGACAGTTTGATCATATATCACTGCTGTTGGCTTCCTGAATATGAGATTTGTGTTCACACCTTTGACATATTGCTAATTCGCAGGCTGGTATGGTCTCAGTGTCACATACATGCAAGTTCTCCTCTGCTAGACATCTGTAGAACTGAGCCTCCCACCTTTTCCCTACAGGCTTGTTTCCTGTACACTCCAAAAATTTAAAACACTCAATGATACCATTCAAAGTGACTCTTTAATCCAGATATCCATACTCAGTGATTGTAGAGTGCAATTTTCTATGCAGTTATCATTACTGGTTTTAGTGCAGAACTTTCTAAGACTTCCAAGGACCAGAATTTGCTTTGGTGATTTCATATTGTTATATTACAATTTGAGATTTCATAATTACATCTGAACAAATAGTCTAATATAGAAATTTCAAGAGCCAGAAATATTTGTTTTTTCTGGTCTCTCATTTTGGGATAATTTTACCTTAAAGGAACAGTAGGCTTGTGGCCAGTGGGAGCAAAATCTGAGAGGTGAAAGCCTTACATTGCACAGTACATTTTTAAAAAAATCTTTTTATGTCAACAAAAATAAGTACAAAAATGAAGAATAGTAAAAAAGAAAAAAGATAATAACATTGGAATGAAATAGTCCAAGTTATACATCAGTATACCTAATATACAAAATTGAAACAGGTATGCATAAAAAACCCAATAACCCAATATAAATGGCATGGGTGTTGTGTTATAATGCTACAACAATTAGGAGAATAACAATCAAAATAACAAAATTTAAGCCAGAAAGCATCACAAGTTGTTTGGATTTTCTTTTTTACAGTGCAGAAGGAAAGAGGTGAAAATGGGACAGTCAGAGCTTGGAACTAAAGACTAAAAGAAAGAAAAGAAGAAAACTAAACCCCGAAAAGATGGGAGAAAAAGAAAAAGAGAGGAAGGGGAGGAAAAAAGCCTGCACAGTACATTTGTTTTTAGTTTTTCTTGTTTCTTATTTGGAAACAGCGCTGCGGAATTAGTGGCGCTATATAAATAAATGGTGATCTAAGTAGGGAATAGTTTTGCTATATTAGCTCTTTAACAGTGCCAGTATTACATGTAAATGACATACAGGGCATCAACACATGCATGCATGCTCAAGAACCTGGAGACAGGCAGCTACAGGACCGTAACTAGGGTAGAGCAACATGTGCTGCTGCCCCAGGCACAAACCTGAAAAGGGCACTGGTATACAGAGGACATGTTCTTGCCTGCCCCAGCATCACTATTAATTAGTATTATAGTAATACCAATACACAAGGACGCAACCTATGCAGAAATGTGACATATCTACACTAGTCGAGAGGAGTTGAGAAGATCCATCTTTCTGGGCATAAGGTAAGTAAAGAACTACAGGGCAGAGGGGGTAAAAATGATGTCATGCTTGTGACAAATAATGGAGTCTGTGAGCTATGTGATCGGTAGGCGAGCATCAGACAGGAGGATCTTGAATATTTTGGAATCATTCTCATGTGGGACCGAGGGGCACATTTATCATTAATCGGCAAAAGTGAGAAATAGTTATCAATCCTTATCGCAAGGATAAGGATTGAACTATTTCTCAAATTTTTTAAAAAGGGAACACAGAAACAGCAGTTCCGAAAAACTGCTGTTTCTGTGATAGAAAAAAATCACACTTACCCCCCTCTTCGGATGCGCTGTCTCGGGATCTTCTCTTCGTTCCTCTTCTTCCTTCAATAGCGCATGTGCAGTGCACATGCGCACAAAGTCCCCACTCTGTCTCTGCAACTATCGTTGCAGAGAGAGCGCGCTGAGTGACAGGGAGGGATCATGTGATCCCTCCACACATGCGCTGTCCAGCTCTGCTCTTCGGAGCAGAGCTGACAGCAGTGGATTTCTTCAATTCTGATAATGTACACCAGCTTCGGCTGGCGTACATTATCAAGACAAGTTCCCGAAAAAAATTTTTTTTCGGGACTTGTTAGATTGCGGCCAGAGCAGTCACCATTCTGTTGAATGGTGACTGCTCGCAAAAACGATCAGGAGTGCAAAACAGCAGATATCCATGATATCTGCTGCGATGCACCTTTAATAAATTTGCGGAGGGACTTTAATTCCACGGTAAGTGCACAATAGTGCACTGCCGTGATTTGTTAAATATGCCCCCAAGTGGCTTGTGTTGCTTTCTTGGATACAGATAAAATGTTTCATAGATTTCGCTTCAAATATATGAAGGATGTACTAGTTAATTTTTGTTTTGATGGTAACTTTCTCTAGTCTGTTTTGACTTTGTACACAAGGCCTACTGCTTAAGTATCCAGTAAAGGTTTCTTGACTGATAGAATGGAATCAGACAAAGTTGTCCCTTTTTGTCACGGTTTCCAGATAATTCATGGGCACAGGCTGCGGCAGAAGGGAATGAACCCATAGTATTCTCCCACAAGGGCATTTGGACTTCGCTGTTGGTAGGTTTGTGGGCCTTTCCCAGACTCCAGGTATTATAAACTAGTAACAGGTAGAGAAGAAACTAGTCATTCAAGCCAGAACTGATACACAGACAGACTGAATTGCCAAAGATCAGAAAGGAGGTTTAAGACAGGCTGAATCAGTAACAATCAGAACCAGAAGGCATACCAAAACGTCAGACTGGAGAGAAATCAGGAACCATCTGAGTCAGATAAACAGTAATCAGTCACCAAATGCACAGGAACACTGGAGTACAGGTAATGACCCTAATACTCTGGCAGAGAACTGTGCATAGGGCAGGTTTAAATAGAGTGGACAATTTGAATTGGGTGGGCTTAGTGATGTCAGAGGTCACATGACTGCAATATGAAATCACCGTTAGAGCCTTATGCCAGTTGCTACACAAAGTGGGGCAGCAGAGATGCAGAGAGGTACATATGCTGGCTCCGGGAGTGGGAAGAGTGTGTTGGACAATGGATTTGGTTAGTGACACCTTTCTCCCTTAATGTTTGTATTAGCTATAAAACCTTTAGCTGAGAAACTTAGATCCTCTCCTGGCATTAAGGAAAATAAGAACTAAATTTTGGTACTTTTTCATGTTTTTCTGTCGGATGGGGAAAGACTAGAAGGTTTGGTAAATTCTTTCTAGCAGACTAATCCAACTATTTTTTTAAAATGTCTTCCTTTGGCAAACCCCCTTCTCTTTGACATAATTGAAATAGGTGTGTTGGATTGCTAATCTGTTTTACTACTGATTTATTGCCCTACTATCACATAAGTTCTTAAAAATATATCATAATCCTCTTCTGAAATATAGCAGAGATATGGCAATAATTCCACTAAACATAGTGGGCCTGATTCATTAATGAAAGTAAGGCCATACATTGAGTAAGTTATCTCCGGGACAAAACCATGTTACAATGCAAAGGGTGCAAATTAGTTTATTATTTTGCACATGAGTTAAATACTGGCTGTTTTTTTGTCATGTAGCACACAGATACTTGATAGCTTTATTTGTACACTGAAATTTAAGGTTGATCTAGGACATATCCTTCCTCAACTATAAATGTGCCATCACATTTTAAGTTCTCCTTCCCCTCCAATGCAACATGGTTTTGCCAAGGTGGAAAGTTACTCATTTTTTTGTTACTTTCCTTTCATAAATGAATCTGGCCCAGTATGATTTATTGCACATGTACAACTGAAATATGATTACATTATATTGATTTCTTATGGAGATACTTTATCCCTATATGTTCTTTATGGAACCAATATATATCATTAAGACATATTATATGGTTACTTCCATGGTTTGATCTGTGTAGTTTGGTTATTAGCAATAATCAGTTATTAATTAGCAGTTAGAGTTAGAGGAAACTGACGTCTATATATCCATGACATAGTGAAGGGAAGGGCAAAGGAAGCTGTGATTTGGTTGAGGTGTGCTGCCCAATAATATAGTTTGATATCTGGTAAGCCTCAGCTGCCCTGATTTGTTTTTTTAAGTAGGAATAGATGAGTCCTTGGAGATTTGTTGTTTGAAACGAACTGTACAACAATATTGAGGAAACCACCCTGGGATTATGGTTACCCTCCATTGGATTCAACACACTCGGGCAGACTATAATATAACCAAAATAAGGCTTTTTTAGGACAGCTTACCATAAGATGTTCACCAAACACAGAGTATATGGTAGCGTGTACCCTCCAGCAGCCTCTTGCAGTCAGCACCCTGAAAGTAACAATCTCAGTATCCTTCAGAATCTTATCCTCCCACGGTATTACTGCTACCATTTAGCTAGACAGTCCTGTGTCCCCCAGCCTAGGCTACAGGCTCACACAGACCTGATAGAGTTTCCTCTGGTGGCACAGCAATTCCTGGCCATGAGGGTTCGTGCTGATGTATTGTACACCTGGATCCTTAAAGATAGAATTAATCTATTTACTGTTCTCCTTATATTCCTGGCTATCTACTGACGGAGTAGGGTCAAGATGTCCCAATCCTTCCCATTTCAGCAGGAGTCTATTAGTGACTCTTAAATTATTTAACTGTTAAACATACCGTCTCTGTTACCTTGATTATACAATGGAATGGCTTGATTGAATTAGCTGTTTGGCTAGATACACTTAACAAAGGGTTACATTATTACATCAGGGAATAACATGACACTTCACTTTTGTGTGAAACATTAAGAAATTTGACACATTGTGTCTGCAGCATTGTAAAATCTAAGTCTGAAATACATTTTAATACAATAACCTTTAAATTGATACATATTAATACATGTCCCAATGCTATTTCAACCAGTATAGTACTGTGCCACACATTATATGAAAGTTTTAACCTAATTACCTCCCAGATTACCTGCTGACCTAGATAATTGCCTTGGGCTGCCAGCTAACAGCCACAATCACTTAACAGTCACAGTCAGGCTAGGTACACACTAGAGAATTTTGTGACCAATCTGTTATCTACAACATTTGTACCTACGATTGAAAGTCCAACCGGTTGGGCGATTCATGCATACACACTACACACGGTTTACCTTCAGATCTGTGTTCTCATCTGGTCCTATAGAGAATGACAGCACAATATGCATTCATTCATTCATTCCTGTCACACTGATTAACCGCCTTATTATAGCTATCCACATGTCATAATGAATTTCATTAGCTTCTGTGACTCTGAAACAAAATATTCAGTCTCAGAACAAGCAGACAATTTTTTTCATCTACAGCACTCTCTACATTTAGTCACCAGGACATGTTCATTGCTGGCATTGGCTGAAAAGACCATGGGCAAGATTTACTAAACTGCAGGTTTTAAAAAAATGTAGATATTGCCTATAGAAAACACTTATTCTATATATCATTTATTTAGTACATTCTATAAAATGACAGCTAGAATCTGATTGGTTGCTATAGGTAACATTTCTACTTTTTCAATCCCGCAGTTTACTAATTAAACTCTGTGAAGATTGTGAACATGAGTGCATACACACTGCATCATCGTAAGGTAATTAGAACGAGATTATCAAACATGCCGACCAACCAAATGAAACGACAATCGGTTCTTTGGGATGACTGTCACTCATCGTGCAAGTATACAAACTAACACAATATCTGTCCATGTCATCGTATATCAGCTAATTAGCCCGATGATTGACTGAAAAACATCCAGTGTGTACTAGTCTAAGCCACACCTCATAACAATGGACATTTGAGACAAATGGTAAGCAACGTGGGGCGCCATTATGTAACCCCCTGTCACTGTGTGTAGTATGAGGTGCAAAGGGTACACAGTGCACCTCCTTCTCAAGCCCTGACTAGCTGATGGGCATGGGTGTAAATGATCAGGGGGTCCCTGCACATGCAGGTGTTTCTGTCACTCACCGGACTGTGAGTGCTTCTTCCCGGACATTTAGGAACCGTGGCCGTCCTCCATCCTGAGGGACTGCGCATGCGCAGCCCTTTCTATACCTCCAGTGTATGTTCCTTTAACTTAATTGGCAGATCAGGCAACCTCCCTATATTAAGCACCTGTGGTCATCACCACATTGCCTGATCTTGGAGTCTCATTCCCCATGAGTCTCTGAAGGTGTTCCTGTATTCCTCGTGTATTCAGCGCTGCTGATTCCTGTGGTTTCCAAACCACTTCTACCTCTGTGGTTTCCAAACCACTTCTACTCCTGTGGTTCCCATACCACTTCTACCATCAACTGTATCATCGTGACTGTTTGCTGATTCCTATCCGCTGCCTCCGTGCACTACAGTCTTCTAAATCACTTCAACGCTATTATTATCATTGTGACTGTTTGCTGATTCCTATCCGCTGCCTCCGTGCACTACAGTCTTCTAATTCACTTCAACGCTATTATTATCATTGTGGCTGTTTGCTGATTCCTATCTGCTGCCTCCGTGCACTCCAGCCTTCACTTCACATCCACTCACCTGATCATCATCAAGTTCCTGAGCTGATTCCTATCCGCTGCTTCCGTGCACTACAGTCTCCAGCTTGCAACTCGCCTGTGTTCATCATTGTGACTGTTAGCTGATTCCTATCCGCTGCTTCCGTGCACTACAGTCTCCAGCTTGCAACTCGCCTGTGTTCATCATTGTGACTGTTAGCTGATTCCTATCCGCTACCCCTGTGCATTGCCGCCTCATCTCAGCTCTCCTGTGTTTCCAGTCTACTGCTCACGTTGCCATCCGCTACACTCCTGGATCTACAGCTCCTGGTCTACTCTGCCATCCCGTGTTCCATCACTGTGGGTCCTGTTGGTTGCCCCTGGTTACCTCCGTGGGCGCAGAGTCCTGCTGCTGCTGTCAGTGCTATCGTCCATCTTCTGCTGATCCGCTCTCCACGCCTTCCTGGGTTCCCTGCTGGTCTACCTACCTGTGCGCTGCACCTGCTAGACCACCGCTTCACCCATCCAGGGACTTTGCATCCTGCCGGCCTCCTGCCGTTCAGGTATCTCTGCACTTCTGTCTGACTGCCTTCTCCTGAACCACGGTATGCATACTTCCCATTGACTGTGCTGTGTATTGCATACCTTGCTGGACTGTGTTGGTTCTCCTCTGGAGTGTACTATCCGCTGAGTCTATTGCCATCATTGACTGTGTTATCTCATGCTGGATTACTTCAAGAGACTTTCTATATTGGCAGTGTTGTTCAGTCATTTATACATTTATATTGTGCATATTACTGTGGATCAAAGTCAAGGTGCCCGTGTATATATTGTGCATATTACTGTGGATCAAAGTCAAGGTGCCCGTGTATATATTGTGTTGCAGTCTCTCCCCGTGCACCTCCTCACATATATATTCAGTGGTACAACTTGCTAACGCAGACCACTGACTCCCCGGATACCTCCACTTGGATTCCATTCCTTCACTCAGACAGCGGTACAACTTGCTATCCGCAGACCGCTGACTCTCATCACCTCCTCGTTTCCGTTGGACATTCCTCCTCACTATAGCAGTGGTACAACTTGCTACCGCAGACCACTGACTACCTTCACGTGTCCTTTGTCCATACAGTTCCTCGTGTATTACTACCTCCATATTGCCAGTGCTGCTAGTCATAGACTTTCCTGAGCATCTCATCATCTGCTATTTCCTGTTCCGTGATCACCCTGCTACCAGAGTACCATATTACCACCTATACTGCTCTGGTAAGCCTATCACCTGGTGATCCCTGGGTAAAGACTCCTAGTGCCCGTGACAGTAAGATCAGGCCATGACAGACCCAGATACGGAACCTACCGCTAAAGAGATGCTGCAGCATCTGGTCAGCCGTGTGGAGCAACAGGATGCTTGCCAACAGCTGTTACTTCAATGTTACCAATCATTAACCTCCCAAGGAACATCTGGACAGACTGTTACAGCTAATATTGAAGCTCCTGTGCTTTCCTCCGTTTCCCCAGTGCCATCCCAGGTGTCTACAGCTCCTACGCTTCACCTGCCTACTCCGTCAAAATATGACGGGGACCCCAAAACTTGTAGAGGTTTCCTTAACCAATGTTCAGTCCATTTTGAACTCCAACCTCAAAATTTTTCTACCCATCGTTCCAGAGTGGCCTATCTTATCTCATTGTTTTCGGGTCAAGCCCTGGCTTGGGCCTCCCCCCTGTGGGAAAGAAACGATCCAATTCTACAAGATAGTGCCAAATTCATTTCCACGTTCCGAAGTGTGTTCGATGAACCAGGTCGTGTGACCTTCGCTGCTTCCAGCATTCTTCGTTTGCGACAAGGCTCCCATACTGTAGGACAGTATGTCATTCAATTTAGGATCTTAGCCTCTGAACTTCAGTGGAACACTGAAGCATTAGTTGCCGCCTTCTGGCAGGGGCTCTCCGATAAAATTAAAGATGCACTGACTACCCAAGAGCTTCCTTCGTCACTAGAAGATTTGATCTCTCTTTGCCATCGTGTAGATATGAGATTTCGTGAAAGAGAGTCTGAGAAAACAACAGCTGTCAAAGCACCTCTTCGTTTAAACCCTCAATTTCGTCCAGCTCCATCCTCTGTGATTCCCATGGAGATAGGACGTTCCAAATTATCTTCAGAGGAAAGGAAACGAAGAGTAAAGAATAGACTCTGTATCTATTGTGCTGATTCCACGCATATGCTCAGCTCTTGCCCTAAGAGATCGGGAAATGCCAGGCCCTAACTAGTTCTGGAGAGGTGAAGTTAGGGTCCCTGGAGTCCTCTCCATTGTCTATGAAATCTAAAGTCTGCGCTTTTGATGTTACGATTTCCTTTGCTACTAAATCCTTTGAGTCACAGGCATTGATTGATTCCGGAGCAGCAGGAAATTTCATTTCTAAATCACTAGTGAATCAATGGTCCCTACCAGTGATCACTTTAAAAACACCCATTACTGTGACGGCTATAGATGGATCACGCCTCATCAATGGTCTCATCACCCAGAGTACGTCTCCAGTAACCCTTCAGATTGGTGTACTACACCATGAAGAAATTTCGTTTTTAATTCTTCCAGTTACGACAAGTCCGATTGTCTTAGGCCTTCCATGGCTTCAGTGTCACTCTCCCCAGATTGACTGGCGCACCCCTCAAGTTACGTCTTGGGGGTCTGAATGTCACCATCGTTGTCTCTCTCAAGTTATTCCTCTTAAAGTACAGCGATCTTCCATCTCATCTTCCTCCCCGGGACTCCCTCCTCAGTATGCTTCATTTGCCGATGTGTTTGATAAAGCTCAGTCTGAACGTCTTCCTCCTCATCGTTCTTGGGATTGTCCGATCGACCTTCTACCTGGCAAGACTCCTCCCAGGGGTCGGGTCTATCCTCTCTCGTTACCTGAAACTCAAGCCACATCTGAGTACATACAGGAGAATCTCCAGCGTGGGTTCATTCGACCTTCCACCTCTCCCGCTGGAGCTGGGTTCTTCTTCGTCAAAAAGAAGGATGGATCATTACGCCCTTGTATAGATTTTCGTGGACTCAACGCCATTACTATCAAGAATCGGTATCCCATTCCGCTGATCACTGAGCTATTTGATCGCATCAAGGGAGCTCGGATATTTACTAAGTTGGATCTTCGTGGTGCCTACAATTTAATTAGAATCCGTTCCGGTGACGAATGGAAGACCGCGTTTAACACCAGAGATGGGCATTACGAATATTTAGTAATGCCCTTCGGGCTGTGTAATGCCCCCGCTGTTTTCCAGGGTTTCATCAATGAGATCTTTCGGGACTTATTATATGTATGTGTCGTTGTCTACCTAGACGACATATTGATCTTCTCACAGGACCTGCCTTCTCATCACCAACATGTGGCAGAGGTCCTCTCCAGACTACGGAAAAACTCGTTGTTCTGTAAATTGGAAAAATGTTCATTCGAGTTACCCCAGATTCCCTTCTTGGGGTATATAGTTTCCGGAGTTGGCCTGAAGATGGATCCAGACAAAGTAAATGCTGTACTACATTGGCCTCAGCCAACTACTCTTCGTGCCATCCAGCGTTTTTTAGGTTTTGCCAATTACTATAGACGCTTCATTCAAGACTTTTCATCCATTGCATCTCCCATTGTGGCCCTAACTCGGAAAGGGGCTAATACTAAGCAATGGTCATCTGAGGCTCTCCAAGCCTTTCAAATCCTCAAAGAGGCCTTCTCGTCTGCTCCCATTCTGCGACAGCCTGATGTGACACTCCCCTTCTTCCTAGAAGTAGATGCCTCTAATGTGGGCTTAGGAGCTATTCTCTCCCAACGCTCGGAGCAACAAAAATTACATCCTTGTGCCTTCTACTCTCGGGGTCTTCTGCCCGCAGAGAAAAATTATACTATCGGGGACAAGGAGTTGCTGGCCATCAAAGCTGCATTAGAGGAATGGAGATACTTGTTGGAAGGAGCTCGCCATCCGGTGACGATCTTCACGGATCATAAGAACTTGTCATATTTGCAATCTGCTCAATGCTTGAACCCTCGTCAAGCAAGATGGTCTCTTTTCTTTTCCCGCTTTGAATTAATTATAACCTTCAAACCAGCCGCTAAGAACAAGAAAGCTGACGCTCTATCTCGAGCTTTTGTGACGTCCTCTGATGTGGAAGAGGTTCCCAACCATGCTATTCTAGACCCCAAATGTATTTCTCTGGCTGCTTCATCCACCAAAATGCTACCATTTGGGAAGACCCTTGTGCCTCCTACTCTGAGGAGGAAAATCCTTTCGTGGTTCCATGCCTCTCGTTTTTCTGGACACGCCGGTGAACACAAGACCTTTGAGATTCTCTCTCGTAGTTACTGGTGGCCTTCAATGAGGAGAGACGTCAAAGAGTTTATTGCTTCCTGTGATTTATGTTCTCAGTTCAAATCCTCCCGCAGAACTCCAGCAGGGTTGCTGCGACCACTACCCATTCCGTCCAAGCCTTGGACCCATATTAGTATGGATTTCGTTACTGATTTGCCACCAAGTAAGAATCACAATACTATTTGGGTAGTGGTAGACAGATTTTCGAAGATGGCCCATTTCGTCCCTCTGTCCGGTTTACCTTCCTCGTCTACTCTGGCTGAACATTTCATTAAAGAAATCTTCCGCATCCATGGATGTCCGTCTGAGATTGTGTCGGATAGAGGAGTACAATTCGTTTCCAGATTCTGGCGGGCCCTTTGTAAAACCTTGGGCATACGATTAGCACTCTCATCGTCTTACCATCCGCAATCTAACGGACAAACGGAACGAGTCAATCAAGATCTTGAGACTTTTATTAGGATGTTCTCTTCAGCCAACCAAGACAACTGGGTAGAATTGCTCCCTTGGGCTGAATTCGCCCATAACAACATGTACCATGAGTCATCATCCAAAACTCCATTCTTTGTGGTCTACGGTCACCATCCGTCTTTTCCGGAATTTCCTGCCCTCCCGCCCACCCAAGTTCCTGCTGTGGAGACTGCTTGTCAAACCTTCAAAAATATCTGGTCTCAGGTCAAAACCTGTTTAAAGAAGACATCTAATAAATATAAGTCTTTCGCAGATAAGAAGAGGCGGGCTATTCCACCACTAAAAATTGGAGATCGTGTCTGGTTATCTACCAAAAATATTCGTTTGAAGGTTCCATCTATGAAATTCGCCCCTCGTTTTATTGGTCCATATAGGATCATTCAAATTATCAATCCAGTATGTGTTAAACTTCTTCTTCCTAAGAATCTTCGGATTTCCAATGCCTTCCATGTGTCCTTGCTCAAACCTCTCATCATCAACCGTTTCTCGACTCCTCCCTCAGCACCGCAGCCAGTTCAAGTTCATCAGGAGGAGGATTTCGAGATTACTGAGGTATTGGATGCAAAAATTTCGCGAGGAGTCCTCCGTTTCCTCGTTCATTGGAAGGGCTTTGGTCCTGAAGAGCGTTCATGGATCAAAGCTGAAGATCTTAATGCTCCTGCCCTTCTGAAGAAGTTTTATTCCAAAAATCCGGACAAGCCCGGTTCCAGGCGTTCTGTGCCCACCTTTAAAAGGGGGGGTACTGTCACTCACCGGACTGTGAGTGCTTCTTCCCGGACATTTAGGAACCGTGGCCGTCCTCCATCCTGAGGGACTGCGCATGCGCAGCCCTTTCTATACCTCCAGTGTATGTTCCTTTAACTTAATTGGCAGATCAGGCAACCTCCCTATATTAAGCACCTGTGGTCATCACCACATTGCCTGATCTTGGAGTCTCATTCCCCATGAGTCTCTGAAGGTGTTCCTGTATTCCTCGTGTATTCAGCGCTGCTGATTCCTGTGGTTTCCAAACCACTTCTACCTCTGTGGTTTCCAAACCACTTCTACTCCTGTGGTTCCCATACCACTTCTACCATCAACTGTATCATCGTGACTGTTTGCTGATTCCTATCCGCTGCCTCCGTGCACTACAGTCTTCTAAATCACTTCAACGCTATTATTATCATTGTGACTGTTTGCTGATTCCTATCCGCTGCCTCCGTGCACTACAGTCTTCTAATTCACTTCAACGCTATTATTATCATTGTGGCTGTTTGCTGATTCCTATCTGCTGCCTCCGTGCACTCCAGCCTTCACTTCACATCCACTCACCTGATCATCATCAAGTTCCTGAGCTGATTCCTATCCGCTGCTTCCGTGCACTACAGTCTCCAGCTTGCAACTCGCCTGTGTTCATCATTGTGACTGTTAGCTGATTCCTATCCGCTGCTTCCGTGCACTACAGTCTCCAGCTTGCAACTCGCCTGTGTTCATCATTGTGACTGTTAGCTGATTCCTATCCGCTACCCCTGTGCATTGCCGCCTCATCTCAGCTCTCCTGTGTTTCCAGTCTACTGCTCACGTTGCCATCCGCTACACTCCTGGATCTACAGCTCCTGGTCTACTCTGCCATCCCGTGTTCCATCACTGTGGGTCCTGTTGGTTGCCCCTGGTTACCTCCGTGGGCGCAGAGTCCTGCTGCTGCTGTCAGTGCTATCGTCCATCTTCTGCTGATCCGCTCTCCACGCCTTCCTGGGTTCCCTGCTGGTCTACCTACCTGTGCGCTGCACCTGCTAGACCACCGCTTCACCCATCCAGGGACTTTGCATCCTGCCGGCCTCCTGCCGTTCAGGTATCTCTGCACTTCTGTCTGACTGCCTTCTCCTGAACCACGGTATGCATACTTCCCATTGACTGTGCTGTGTATTGCATACCTTGCTGGACTGTGTTGGTTCTCCTCTGGAGTGTACTATCCGCTGAGTCTATTGCCATCATTGACTGTGTTATCTCATGCTGGATTACTTCAAGAGACTTTCTATATTGGCAGTGTTGTTCAGTCATTTATACATTTATATTGTGCATATTACTGTGGATCAAAGTCAAGGTGCCCGTGTATATATTGTGCATATTACTGTGGATCAAAGTCAAGGTGCCCGTGTATATATTGTGTTGCAGTCTCTCCCCGTGCACCTCCTCACATATATATTCAGTGGTACAACTTGCTAACGCAGACCACTGACTCCCCGGATACCTCCACTTGGATTCCATTCCTTCACTCAGACAGCGGTACAACTTGCTATCCGCAGACCGCTGACTCTCATCACCTCCTCGTTTCCGTTGGACATTCCTCCTCACTATAGCAGTGGTACAACTTGCTACCGCAGACCACTGACTACCTTCACGTGTCCTTTGTCCATACAGTTCCTCGTGTATTACTACCTCCATATTGCCAGTGCTGCTAGTCATAGACTTTCCTGAGCATCTCATCATCTGCTATTTCCTGTTCCGTGATCACCCTGCTACCAGAGTACCATATTACCACCTATACTGCTCTGGTAAGCCTATCACCTGGTGATCCCTGGGTAAAGACTCCTAGTGCCCGTGACAGTTTCTTTGTAGTTAGTGAGACACAGGTAATGTCACTTTGTGGTGCAGTGCAATAAAAGTCACAATAATTTGGGCGCCAGACCATCTCTATGATAAACTGAACTCTTTATTAACATTCCTCTTCCTCCAGCACAATAATCATAATGGTTGCAGCAATAAAGAAATATATACAGCTCCTTACTCTCTCCAGCACAGTTCTTAATGAGCAATACGAATATGGTTGCAAATATATCTCATTACTCCTCCTGCACAGTTCTTAATGTTATCCAGATGTTATATATCATAAATCACATGTCTTACAGATCACCCTCCTCTGCAGGGGCACTCACATGGATGCTAACAGGCAGGCAGCTTCTCCTCCATGCAGTTCTGACACACTCTGTGTACCTCTCAACTGCAGCTCACCCCTCCTCTGCGGGGATGACGTCTCCTGTGGGCTCTGACACTTCACTCTGTTTACTCCCAGCCTCAGGCTCTGGCAATACAGCTACCATGCCTCCTGTAGCAACCCTCACTCCAGGGTCTCTTCCATGCAAAATGTCCCCCTCTCTCTTGGGTTCTCTATAATGACATGGAGTTCTCCCCCTCATCCAGGGCACACATTCCTTGGCCTGGCACAGTCACCGCGCTCAGACTTCCAGGCAATGCTGGGGGATCCTGGAGCTTCCATCCCACTCTCCCAGGTCCCCAGCTACATCTCTCCTCTCTTGTGTCTCCTCTCTATCTCCCCCCTTAATGACAGCCCCTCCTTCTCACTTAGTCTCACAGGCTGGGCTGGGTTATCACCATGGTAACCAGTTTATGTAACTTTTCATAAACTTCTAGCTTACCCTCTAGGTGACCCCTCCTGTATTCTCTGACCTGCAGGTTTTACTAAAACGCCACTACGGGGGCATTACACACACAATATGGCAACAGTCATATATATTTCTAATACATACAATGTTGCAGGTAAAGGGCAAAATGTACCTAATAACATGAAATAACAATACACATAATACACCAATGCTCTGGTGTGTATACTTAGTACTTAGACTGTGCAAGAAATAATAAGTCCTCAGTCCAATGGGACCCCGTTTCATCACAGGGACCATGATCGGAAGTATCACGGAATTGCAGAGATGGCCGCTAACCGGTATTGGCACAACTGAACAGGGAGGCGTGGAGTCTAACGTACCCCGGTATTCACCAGGGACCCCCACAAGGGGGTTTGGGCTTAGCTGCAGAGGGTACGCAGGTTGCGGTTCTCCAAAACAGTCACCGGTATAGTGACAGTAGTAGACAGGCATAGTCAGGCAATCCAGGTCAGACCCAACCGAGCGGTGCAGTACACAGGGAAGATCCAGAGAGAAGTCAGGTCAAGCCAAATAGTTAAACCAGCCGGGCAGCGAGGTACCAAAATGAAACACAGGAGAATAGTCACAGGAAGCCGAGTCAGAACCGAAGAATACAGGATCAGAAGTACAGGAAACACTTGAGCAGGAGTGAGTCAATAATCTGGCACTAGACAGTTGTCAGATGCTGCTTTATATACCATTAGGTGCCTCCTGATTGGGTTAGGGAGATTTTGGCGGTCAGACATGGAGACTGCTGACAGGAAGGCAGAGAGAGCATCCCGCTGCTAGGCAACGGGATGCGGCTGCCAAGAAGGTTCAGGCGTCTGTCTCCTGCACCAAGTGTCAGTGCGGAGACGGCGCCTGACAGGAAGAGTCTGAAAAGGTTAGAGGATATTCATTTTAATTGCAATGATTCTGCCCAGATACAAGATTATGATCTCCAGGATTGGAGATCAGATTTAATCTTAGAGATAAAAGACAAGAAGTTTTCAGAGTACAGACTCGTATGAGTGCGTATTACAGACCCCTGGCTATTTGAACTTCTTTTTCTGCCATTTAAAGTCAAAGTGACAGGTGAGGCACTGACTCTTAGAAATACATTTTATAGCTGTCACGACCCGCGGCGGTACGCCGCATTCTGGCATCATCTAGCAGCCGGGCACGTGCTCTAGTTTCTATGCTCTGTTTTTATTCTTTGGGATTATCCTTGTTGCATAGATGTAGGAGGGTGTAGGGACATCCTCCAACTCCAGGGTGGAGCTCTCATATGATTTAAACTGGTTCATTTATATTTTTATACATGCTTCCTGGTTATGTTATTACCTATGCCAGTTCTAGCTAGTAATTAATTAGCAGCCTCCTGAGGCTGATTGTCAGCCCTGTTCTCCTCTGTCCTGATTGATTCTCAGTACTATTTAAGGCAGTGAGGTCTGAGCTTCACTGCCGGTTATAGCTTCCAGTTCCCTCCCTGTCTGCTAACCTGCTCCTGTGCTGTTTGGTGTAAACCTTCTGGATTGAACTACTGTGTATGATCTTTGCCTGTTTCTGGACCTTGAACCTCTGCTTCTGACCCCGACCTATTGCTTGAACCTGGATTTTGAACCTCTGCTTGTGACCCCGATCTTATGCCTGTCTCTGGAATCAGAACCTGTGCCTGTGGCCCCTGACCTTGGTTTGTTCCTTGGATATGTTGTCTGCTGTCAGCTGACCCATGCCTGGACCCCACGCTGCTGTCTGGAATAGCACTCTCTTCCTGGGTTCTTCTTTGCCAGTACACATTTCACGACCCTCTGTTTGTCTGCAGCCAAGTCTGTCCCCACCACTAGGGGCAACAGTGAACACCAGACTTCAGAGCAGACTCCGGGTTTTGCTGTACTGGCTGGAGGGATTCCTAACATTATAACTGGCCTACATTCTTGGGATTTACTCCCATGGATCCTACTCCTCCTTCCTTTGCACAAGTGCTGGCTTATCAACTGCAGGCTCAATTTCAAATTGTTCAAGACATTTCTACCAGATTGTCCATACAGGAACAAACCTCCAGGATTACATCTTCTCAGGAGGTTGAAGTTCAAGAACCCAAGCTTCATCTTCCAGACAGATTTTCTGGCAACCGAAGGGATTTCCACAACTTTAGGGAAAGTTGCAAATTATATTTCAAGCTACGTCCACTGTCTTCTGGTTCGGAACAGCAGCGAGTGGGTATTGTTATATCACTGTTGCAAGGAGATCCACAAACCTGGGCATTTGAATTGTGCCCTGACAGACCGGAATTGTTATCTGTAGATTCCTTTTTCCAAGCCTTGGGTCTCCTGTATGACGATCCTGACAAAGTCGCTACTGCTGAGTCTAAACTTAGATCTTTGAAACAGGGACGTCGTTCTGTTGAAGAATATTGTACTGAATTTCGCAGGTGGGCCTCAGATTGCGAATGCAATAATCCAGCTCTCTGCAGTCAGTTTTTTTTGGGCCTTACAGAACTAATAAAGGACATATTGGTGCAATATCCAGCTCCTGATTCTCTGGAGTCCTTTATGTGTTTGGCAATTTGCATTGATCGGCGAATAAATGAAAGAAGACTGGAAAAGGAATTTCATCTGCAGAACTTTTTCCCTATCTCCAACTCAGTTAATACCGGGGATACTAGAAAAGTTCATCTAGGCATTTACCTTGTACATAATAAAAAATCCCTCCAGTTACCTGCCCAGATTTCCCTGGTCTCTGGGGGTGTTGATGTCCTAGCTTTCGTGGAAAGTGGAGCAGCTGGAAATTTTCTGGATATTTCTCTGGCACGGTGGTTTGCTGTTCCTACCCAACCATTAAAAGTGTCAGTATTTGTTTGTGGTTTGGATGGCCACCTAATTAAGGGCGGAAGCGTGCTAGAGAGTACCAGCTCTTTTACCCTGACAGTGGGAGCACTCCATAAGGAAATGCTGTCATTCTACCTTATCCATTTGCCCACATACCCTGTGGTTCTGGGGTACCCATAGCTTAGCAAGCACAACCCAGTCCTTGATTGGTCCACAGTAGAACTGGTGGCATGGGGGAAAAACTGCCAAGGGACATGCCTAGCAACACCTGTTAAATTTGCTACTGCTTCAGTCAAATTAGGTCTCACACTCCCGCTGCAATATCAAGATTTTGCTGATGTTTTCTCCAAACAAGTTGCAGATACATTACCACCACATCGCCCGTATGATTGCACTATTGATATTCAGCCTGGTAGTAAATTTCCTAAGACTCGTTTATATTCTCTTTCCGTGGTAGAGACCAAAGCCACGGAGAACTATATTTCTGAGGACCTGAAAAAAGGGTTCATTAGACCTTCTCGTTCACCCCTGGGTGCCGGATTTTTCTTTGTCAAAAAGAAAGACGGAGATTTATGACCTTGCATTGATTACAGAGGTCTGAATCAGATCACCATTAAAAACAAATATCCTCTGCCACTGATTTCTCAGTTGTTCGACCAGTTAAGAGGTGCTTTGGTATTTTCTAAAATTGATTTCCATGGAGCATACAATTTGATACGCATACGGAAGGGCGATGAATGGAAGACTGCTTTTAACACTCATTCTGGACATTACGAGTATTGTGTTATGCCGTTTGGTCTTTCTAATGCACCAGCCGTGTTGCAGGATTTGATCAATGATGTACTACGAGATTATCTGAGTAAATTTGTCATTGTGTATCTGGATGACATCTTGATCTATTCCTCATCCTTGCCCCAACACCGTGAACAAGTCCGTTTGGTACTACAGAAACTCAGAGACAATCATCTATTTGCCAAATTAGGGAAATGTGAGTTTGAAGTCTCCACTGTGGCATTCTTGGGGTATTTAATTTCTGCCAACGGATTTACGATGGATCCAGCCAAAGTCCGAGCCATCACTGATTGGAGCCTTCCCAGTAACCTAAAAGCCATCCAAAGGTTCCTCAGGTTTGCTAATTACTAAAGGACATTCATTCGCAATTTCTCGGTAATTGTGGCACCTATCACTCAATTAACTAAGAAAGGAGCTGATCCAGCGGTATGGACGCTAGAAGCTGTCAAAGCATTTGATACCCTAAAAAAGGCCTTTGTTTCTGCTCCTATCCTCAAACATCCTGATACAGAGCTACCTTTCATTGTGGAAGTGGATTCTTCTGAGGTTGGGGTGGGGGCAGTTCTATCACAAGTGTCCAGTTCTGATGAAAAGTTACACCCATGCGCATTCTTCTCTAAGAAATTATCAGCAGCAGAGATAAATTATGATGTGGAAAATCGTGAGTTGCTGGCCATTAAATGGGCATTTGAAGAATGGAGACATTGGCTGGAGGGCGCTAAGCATAACATCACGGTGTACACGGATCACAAAAATCTCCAATACATTGAGAATGCTAAGAGGTTGAATCCCAGACAGGCGCGCTGATCTCTTTTCTTCTCTCGATTTAATTTTGTGATCACATATCGCCCTGGTTCTAAGAATTTGAAGGCGGATGTCTTATCCAGAAGTTTTTTACAGAAACATGAGGATCCCCTTTATAACACTCCTATCATACCTTCTCAAACCATTGTTTCAGGGCTAACTCAGGGTTTGGCAACCCAGTTACAGGCAGTTCAGGATCAGGCACCAGCTTCCATGTCTCCCTATTAGTTGTTTGTGTCAGCTGGTCTGAGACAGTTTGCCTTGTCTGAGGTCCATGACAGCAAAATATCTAGACATCCAGGTATCACCAAGACTATTAAATTACTCTCTCGTTCTGTTTGGTGGCCTTCTATGAAGAAAGACTTTAGAGACTTTGTACAGTCCTGCGAGATTTGTTCCAGGGTGAAAAGATTTGCCCATGGGACAGATGATGCCTTTACCCCTGCCCAGTGTTCCATGGACCCACATCTCCATTGATTTTATTACGGATTTGCCTTTGTCTAAAGGGTGTAATTGCATTTGGGTGATAGTCGATCGCTTTAGTAAGATGGCTCATTTTGTTCCTTTACCTAAGCTACCATCTGCTAAGTCTTTGGCTCCTCTGTTCATTCAAAATGTTTTCAGATTACATGGAATACCCACTAATATTGTATCAAATAGAGGTACTCAATTTGTGGCCCAGTTCTGGAAATCATTTTGTGCCTTGCTTGACATTCAACTAAGTTTTTCATCAGCCTATTGCCCACAAACTAATGGACAGACGGAAAGGGTAAACCAGTCTTTGGAACAGTATTTAAGATGCTACATTTCTGAATTACATGACAACTGGGTAGAATACCTGCCATGGGTGGAATTTGCCTACAATAATTCACCACACTCTTCCTCTGGTTATGCCCCATTTTTCTGCATTTATGGGAGACATTCCAAGTCTGTTTCATTTTCTGACATCACACCACCCACCCACCCTTAGATCGGACACATTGCTCATTCTCTGAAGAGAATTTGGAAAAAGATAAACTTATCTTTGAAGCAAGCTGCGTCTCGAGCCAAGTTATTTAAGGATTGCTTCAGACGTCCTTGTAAGTTCAAGGAAGGGGACAGAGTATGGCTCTCCACTAAGAACATCAAGCTCCGCCAGCCTTCCTTTAAGTTCGGACCAAGATACATTGGTCCATTTAAGATCATCAGGAAGATTAACCCTGTTGCTTTTCAGTTGGAACTGCCCAACTCTTTGAGGATACCCCGTACGTTCCATGCATCCTTATTGAAGCCAGCTCTTACTTCCCGGAGGTTTCCCAGGAAACAGCCAAGCAAACCTGCCCCAGTGATAGTGGATGGTCACACGGAATTGGTGATCGAAAAGATTCTTGATTCCAAATGGGTATAACGCCAACTCCACTATTTGGTTCACTGAAAGGGGTATGGCCCTGAAGAAAGATCATGAATACCTGCCAGGAACGTGCATGCCAATGAGTTAAGAAGAGCTTTTCATCAGAAGTTTCCAGATAAGCCTAGATTACGGGGTTCCTTAACCCCTCCTCAAGGAGGGGGGGGGTACTGTCACGAGCTGCGGCGGTACGCTGCATCCTGGCGTGATCTAGCAGCCGGCGCGTGCTCTAGTTTCTATGCTCTGTTTTCTTTGAGATTATCCTTGTTGCATAGATGTAGGAGGGTGTAGGGACATCCTCCAACTCCAGGGGGAGCTCTCATATGATTTAAACTGGTTAATTTATATTTTTATACATGCTTCCTGGTTATGTTATTACCTATGCCAGTTCTAGCTAGTAATTAATTAGCAGTCTCTTGAGGCTGATTGTCAGCCCTGTTCTCCTCTATCCTGATTGGCTCTCAGTACTATTTAAGGCAGTGAGGTCTGAGCTTCACTGCCGGTTATAGCTTCCAGTTCCCTGTCTGCTAACCTGCTCCTGTTCTGTTTGGTGTAAACCTTCTGGATTGAACTACTGTGTATGACCTCTGCCTGTTTCTGGGCCTTGAACCTCTGCTTCTGACCCCGACCTATTGCTTGAACCTGGATTTTAAACCTCTGCTTGTGACCCCAATCTTATGCCTGTCTCTGGACTCAGAACCTGTGCCTGTGGCCCCTGACCTTGGTTTGTTCATTGGATACGTTGTCTGCTGTCGGCTGACCCTTGCCTGCACTCTCTTCCTGGGTTCTCCTTGGCCAGTACACATCTCAAGACCCTCTGTTTGTCTGCAGCCAAGTCTGTCCCCAACACTAGGGGCAATAGTGAACACCAGACTTCAGAGCAGACTCCGGGTTTTGCTGTACTTGCTGGAGGGTTTCCTAACAATAGCCTGAAAGTTTGCTGTAGGGATCCATGACTTTGAAGAGGTTGGGGAGGGATATATTAGGTAATTGGAGAGTTAATAAGACATCAGCAGCAAAGAGTGATATTTTACTTTCCAGGTTCCCCAACTCCACAATTCGTATGTCCTGAGAAGCCCTAATGGATGCAGCTAAAGTTTCAATGACCAAAAACAACATTAAGGGGGACAATGGGCATCAGTGTTTGGTGCAATTTTTTATAGTCCGAGTCAGGTGGGACACCATTGATCGTGTCTTTAGCAGAAGATGAGGTGTAGAGGGCCTTGATTCTTGTGAGAAAGCTTCCGGACACGCTAAAATGCTGCAGAGTTTGGTTCGGGAATTGATAACCTTCTCAAAATCAGTGGATAAGATAATTTCAGGTGTCTTGTAGGTGTTTAAGATGTGGATCTTATCAATGGCTCTCCTTGTGTTGTCCTTTGCCTTTCTGCCTGAGATTTAGTATACTTGGTCATAATAAATCAGGGCTAGTAATACTGAGTTCAGTCTGTGTGTCAGGATTTTAGCATTAAGCTTAATGTCATTATTTAATAAAGATATGGGGCGGTAACATGTGCAGCTATAAGGATCCTTACCTGTTGGTCTAGCCTCTAAGGCTTCATCAGACAAGGGGGATCCAGCAGGACAGAGTTGAAAAGGATGTGAATGTGGGGGACAAGGAAGTTTGTAAATGTTTTGTAATAATGGGCAGAGAAGCCATCTGGTGCTTGAGCTTTACCAGATTTTTTGTGCTTTTATGACTTGAAACTTATTTGGAAGTGATTTCATCAATATGTTTTCAGATTCTGTAGTGTGTTTAGGGAGCCGTGCTTCCCTTAGAAACTTATCTATTAGTTGTTTCTGAGTCTAGTTTGCTGTGGCAGTTTGAAGCTGTTTGAGGTTGTGAAGTTGAAGATAACAAGTTTGGAACTGTGATCTAAACTTTTGGGGGTCATACATCAAGTCTCCCTTTGAGTCTCTGACTTATAGGAGGTTGCAGACACACACATACATAGTTTGGAAGCTACAAATTTGTCTGCTTTGTTGCCCTTCTCATAATAGGTTTGTCTTAATCATTGTCAACATGATTAGACATGAGAAGGTGGAGTTCACCTCTGGTTGTTCTAACTTTCTAGAGGATAGTAGGGTCAGGGGTATGTTTATTGTATGATTATAGTTTTTCTAATGTATCAATCAGTAGAATTGTTTTGGATAGTCTGTCCTTCTTTTATATAACAGCCGTGGAAATCAGGTGGCCTCTCAGGACAGCCTTGTCAGTACCCCATAGAGTCATTGGGGAGATTTCAGGGAGCTATTATGTCCAAAGTGTTTAAAGATAATTGTTTGTAGCTGTGTGGTGAAATTTGCATCATGCAATAAATATTTTATATTAATTACTAAAGATTTATTATGATAAAAGTCATATATGTGTAAAGTCCGGGTGGGAGTCAGTGAGTACACCTGCAAATTATGAACAGTGGGTGTCCCCGTAACTGATGATACCTGGTATTAGCCATGGGAGATTTTTAGTTTCTAGACGAGGAACATATAAAACGTATAAAGTGAAAGCACTGAATTACTCACTGAGGGCCTGATTCATTAAGGATCTTAACTTGAGAAACTTCTTATTTCAGTCTCCTGGACAAAACCATGTTACAATGCAAGGGGTGCAAATTAGTATTCTGTTTTGCACATAAGTTAAATACTGACTGTTTTTTCATGTAGCATACAAATACTTGATAGCTTGTTTGTACACTGAAATTTAAAGTTGATATTTGTGTGCTACATGAAAAAACAGACAGTATTTAACTTATGTGCAAAACAGAATACTAATTTGCACCCCTTGCATTGTAACATGGTTTTGTCCAGGAGACTGAAATAAGAAGTTTCTCAAGTTAAGATCCTTAATGAATCAGGCCCTGATTTTTCATTCCTTAAAAACTGTAATCATAATTTCTGCAGCAGTTGGCAACAAGAGGAATACATGTACATTTAGTAACAAGTTAGCTGATGAGCAGCTGACCAAGGTATAGTAGTGCAGCGCAAACATAGTTGTTAAGAATAATAGGCACCAGACCTTTTCTCATGCACAGTTCTAAGTTACAGCATATGAAAACAACGGCTCACGCAGATGATCTAAAGAGCTGACATTCTCTCTATTTCAGGACTATAAGCCTGATTCATTAAGAAATTTAGGCAAGAATTAGAGAATTTTATTACTACACTTTCCAGCCATACACTATCTGTCAAAACATTGGGATGGAACCTCCTTACCCTCATTTGCATTTATGCATTAATGTGCCATTATGCCTTCTCTCTATTAGACTAATGGGTTACAGTAATTTCCTGTAGGACCATATCTCTATTCGGTCTCCCACATTGTTCTCTATAAACACTCATATACTCAGAAGCGTTGAGCCATGGTGCCCTGGAACAAGTGCACGCTACCGAGCCCCCACCTCCCGAAAAAGGGGTGTTCCTTTATGTAGGGGTAGGGGAGGGTATGTGGCTCATATGTGGGCCAAGCTGCATTGTAAAAAAACAAGCAGGGGTAGTGTTGGAATCGGTCATGAAGGGTACAATGTAACAGTGTTTGCGTATTATGTGGCTGGCTACCAGGGTAACATATGGCTATCCAGCTATTGTGGAACTACAAATCCAAGCTTTTCCTCTGGCAGGACTTGTAGTAGTTCCACTACACTCAAGAGCCAGAGGAACTGATAAAAGTAAGTAGTGTGTCACTGACTGAAGGGCCACGTACCCTGCAGCTTGTATTCTCGCCTATCTGTAGTAGAGTCCATCCATGTGGGAAGCTTGCATTGCTATGCAATGTAAAAATGCTAGGTATTCACAATTTTGATATTTAAAGTTACCTGTCAGGTACAGGACCCGCTGACCACCTGATTGGGTCTGACGCTCCCACCTACCTTTGACCGCCAGTCGCGTCTATCAGTGGGTCCCCGTGGCTTGCTCTGGTTGGTACCATCTTGCCTGTCTGAACTATGCATGTTCAAAACCAGCCCTTTTCAAAACTCTTTCCATTCACCTGATTGATTGAGTGCCTGTCAGCCCTGTCTATTTAAAGCACCTGTCTCCTTACCTCAGTGCCAGATCTTCAGGTCTTCTCTCCTGTCTAGATGTGTTCCAGTCTGGCTCCTGTTCTCCTGCTGCCGCTGAGTATTATCACCAATACCTGCTTTCAGCTATCTGGTGTTTCAGTGTTATCCTGCTGCAGAGTATTACTACCTTTACCTGCTTCCAGCTCTCCGGTGTTACAGCGCCATCCGGCTGCAGCGTGTTACCACCTTTATCTGCTTCCAGCTCTCCGGTGTTACAGCGCCATCCGACTGCAGAGTGTTACTACCTACACCTGCTCCCAGCTCTCCAGTGTGTCAGCACTATCCCGCTGTAGAGCGTTTCCACCAATACCTGTTCACAGCTCTCTGGTGTTACAGCATCATCCTGCTGAAGGTTGTTTCTACAAGTCTCCATCTCATGCACATCAGTGCTTCTATTTGCTATCTACCTGTAGACCATTGCACTTCCTCAACCATCTTACTCCTGTGCATTGGTTCTCCTCTTGGTCTCGCTTGTGACCCTCCTTGATTGCTGCGACCTGCGGTTAAGGAGCCACAAAGTCCAAACTCCCTTGTGGGGGTCCCTGGTGAATACCTCCCTCTCTGTTAGACTCCGCACTTCTTGGAGGGTAGCATCAACTCAAGCAGACCATACAGGTTCCCCCCCTCCATTAGTGGAGTAACATTATATCATGGTGATACCTAGGGCAGCTGCCTAAGGTAGTAAGGTTTGGCGGGGATAAAGGGCAATAAAATGAAGAGAATGCATTTTACAAATTCAACTTATCTGGCTGCAAATATATAAATTAACCGTATTTACCTTATTAGTAACTCTAATGATGCTGTGATTGAAAATATTTCTATTTTGAGGTGACTTAACTTATTTACAAATGTCTATTGTAGCTTGTATAAGCTTTACAGCTTGGCAAACTGCTTTTTAGCGGTGTGTTAGGTTTGGCGGTACTTGTTAATTATACGGATATCCAGTCCCAACATGCCCCACCAACGACATGCTGGAACTTGTAGTTCTCCACACATGCTGGGAAATCTTGAATAATGGTGTCTAAGCAACATTCTGTAAAGGGACAGTACCCAGACTAAGCATCCTGCGCTAGGCTGATTGCTGGGTGTGAGTGGGAGGGGGGTTTAATCACTAATGGAGGACCTCCCATGAAATAAAATCTGTTACTCTACCGTGTTACTCAAAACTGAGCATCTGTGCAAGAGCAGCACTTTTTAGGGAGACCTTCATCAATTTTGGCAGCTACTCTCTCCCATGGCAGAGAATGAAAACCATTGTTGAAGAAACTGCCATGAAATATAACCTAGATGTTGGTCTTCCACATGCTGCCAACTGGAGGAATATTCTTCGGTGGTATTAAACGTTTTTGTCCCAATACTTGACACTATGTATGACACAAATCTAACACTATGCATCATCCCAAAAATCCTATTCCTACTGTGAGGCTTTGCAGCGGGAGCATAATGCTACAGGGAAGTGTTCTAGTTCAGGGACTGGAAAACTTGTAAGTATAGAGGGCAGAATTGGTGGCGGACAATTTTTGTAGGAAAATCTGCAGGAGTCCTAGAACGGCGCAGAGAGCGGCGCAGAGAGGAGTCGGTGACAAAAAGGGATGAAAAGAGAAGAAAGAAGCCGATAGAAAAGGTGAGTGAAGGAACGGAGCAAGGGGCAGCAAAGGAAGGTTTTGAGGGGCAAAGGAAGCTGCATCGTACTGTTTTGAGGGGCAAAGGAAGCTGCATCGCAGTATTTTGAGGGGCAAAGGACGGCTACATGGTAGAGTGTGATGAAGAGAACCATTACTATGGCATAATATGAACTGGGGACATTACACTGGCTTAATATGAACGGGGGCCATTACTGTGCCATAATATGAATATAATATTAAATAACAGATTTTTGTCAGGTAAGGTATCTTTTAATATTTTTTCTTTAACATTTTAAAACTCTTATAACAATCTAGTTTTTTGTAACTCTTTTATTGTTCTTATTTGAGTATTAAGTGCATGAAATATTAGAATACCTTTCAGTATATATTTTTGCATACTTAAATGGTCATTAGGGCAGAGAACCTGTTGTTAGTTTATTTGACTCCCACCACTGTATGTATGTATGTATGTATGTATGTATGTATGTATGTATATATACATATATATATATAAATATATATATATATATATATATATATATATATATATATTTATATATATCTATATATATATCTATATCTATAATATAAATGTCTAGTGGTGTGTGTTAGTCTGTCTGTGTGTGGAAAAAAATAAAACCAAGCTGCAGCGCCACCTGCTGGGCGGAGTTATACACTGACCTACTAAATTCTTAGTGTGTGTGTGAAAAAAAATTCAGAAAGGGCTGAAATTTGGTATACTAAGATGTTTTTAATTTGTCAATTTAATTTGTTAATTGTTAAAAGTGTTTATAAAGATTTAAAAAATATATATATTTCTTGAAGGAGAAGTGACAGTTGGGAGTGGTTGGTGGTTGCCGGGGGTGACAGTGGGGAGTGGTTGGTGGTTGAGGCCTGGGCTATGGCCCAAATGCATGACAAGAACCTTTTTAACACCTTAAGTAGCTTGATTTGACTAGAATGCATGAGTATCATGCACGGGTTAACTTGTATATATATATATATATATATATATATATTGTAACAAAGGGAGGCATTTATCTGAGAAGATGCAGAGAAAGCATACAAGCAGAATAAAACATTGGTGCAGTTATGCACCTAGATTGAGGTTAAACCAGGTAAAGACTTATGTATAGTTTAAAGTTTGGTTAACTTACATGATTTGAAAGCTCCTTCCACTCAGTAAACAGACAGGGGGTGTCTGTTAGTGCAAACAGAGTCAGTGATGGGCGTTTCCTCTTAAAGAGAAGGTGGGTGTGTCACCTGCCCATCAAGCTAAGGCTGGGGGAGGAGTATCATGTATAAAAGCTTGATTGTGTCATTTGTTCACTGAGACCAACGCTGGGGAAGCTGGCTGGTCTTGAGAGAGCTGGTCTATGTCTAGCTAGCGTTTAGGGTCTCCAAGAACTGTTGTGAAATCTGTACGGTGTCAAAACATTTACCATCCTGACAATAAAACTACATAAAAAGGAAGAAGTTGTTAGCGTGTGCTTCAGCAGCAGCGGGCTCTTGCCACAATATATATATATATATATATATATATATATATATATATCATGCACTTACAAATATGTGTAACAGAATTCTTTCAGTAAAGTGCTAGTCACACCCTCACATTAGGTTGGCCACAACAACTTTCCAAATGTCACTCCGACTTAGATGGGGGGGCGCCGGTGCCCTAAAATGTCTAGTTACGGCACTGTAGAGCAGCAAGACGCTACACAGATTCAACTTCTCCAGTGCTTACAAGCTTTGGCTACCTGCTTAGAAACTCTTCAAACAGCACCTTGAAGCCCTCCAGCTGCGGCAGCACCCGGACATCCAGCTCCAGCTGCAGCAGCCACTACTTCTACTCTGCAGCTGTCCTCTCTGCAGAAGTTTGCTGGCGATCCTAAAACCTGTGATAGATTTCTCAATCTATGCTCGATTCAGTTGGAGTTGCTCCTATAAAATTTTTCGACGGGCTGGTCCAAGGTCGCTTTTATAGTCTCTTTACTCTCTGGACAGGCATTGGCTTGGGCATCCCCACTCTGGGAGTGGGATGACCCATTTTCCATGATAGTGTTGTTTTCATTTCGACCTTCCAAAAAATCTTTGATAAGCCGGGCTGCATCTCCTTGGCGGCCTCTAGCTTACTGGGACTACGTCAAGGATCCAGATCTGTTTCCCAGTATGCAATCCAGTTTCGGCCTCTCCTCTCCGAACTTCGATAGAACAACGATGCCCTGATCGCTGTCTTTTGGCAGGGCCTTTCGGATCGAATTAAGGATGTCCTGGCTCCTCAGGAACTACCTACATCCCTCGATGCTTTGATCTCTCTCTGCCATTGCGTAGACAACCAATTTCGGGAGAGGCCTTTTCTAAAAGAGTCTCCCTGACGATCTTCTTTAAAGTTGGCACCTCCTTTAAAAACTTCTGATTCTCCAGAGATACCTATGCAACTTGGACAGTCTAGACTCATTCCAGAAGAGCATCACAGAAGGATGACAAATAATTTATGTATTTACTGTGCAGAACCTGGGCATCTCCTGGCATCTTGTCCTAGGCGCCAGGGAAAACATCAAACCCTAACCTGCTTCGGGGAGGTCAAGTTGGGGACATCTAAATCCTCTCCAGAATCAAACAAATCTCCTATTTGTTCCATTCCAATCACCATTCATGGACTTACTGGTCCTCAGACCGTCTCTGCCTTCCTAGACTCTGGTGCTGCTGAGAATTTAATTTCATTCTCCTTGGTGGAACAATTGTCTTTGCCTACGGTCCGTCTCTCTCACCCGATTGTCATCACAGCCATAGACGGTAATCATATTGCTAATGGCACTGTCCAGAGTCGAATTCAGCTACTATGTCTCCAAATGGGAATCTTGCACTTCAAGAAGATTTCTTTTTTTATTCTTGCTCATGCCACCAGTCCTGTCATTTTGGGTCTTCCCTGGCTCTAACTTCATTCTCTCCAGATTGACTGGACTCACTCTCAAATATTAGACTGGAGTTGTACCTGCCAATTCCATTGTCTGGCACAAGTCAAACCGTTACAGGCCTCATAGTCCTCGGTCAAATAATCTGGTCCGTCTGTTCCTCCTCAAAATACCTCTTTCTCTGACGTGTTTGACAAACGCCGCTTTGAGCATCTGCCTCCACATCATCCCTGGGATTGTCCAATAGACTTTCTTCCTGTAAGCCACCACCCAGAAATCCAGGCAATGGCGGAATATATCCAGGAGAACCTACAAAGTGGCTTCATATAACCTTCCACTTCTCCTGCTGGAGTGGGTTTTTTTTTCATAAATAAGGAGGATGGGTCGTTACATCCTTGTATTGATTACCGGGGTTTAAATGCTATCACCCTTAAAAAACGATATCCTATACCTCTGGAAACCGAACTTTTTGAACGTATCAAGGGTGCCTGGATTTTCACCAAGCTGGACCTTCGTGGCACCTACAATCTTATCAGGTTTCGTAAGGGAGACGAGTAGAAGACTGCTTTCAACACCAGAGATGGCCACTATTAATAACGAGTGATGCCAGCGGTCTTTTAGAGTTTGGTGAAAGAAGTGTTTAGAGATCTTCTTTACTCTTTAGTAGTTGTGTATCTGGATGACATTTTAATTTTCTCTAGAGACCTTCCCTCTCATCGTCAGCAGATTGCTGAGGTATTGTCCAGACTTCGTGAGAACCACTTGTTCTGCAAACTTGAAAAGTGTTCACTCGAAGCCACCAAAACATACTTTCAAGGTTACATAGTGTCTGGCACAGGTTTAAAAATGGATCCAAAGAAAGTCCGTGCCATCCTAGACTTGCCTCTTCCATGCGGCCTAAAATCCATCCACCGCTTTCTCGGATTTGCCAACTATTATAAGCAATTCATTCACAACTACTCTGCATAGTGGTGCCAGTTGTGGCACCTACTCGGAAGGAGAAGATGCCAAAGTCTGACCTCCAGAGGCCATTATTGCCTTTAACACCCTCAAGAAAGCCTTCTCTACTGTTCCTGTTCTTAGACAGCCTGATACCTCTCAGCCATTAATTGTAGAAGTGGATACCTCCGCAGTTTGGATAGGTGCAGTCTTGTCACAGAACATCGTTTCTGGGAAAAGGTTCCTTATGTATGCTTACTTCTCTTGTAAGTTTCTTCCAGTCAAAAATAACTATTCTTTTGGGGACAAAGAACTTTTAGCAATGAAGCTAGCACTCTCTGAATGGAGATACTTCTTGGAGGGGTCGCGATACCCAGTTACCATTTTCACTGATCATAAATATCTATTATACCTTACCTATAGTTCTCTCAGAATCTGAATCCGCAACAAGCCCGCTGGTCTCTTTTTTTTTTTCTCCCGCTTCAACCTGCATATTACTTTTCGACCAGGTTCTAAGAACAAGAAGGCAGGTGCCCTTTCCCGGGCATTCACCGACAAACATGAATCAGGGGAAACCAACAAACCATACCATTTTGGATTCCAAATTCCTACCTCCTTAACGGCAACTCTGTCTCCACCTCCTGGAAAGAGTTTTCTTCAAGGTAATCTTCGAAAAAGACTCCTTCAGCGGTTCCACTCCCCCTGTTTCTCAGGTCATGCGGGGACACTCAAAACCACTGAGATCATTTCCCGGAATTATTGGTGGCCTATCATCATCATCACCATTTATTTATATAGCGCCACTAATTCCGCAGCGCTGTACAGAGAACTCCCTCACATCATTCCCTGCCCCATTGGGCTAACAGTCTAAATTATCTAACACACACACACACACACACAGACTTGGGTCAATTTGTTAGCAGCCAATTAACCTACCAGTATGTTTTTGGAGTGTGGGAGGAAACCAGAGCACCCGGAGGAAACCCACGCAAACACGGGGAGAACATAAAAACTTCTCACAGATAAGGCCATGGTCGGGAATTGAACTAATGACCCCAGTGCTGTAAGGCAGAAGTGCTAACCATTATGCCAACGTGCTGGCCTACTCTTCGTGAAGATGTCAAAGAATTTGTTGCTGCCTGTAACATCTGTGCCCAACATAAAACACATTGGCTCAGTCCAGCTGGTCCTCTACTATCACCTCCTTTACCAACCAGACCCTGGTCACACATTTCAATGGACTTCATTACAGATCTTCCGCCCAGTAAGAAGTTTAATACTGTGTGGGTGGTTGTGGACAGTTTTTCCAAGATGGCACACTTTGTCCCTCTCATTGGTCTTTCCTCAGCTCCACTTTTGGCCCGTCCGTTTGTTAAGGAGATCTTTCGCCTCCACAGGTCCCCTGTTGAGATCGTCTCCGATCATGGTGTCCAGTTTACTGCCAAGTTTTGGTGAGCTTTATGTAAACTCTTCAGTATTAAATTCAACTTCTCCTCTGGCTACCACCCACAAACTAAAGTGCAAAAAGAGCCGATAAATCAGGACCTTGAGACTTTTATTCGGATGTATTACTCTGCTACACAGGACAATTGGGCCGATCTATTACCATGGGTGGAGTTTGCTCATAATTATGTCATGAGTCAACCTCTTCTAACCCGGTCTCTATTGTCTATGGCCTGCATCCCAATCTGACTATACTTGCTGCCCTCCCTCCCAGCCAGGTTGCAGAAGTTGATAACCTTCATCAAGACTTCTCCTCCATCTGGACCCAGACCTTGAGATAAGTAACACCAAACCTGGCGCACAGAGATATGATGATTATATGAAAATGTGTGTGATACCAGGGTCTGCAGCTGTAGAGATCAAATGAGATCTCAAATACAGAGCAATCAAAAAACACAGAACACAGCGCTGGCCACTGAAACACACACATCCACTACTTGATCTGTGAAAATACAAACTATTGATAAAAATGTATCATAACATGATACAAACACTGGCCAGTGTATTCAAACAATGTCTATGATCATATGATATCACATTAGCGTACTGCAGCAAATAGATTGAACCTAAAAGCAATTGCTAGAATAATACATAATCATGAAAAAAATGAGCCAACGATGGTGAAAATTAAAAATGTCCCAAAAATATGGACAACTCTCCAGTATCCCAATATGTAGCAGTTCCAAATGAATGGATGGGACGGTGTGGCTACACTAAATAGAACAGATATAAATTTCCTTGCTGATCGATAAATGTCCTCGTCAATATGTATAGCATGCAAACGCTTCATAAACAAACAAACATGGGAGATGTACTGACCGTCAATCCACACGATAAGGTCACTAAATAAGCACTACTCTACTCACCGCTATTGCGGTTGGCACATACAGACCAGGTTCGCTGAACTGTCCCGTATAGTGGTCTGAAGTAGCGTGATCTACGAGTGTATACGGAAGCTCCGTGTGGTCAATTGGTAACAGCAGAACAGATGCTTCGTCCGGGGGTAGACATTGAACTCTTGTCTCCCAAAGCTGTAATTTTGCCGATTCGGCGTTGGTGGTGGACATGACGGCAAGTATCTATGTTCTCCAATGTCCAAGCCTTTTCATTGGGACAACAAGTAGCTCAAACACGATCACAAAAGCAGATAATCAAATGGCCAAGTGTAGCTTCTTATAACCTGACACGTTTCTTCACTTAAAAGTGATTTCATCAGAACTTGAGATGTCTCAGGAAAACGTCTATCCTTTATAAACGATTTGCTGACAGAAAATGCCAGGTTGTTCCTCCTTATGAAACCCAGAGACAAAGTGTGGCTTTCCACTAAGGATATTCGTCTCAAGGTGCCATGCATAAAGTTTGCCCCCTTATTTATTGGACCTTTCAAAATTCTCGGAGTCATCAACCCTGTATCATTCAAACTCAAACTTCCTGCCTCTTTGAGTATCTCCAAAACCTTCCATGTTTCTCTGCTTAAACCTTTGGTCATCAACCGCTTTTCCACCAACAAGACTACTCCGTCATCTCTCCCTCTTCAAATGGGGATTGACTTCGAAATTAGCCAAATCCCGGACTCTAAACTCTCATGTGGCAGAATCAAATATTTAGTAGATTGGAAGGGTTTCGGCTCGGAAGAACGTTCCTGGGTCGATTTTTCTGATGTCAACGCTCCATCCCTAGTGGGGAGGTTCCAATCCAGACTTCCTAACAATCCCAGAATCAGGTGTTTGGCGCCGACCTTTAAAAGGGGGGGGGGGGCTACTGTCAGGCACAGGACCCTCTAGCCACCTGGTTGGGGTCCGATGCTCCCACCTACCTCTGACCGCCACTCTCCTCTCAGTGGGTCCCCATGGCTTGCTCTGACGGGCGCCATCTTGCCTGTTTGAACTGTGCATGTGCGAAACCAGCAATTTTCAAAACTCCTTCCATTCACCTGATTGCTTTATTGCCTGTCACCCCTGTCTATTTAAAGCACATGTCTCCGTACTTTGGTGCCAGATCTTCAGGCCTTATCTACCTGCAGAATAAATTCCTCCCTATTACTTCTATCAGCAACCATCTTACTCCTGCACATTGGTTCTCCTCTCGGTTTCGCTTGTGACCCTTGAGAACTGCGACCTGCAGTTAGGGATCCGCAAAGTCCAAACTCCCTTGCGGAGGTCCCGGGTGAATACCTCCTTCTCTGTTAGACTCCGTGCCTATTGGAGGGTAGCATCAACTCAAGCAGACCATACGGGTTCTTCCAGACACTAGAGCATGACAGCACCTTTCTATACTGAAAAAGATACATCACAAGAGCCACATTTTAAATTAATTGTTAACCATTATTTCTGTTTTTATAGTAAAATTATTTTTATACCACTTGCCTATACAAGATGGCCAGCGAGAATGATTCATTTTAATTCTGTTGAAAGCAAGATATATAATTCAAAGATATAGGGTCCTTTTTCATCATGAACAACCCTTCGTTGTGATATGTAACACAATTTAAAAAAAAATATCACCGCTGCAGTTCAGCAATTCACAGCTGCCCCAATGATACTGGACCGAAACTATAATAGTTCACTTACAGCTTTGCCAGCCCAGTCTTTGATTCGGCTTGCAAAATTTTGGCTTTCATTTCCTCTAGTAAAAAAAAAAAAAATAACATTCTTTTAAAAAAACTATAAAAATATTTAAAAAACTTGAGACATTAAAAAATGCTTTATTCAAGGATTAAAACATTTTCTACACCGGCGGTTTCCAAACTGTGTGCCGTGGCTCCCAGGGGTGCCGTGGCGCTGTGACTGGGGTGCCGCAGGCCAGCCATAAAAAAAAAAACCACAGAAACTTACCAATCCGTCGGGCGCTGGGACCCAGCAGCCTCTTCTCTCCCGCAGCTGTCGCTGAATATCGACGTCAGTAACAAGCTGCGGGAGAGAGGAGGCTGCTGGATCCCGGCACTCGACGGATTGGTAAGTTTCTTTTTTTTTTTTCTTTTTTTATGGCTGGCGCCTGGCACGGGGCAGAGTGAGAGGGATTGCGACAGCGGGGCAGTGGAGGGGGACAGAGAGCAGAAGATGGTGACAGCGGGGCAGAGGAGGAGGACAGAGAGCAGAGGATAGTGACAACGGGGCAGAGGAGGGGGACAGAGAGCAGAAGAGGGGGACAGATGGCAGAGGAGGGGGACAGAGAGCAGAGGATGGGGACAGAGAGCAGAGGATGGGGACAGCGGAGCAGAGGAGGGGGACAGAGAGCAGAGGATGGGGACAGCGTGGCAGAGAAGGGGGACAGAGAGCAGAGGATGGGGACAGAGAGCAGAGGATGGGGACAGCGGGGCAGAGGAGGGGGACAGAGAGCAGAGGAGGGGGACAGAGAGCAGAGGATGGGGACAGAGAGCAGAGGATGGGGACAGCGGAGCAGAGGAGGGGGACAGAGAGCAGAGGATGGGGACAGCGGGGCAGAGAAGGGGGACAGAGAGCAGAGGATGGGGACAGAGAGCAGAGGATGGGGACAGCGGGGCAGAGGAGGGGGACAGAAAGCAGAGGATGGGGACAGAGAGCAGAGGATGGGGACAGAGAGCAGAGGATGGTGACAGCGGGGCAGAGGATGGGGACAGAGAGCAGAGGATGGTGACAGCGGGGCAGAGGAGGGGGACAGAGAGCAGAGGATGGGGACAGCGGGGCAGGGGAGGGGGGCAGAGAGCAGAGGAGGGGAACAGATGGCAGAGGAGGGGGACAGAGAGCAGAGGATGGGGACAGCGGAGCAGAGGAGGGGGACAGAGAGCAGAGGATGGGGACAGCGGGGCAGTGGAGGGGGACAGAGAGCAGAGGAGGGGGACAGAGAGCAGAGGATGGAGACAGCGGGGCAGAGGAGGGGGACAGAGAGCAGAGGAGGGTGACAGCGGGGCAGAGGAGGGAGACAGAGAGCAGAGGATGGTTACAGCGGGGCAGAGGATGGGGACAGAGAGCAGAGGATGGTGACAGTGGGGCAGAGGATGGGGACAGAGAGCAGAGGATGGGGACAGAGAGCAGAAGATAGGGACAGAGAGCAGAGGAGGGGCACAGCGTGAGAGGGTGCAGTGGAGGGGGACACAGCGTGAGAGGGGCAGTGGAGGGGGACACAGCGTGAGAGGGGCAGTGGAGGGGGACACAGCATGAGAGGGGCAGTGGAGGGGGACACAGCGTAAGAGGGGCAGTGGAGGGGGACACAGCGTGAGAGGGACAGTGGAGGGGGACACAGCGTGAGAGGGGCAGTGGAGGGGGACACAGCGTGAGAGGGGCAGTGGAGGGGGACACAGCGTGAGAGGGCAGAGGAGGGGACAGCATGAGAGGGGCAGTGGAGGGGGACACAGCGTGAGAGGGCAGAGGAGGGGGACACAGCATGAGAGGGCAGAGGAGGGGGGACAGCATGACAGAGGGCAGAGGGGGCAGTGTGAGAGAGGGCAGTGTGTTTGGATGCAGAGGGGGCAGAGTGCCTGAGAGCAGAGTGTCTGGATGCAGAGGGGGCATTTTTGCATACAACTAAATAAGTATTTCTGTCCTGACCTAAATACTTGTTATAATTTTTTGACCCAACTACCTCTAAAACAGGACTGCTCAATAATTATTTTGGAGGGGTGCCTTGAAAGAATTTGGAGACTCTAAGGTTGCCGCGAGCTGCAAAAGTTTGGGAACCACTGTTCTACACAATTAAATGATTTGAATCTGTTATTTGTTAACAGAGTGACAGAGAGACAATAAGCTGTAGTTGTAGTTAAATTGATGTGTTTGTATCTGCCATAGCACTTACCAATTCGGGGTTAAGTCTCCAGAAGGAACAGTCAATAGGATCCACTGGGAATGACCAGCCTTTTTTATATATTGAATAGCAGTGGCTGTTGGTCCTCTTTTCCTGCATCGGATATCAGGAGAAATGTGGTTTCTGCTCCAGGCTCAGCATCTGTTTCGTAGTTAAAATATCTTTTGCCTTCTCTTTACCAATACTATATCCTATTCCTCTACTATCCCCAGCCCCCCCCACTCACCACATCTAGTTTCCCTACATCTCCCCTTCTCTCCCCTATCACACCCTTTCAGATCCCTGCCCGCCCACTTCACATATGCCTCCCCAGCCCCTCCAAGTATCCTTGACGCTTGCCCCCCGCCCTCATGTTTGCAGCCGCTCCCCATGGCTCTCATAGACTCAGTTCTCCCAGCAGGGGAGCGGCCGCGTATACTCGCCAGACGCTGGCTACTCTTGTTAGGTGGATGTTGGAGCTCATAGTGAGCTCCGGATGTCGGTCACGTGACTCGGGCACCGGCTCAGTGAACTTGACAGAGGTACCACGCTTCAGAGCAAGCTTCACTGCTGCCCAGCTCCAGAGTAGCCCACATTTTTTACAGAGCAGACTGGGAGCTAGGGAGGGGGTTCTCTTTCTCCTGATTCCACCCAGTTTGTCGTCAGACCTCACGGGGGAAGCCCGCAGGGCATAAGCTGGTCTCCCTCCTCCTCTGCCACACTAAGAGGGGTGCAGGGTTTCCATCACCCCCCTTTCCCAAATCACGAAACCCTTTTCCCCTTTGCAGGGGCCTGCCACCTAAAGCATAGCAAATACGCCCCCACTCCCACCCCCTATTCACTTTGAGATGCGTAGGGGGTGCACCCCTCATCATCATCATCAACATTTATTTATATAGCGCCAGCAAATTCCGTAGCGCTTTACAATCGGGAACAAACATTAATGAAACAATACTGGGTAATACATGCAGACAGACAGAGAGTTAAGAGGGTCCTGCTCGAAAGCTTACAATTTATGGGACAATGGGAGTTTGAAACACAAGGACACGTGCTACATCATATTGCACACTGGACCAGCTAGAATGCAAAGGTAAAAAATATTGAGTTGGCTGAGTGATCAGTCACACAGCAATATTGGTCAGGGGGTTGTTATCTTGTGTTAGCTGTGTAAAGGGTGGTTATAGGGTAATCTAGGGAGAGTAAGATGCTGGCTGAGGCAGGCCCGGCGCTCCCATTAGGCAAGGTTAGGCAGTTGCCTAGGGCGCCGGGCTCTGGAGGGCGCCACAGATTAAAAATTTCTTTAAAACTGTGCGGCGACCGCTGACCATACCTTTCACGGCCGCCGCACAGCTTCACATACAGCCACAGGGAGGGGGGGAGGGACTATTGCTCACCACCACCGCCGCCTCTCTGCTCGGTCTCCTCCCCTCCACTCATTGACTGACTGTCGGGCATGACATCATCATCACGGCCCAACAGTGTCAGTGAGTGGAGGGGAGCAGACGGAGCAGAGAGGAGGCAAGTTAAGGTAAGAAAAGACGCACAATTTCAAAATTGGCGCCCCCACCCTGCACACTTACACATTATTTTGTAAGTGTGCAGGGTGGGGGCGCCGATTTTGAAAATGTGCCTAGGGCGCCACGGACCCTAGCACCGGCCCTGGGTTGAGGAATATCATAGGCTTGTCTGAAGAGGTGGGTTTTCAGAGAACGCTTGAAGGTTTGAAGACTAGAGGAAAGTCTTACTGTGGGAGGGAGGGTATTCCACAAAGTGGGTGCAGCCCAAAAAAGTCCTGTAGCTGGGAATGAGAGAATGTCATGAAAGTGGAAGAGAGACACAGATCTTGTGCAAAACGGAGGTGTCGAGTAGGGAGATATTTTGGGACAAGTGAGGAGATGTATGTTGGTGCAATTTTGTTGATGGCCTTGTATGTTAGTAGAAGAATTTTATATTGGATTCGTTGAAAAACAGGCAACCAATGTAGAGACTGACAGAGAGGCTCAGCAGAGGAAGAACGGTTTGCAAGGAAAATTAATCTAGCTGCTGCATGCAAAATAGTTTGTAGGGGTTCAAGTCTGATTTTTGGAAGACCAGTAAGGAGGAAATTGCAATAGTCGATGCAGGAGCTGATGAGTGCGTGAATTAAGGTTTTTGCAGTTTGAGATATGTGCATATTCTGGAAATGTTCTTTAAATGTATGTAACATGATTTAGATATAGAGTCGATGTGGGGAACAAAGGATAGGTGTGAGTCAAGGATTACACCTAGGCAGCGAGCTTGCGCGGGTGGGATTTATGCTCATGTTATCAACAGATGTCAAGCAGTTTTTGTTTTAAACCCCCCTCAATTGTCCGCACATCATTCCACACATTGCATGGTTGCTTAGTGGTAAGCACTTCTGCCTCACAGCACTGGGGTCATGAGTTCGATTCCACATCCTAGTATCTGTCACGAGCCGCGACGGTACTCACAGCCGCCGCGGCTCACTTCCTGTCTGCCCCAGCATCCCGGCCGTCACCATGACGACCGGGACATCACTTCCCTCCAACGGACGGACGCTTTCCTCTGTAGCGCCGCGTCCCGGCAACTGAGGACAGCCGGGCGCGTGAGCAGTACTAAGTAATAGCCTGCAGGCTATTGAGGTTTAATTTATTAATTACCAGGGTCCTGTGGGTATTTTCAGAGCTAGGCTCTGATTGGCTGGCTGCAGTATTTAGGGCAGTGAGGACTGAGCCTCACTGCCGGTTATAGCTTCTGCTTCCCAGTCTGCTGACCTGCTTTGTTCCTGTTCCTGTTTATTGAACTTCTGCTGATCTCCCGTGTATGACCCTTGGCTTGGATTTGGACTTCGCGTGTGTATCACGTGACCCTGACCTCTGGCCTGTTTAACGTTTCTTCTGTCTGCTTGTGACCCTTGACCCCGGCTTGTTAACTGGAATTGCAACCTGCTGCCGGCCCTTGACCTCTGCGTGGACCTCACTCCGCTTGACTGGGTTCTCCCCAGCCGGTACACACTTCACAACCCTCTGTCAGTCTGCAGCCCAGTCTGTCCCCACCACCAGGGGCTCCAGTGAACACCTGATTGGCAGAGTAGACTCCGGGTTGTGTTGTACCGACTGGAGGGGTTCCTATCATTATAACCTGCCCACACACTGAGACGAGGTTGTGAGGGATGGAAGCGGATCCACACCGTCTCCGGCGCAAGCCTTAGCAAGCCATGTTGAGTCCTTGTACCAGATGATCCAGGGATTGGCTGAGCGTTTGTCTGTTCAGGAAGAACTTGCAAAAACCTCGCAATCCACTCCAGATTCCACCTGTGAACCCAAAATGAATTTACCGTACCGGTTCTCCGGAAACAGATCCCTGTTCCGGAATTTCAGGGAGAGCTGCAAGCTCTATTTTCGGTTGAGACCCCGCTCCTCCGGTTCAGAGCAGCAGAGAGTCGGGATTATCATTTCCCTTCTACAGGGTGACCCCCAGTCCTGGGCTTTTTCCTTTCCGCAGACCAGTCCTGCCATGCAGTCAGTAGATGCTTTCTTCGAGGCATTAGGTCTACTATATGATGACCCGGACCGTATGGCCTCCGCTGAAGCTCATCTACGGGCCTTGAAACAAGGTCGGCGGTCGGCAGAGGAATACTGCGCTGAATTTCGTAGATGGTCACCTGATAGTGGATGGAATGACCCTGCCTTACGTAGTCAGTTCCGTCTAGGCCTGTCGTAACAGATTAAAGACTCTTTTGCAATACCCGACTCCTACCTCATTGGAGGATCTGATGCACCTTGCTATTAAAATTGCCAGAAGAATTAAGGAACGCAAGTCTGAGAAGGAGGCATCTTCACTTCCATCTGCCTTGATTCCTGTTGTCACGGATGACGAGGAGCCTATGCAACTTGGAGCGTATCGTCTCTCCCCTGAGGAAAGATACAGGAGGCGATCACAAGGCCTATGTCTCTATTGTGGCACTAAGGGCCACTTCTCCCGTTCCTGCCCCAATAAGCCGGGAAAAGAGCATGCCTAGGGAACGAGGGGAAGTTTCACCTAGGTCTGCAAATTGTTTCCTCAAAAAATGCTGTGTTTGTTAGGAACCCCAACAGCCAGCACCACAAAACCCGGAGTCTGCTCTGAAGTCTGGTGTTCGCTGGAGCCCCTAGTGGTGGGGACAGACTTGGCTGCAGACAGCAGAGGGTCGTGAGTTGCGTACTGACTGGGGAGAACCCAGGATAACAAAGTGAGGTCCGGGCAAAGGTCAAATAGGTCACAGGCAAGCCGGCAGCGTCAGTATCCAGGCAAAAGATCGGGGGTCACAAGCAAGAAATCGGGGTCAATATCCAGGCAAAAGGGTCAAAGGTCACAGGCAATAAACGTAGTCAAATTCCAGGCAATAGGTCGGCAACAGTAATCAGGATCAGAGGCAATACAGGTAACAAGCAGGGTAGTGTGCTAGAGAGCAGGGACTATAACCGGCAGGGAAGGCTAGCCCCTTCCTGCCTTATATACAGCTGTGGCCCAATAGAATTTTGTCCTGCGCAGCAGGGAGAGGAACAGCCCAGCTGGCACTTAACTAATTTTACATTGCGCGCGCGCCTGGTTGCCCTAGATGCCGGGACGCGGCGCTGTGAGCAGAGAGCGTCCCAACCGTTGCCTTGGCAACGTCCGGGACAAAGCGGAAGTGACGTGAGGGCACCAGAAGTAATGAGTCGCGGCGGTGCCTGAAGCTGCCGCGTCTCGTTACAGTACCCCCTCTTGAGGAGGGGTCAGGGAACCCCGACAAAAAGGTTTTCCCGGGAATCTTTTGAAGAATTCAAAAAGTAGCTTGTCAGCATGTAGACTCCTCTGCGACACCCAGGACCGCTCCTCAGGGCCATACCCCTTCCAATGAACAAGAAAATTAGTTTGTCCTTGGACCTTTTTTGAGTCCAAAATTTTCTCGACTTCATATTCTTGCTGACCATCAATGGATAGAGGCTGAGGTTTAGAAGGTCGTGGATGACTGAACTTCTTAGAGGAGCGAACGGGTTTCAACAATGAGCAGTAGAACGTGTTGGGTATCTTTGAAGATTCCGGAAGCTTTAGCTTGAAAGATACTGGGTTAATTTGTTTCAGGATGGGAAAAGGACCAATAAACTTGGGTCCTAACTTTTTGCATGGTTGACGGAGTTTGATGTTCCGGGTTGACAACCACACGAAGTCTCCAACTTTAAAGGAACAAGCGGAACGGTGAAGATCGGCAAAAACTTTGGACTTAAAGGAGGTTCGGAGTAAGGTGTGATGTACCATCTTCCAAATTCTTCTAAGCTGGGTGGCCGTAGACCTGGGTTCCACAAATTTATCAGTAGGCAGGAAAGACAATGAGTTGGCTCTGGGGTGATACCCGAAGTTGCAGTAGAATGGAGAATGTTGGGATGACGAATGACATACATTGTTGTAGGCGAATTCAGCCCATGGGAGAAGATCCACCCTGTTGTCGTGGCTTTTAGAAATATATAATCGCAGGTATTGCTCTAGAGATTGGTTTACTCTCTCAGTCTGTCCGTTAGACTGCGGATGGTAGGCAGATGACAGACTAAGATTAATACCCAGCAGGGAGCAAAATGACTTCCAGAAGGCTGCGATGAACTGAGAGCCTCGATCCGATACTATATCTTCTGGGAGGCCATGGATTCGGAATACATGTTTAATGAATAATGATGCTAGATTGCGTGCAGAAGGTAGTTTACTCAACGGAATGAAGTGAGCCATTTTGCTGAACCTATCTACAGTAACCCATATGGTGTTGCACCCGGAGGACGGAGGTAGGTCGACAATAAAATCCATGGATAAATGGGTCCAAGGTCTGACTGGAACAGGCAATGGTAACAATAGCCCGGTAGGTGATCTCCGAGAAACCTTGTTTTTCGAGCACAGATCACAAGATAATATGTATTCTTTAATATCTGCAGACATAAACGGCCACCATGCAACCCGGGATATGATTTCAGTGGTCTTGGCAATTCCAGGATGTCCAGAAGACTGGTTGTCGTGACATTCAGATAAAACTGCTTTCCTGATGTGGATATGCCCAAACAGTTTGTCTGTAGGGGTTCCAGGAGGTGCTAGTGATTGAGCTTGTAACAAAATTTTTCTCAAATCCTGAGTGAAGGCAATCAATACCGATGTGGCAGGAACAATCGGACATGGTTCAGTGGTAGGAGTCTGACACGAAATGAAACTACGGGATAAGGCATCAGCCCTAGGGTTCTTCGAGCCAGGCCGGAAAGTTATAATAAAATGGAACCGGGAGAAGAAGAGGGACCATCGTGCCTGTCTGGAGTTCAACCTTTTGGCTGATTGAACGTAAGATAGGTTATTATGGTCGGTGTAAATGGTGATGAGATGTTTTGCTCCTTCAAGCCAATGGCGCCACTCTTCCAATGCCCATTTAATGGCCAGTAGCTCTCGATTGCCTATGTCATAATGCTCTTCAGCGGAAGAGAACCTTCGAGATAATTAGGCACAAGGATGAAGGCGATGATCTTTTGGTTCTTTTTGTGACAGCACGGCTCCTACTCCCACCTCTGAGGCATCCACTTCTACAATAAATGGAAGGTCAAGGTTAGGATGTCTCAATACAGGGACAGACACAAAAGCTTGTTTCAAAGCTTTAAAGGCAGACACTGCGGCAGGTGGCCAGATTTTAGGATCAGCACCCTTGCGAGTTCGCGCAGTGATGGGAGCAACGAGAATAGAAAAGGAACTGATGAATTTCCTATAATAGTTAGCGAATCCCAGGAATCTTTGGATGGCTTTAAGATTCGAGGGCTGTACCCAGTCTAGGATCGCTTGTACTTTCGTTGGATCCATAGCGAAGCCTTCTGGCGAGATCACATATCCCAGAAAAGTGACTTTAGTAACTTGGAACTCACATTTCTCTAACTTAGCCTAGAGATGGTGGTGGCGGAGTTTCTGAAGAACTTGTTGTACATGTTCACAATGTTGTTTAAGTGAGTGGGAGTAGATCAGGATGTCATCTAAGTATACGACTACAAAGGAGCCTAGGAACTCACGAACGACATCATTTATCAGGTCTTGAAAGACGGCTGGAGCGTTACTGAGGCCGAAAGGCATGACGAGGTATTCGTAGTGGCCTGTTTGGGTATTAAAAGCCGTTTTCCACTCGTCGCCTTTACGGATTAGAATCAGGTTGTATGCTCCCCGAAGATCAATTTTTGAGTAGATCCTGGCACCCTTAAGCTGGTCAAAGATGACCGAAATTAGTGGCAAAGGGTAGGTATTTTTTATAGTTATCTTGTTCAACCCTCTGCAGTCAATACAGGGCCTCAGGCTGCCATCTTTCTTCGCCACAAAGAAAAAGCCTGCTCCTGCAGGTGACTTGGAAGGCCTAATAAAACCTTTCTGCAGATTCTCCTCTACATATGATTCCATAGCTAGCGTCTCTGGGATAGACAGGGGGTACAATCTCTGCTTCCTTCTTGGAAAAAACATCATGAAATTCCCGATAAGAAAAGGGTAGCTGCTCAGAGCAGGTATGAGTAACCCTGAGTGGCAGGGATTAGCATGAGGAGGAGCACTGAGAACTCCACTTGGTTATCTCCCCTGTAGTCCAATCGATACTGGGATTATGGAGGGCCAACCACGGATAACCCAGGATAAGAGGTACCGAAGGACAATGGATTAAGTACAAAGAGATGGTCTCGGAGTGAAGGACACCCATCTTCAGCAGAAGAGGAGGTGAGCGATGATGGATCTCACCTTTGTTCAAACGATTCCCATCTAGCCCGTGAACGGCAATAGTAGTTTCCAGAGGCACGGCTGAGAAACCCAGGGACCGGGCAAACGTCAAGTCTAAAAAATTTCCAGCGGCTCCACTATCCACAAATGCAGGAATAGAAATTTCCTGTCCACCGTGCGAGAGTTGGGCAGATATTAGTAGGGAATTTTTCGGAGAGATTACCTGTAGACCTAAGTGAACTCTCTCCGGATTTTCCTTCTCAGCTTTCCTTTCCCTGAATCTTCTGTCAATCCAGATGGCTAATTGCATGAGCTCTTCTAGTGACCCAGCAGTAGGATACTGGACAAGCGCATCTTTAACTTGTTCGGACAACCCCAGTCGGAACTGACTACGAAGAGCCGAGTCATTCCATTCACAGTCCGAGGACCAACGCCTGAAATTGGAGTAGTAATCTTCAACAGAACGTCGTCCTTGCGTTAAGGACCGCAGTTGCGCTTCTGCGGAAGCCACTCGATCCGGGTCGTCATAGATCAAACCAAGAGCTTGAAAGAATGCATCCACGAATTGCAGCTGGGGACTGTTAGAAACCAAGCTGAACGCCCAGGATTGAGGATCCCCTTGTAGAAGGGAGATTATAATTCCCACTCTTTGCTGAGGTGATCCAGATGAAAGTGGCCTTAATTTAAAATAGAGCTTACAGCTCTCACGAAAATTGCGGAAGAGTCTGCGGTCTCCTGAAAAGCGATCTGGGAGGTTCATTTTAGGTTCTACCACAGAAAGCTGAGCGGCTTGTGATGCTCTTGATGTTTGCTCTTGGGCGGCTTGCCGCTGAGACAATTCTTGGACCATCTGGGACAGGGTCTGAATTTGTCCTGTATTTGAGCCGGACTGGGTTCCATAGGTCCGAGAAAATTGTTTACTCACTTCAAGAGTAAATCTTTTGTTGGCCGGTTATAATGTTAGGAACCCCAACAGCCAGCACCAGAAAACCCGGAGTCTGCTCTGAAGTCTGGTGTTCGCTGGAGCCCCTAGTGGTGGGGACAGACTTGGCTGCAGACAGCAGAGGGTCGTGAGTTGCGTACTGACTGGGGAGAACCCAGGAGAACGAAGTGAGGTCCGGGCAAAGGTCAAATAGGTCACAGGCAAGCCGGCAGTGTCAGTATCTAGGCAAAAGATTGGGGGTCACAAGCAAGAAATCGGGGTCAATATCCAGGCAAAAGGGTCAAAGGTCACAGGCAATAATCATAGTCAAATTCCAGGCAATAGGTCGGCAACAGTAATCAGGATCAGAGGCAATACAGGTAACAAGCAGGGTAGTGTGTTAGAGAGCAGGGACTATAATCATGACGACGGCCGGGACGTGAGGGCACCAGAAGAAGCGAGTCCCGGCGGTGCCTGAAGCCGCCGCGGCTCGTTACATTGTTAATCCCTGCACAACTCACGTCTAGTGCTGGTTCGGTGAACCTGTCGGCCTTCATTGACAGTGGAGCTGCAGGCAACTTCCTTGACATCGAGTTTGCCCGCTCTCCTGGAATTCCGCTGATTAAGCTCAAATCTGCCATTACGGTATGTGGTTTAGATGGTAGTCCATTGCCAGGTGGCAAGATTACCTGGGAGACTCCGCTACTACAATTGAATATTGGAGCTCTCCACTTGGAATCCATAGTTTTCTTCCTTATTGAATATCCGTCAGTTCCTTTGATCCTGGGCCACCCCTGGCTATCCCGCCATAACCCTGTCATGGATTGGGTAAAAAGAGAAATTGTCCAGTGGAGCTCTTATTGCACACAGTCTTGCTTGACACTACCTCTACGTGTGATTCAGCCTATTCCGGAGCAGCTTCCCTCACAGTATCATGAGTTCTGGGATGTTTTCTCCAAAAAGGCTGCTGACACTCTACCACCGCACCGGGAATTCGACTGTGCCATCGAGCTTATTCCAGGTTCTAAATTACCCAGGGGGCGCTTGTACTCCCTCTTTGGTCCAGAGACCAAATCCATGCAGGAATACATTGATGAAAACCTGGAGAAAGGCTTCATCAGGCCATCTAAATCTCCCGTAGGAGCAGGATGCTTCTTTATATCCAAAAAGGACAGAGGACTAAGACCTTGTATTGATTACCGGGGATTGAATCTTATCACAATCAAGAACACCTATCCCCTTCCGCTCATCTCAGTATTATTTGATCAGTTGAGAGGTGCTAATGTTTTCACAAAAATCGACCTTCGTGGAGAGTATAACCTCATCCGTATCAAGGAAGGAGACGAATGGAAGACAGCATTCAATACACACTCTGGCCACTACGAGTATCTGGTCATGCCGTTTGGCCTTAGCAATGCACCTGCAATGTTTCAGGACTTGATCAATGAAGTTCTTCAGGACTTCCTTGGTGGTTTCGTGGTCGTCTATTTAGATGATATCCTCATATATTCCAGATCTTTGTCTGCACATAGGGATCACGTTAAACAAGTTCTACGAAGATTGCGAGAGAACCACCTTTATGGCAAGCTGGAAAAGTGTGAGTTTGAGGTGCAGAAGGTATTCTTTTTAGGTTACGTAATCTCTTCTGAGGGATTCTCCATGGATCCAACTAAGGTTCAGGCTATTTTGGATTGGGTGCAACCAAATAATCTTAAGGCTGTACAGAGGTTCCTGGGCTTCTCCAACTATTATTGAAGATTCATTCATGGCTTTGCTGACATTGTGGCTCCCATTGTCGCCCTGACCCGTAAAGGAATGGATCCAACTAATTGGTCGCCTCAAGCAGTAGCCTCATTCAAAAGCCTGAAAAAGGCCTTTGTCTCCGCTCAGGTCCTTAGACACCCGGATCCAGCTAAGACATTTGTTCTTGAGGTCGACGCATCTGACGTCGGTGCTGGTGCCATCCTATCGCAGAAGGATCCTCATACTAATCGTCTACACCCATGTGCCTATTTCTCCCGTCAGTTCTCTTCAGCAGAAGCCAACTATGATGTCGGTAATAGAGAACTATTGGCAATCAAATGGGCCTTCGAGGAGTGGCGGCATTGGCTGGAGGGTGCTTCACATCAGATCTCTGTCATTACCGACCACAAGAACTTGCAATATATTCAATCGGCCAAATGTCTAAATCCCAGACAGGCCCGTTTGGTAGTTATTCTTCACCCGATTTAATTTCCTGATCACCTATCGACCAGGTTCCAAAAATGTCTGTCCAGAAGTTTCTTGGCACACCACGTTCCAGTTATAAACCCAGAGCCTAATATTCCTCCTTCCGTAATCCATGCTGGGTTAACCCAGGATCTGAGTATCACACTTCAGAGATTCCAGAGATTAGCCCCTGATACTACTCCGGAGTGATGTCTCTTTGTTCCAGTCCATCTAAGGAAGGCGGTTCTTGCAGAGGTGCATAATAGTAGGTCTGCTGGACACCCTGGAATTTACAAGACGCTGGAAATCCTTTCCCGTATGGTCTGGTGGCCATCCTTGTCTGCTGACGTCAAGAGTCATGTCCTCTCATGTGAGGTTTGTGCCAGAAACAAAGTCCCCAGGACTCGCCCGGTAGGTCAGTTGGTTCCATTGGCCATTCCTGCAAAACCTTGGACACATTTGTCTATGGACTTTATTGTTGATTTGCCACCTTCTGCAGGACACAATACTATTTGGGTTGTGGTAGACCGTTGCAGCAAAATGGCACATTTCATTCCATTAACCAGACTTCCTACCGCTCGAGATCTGGCTATTCTCTTCATACAACATATTTTTCGTCTCCATGGACTTCCTTCTGATATTGTTTCTGATCGTGGTTCACAATTCAGAGCGCAATTCTGGAAATCCTTCTGCACCCTTCTCGGAATAAGGATCAGTCTGTCATCTGCATACCACCCTCAGTCTAACGGGCAAACTGAAAGGGTTAACCAGTCACTTGAACAGTTCCTCCGATGTTATACTTCAGAATTCCATGATAATTGGTCCTCTTTGCTGCCCTGGGCAGAGTTTGCCTACAATAACTCATCTCACTCATCTACTCAAACTTCCCCGTTCTACTGTAACTTCGGTTTCCATCCCAGGTCTAATTCTCTGTATTCTCTTAAATCTGCTGGTATCCCGGAGATTCGTTCCACAGCTGCTGATCTGAAAGTAATTTGGAGGAAAGTTCAGTTCTCCTTGAAAAAGTCCTCATTATCTGCTAAAAAAAAATTGGATCGCCACCGTACCACCTGCTCATTCAAATTGGGCCAGAAAGTGTGGCTGTCAACTCGTAATGTTACGCTCAGACAGCCTTGTAAGAAACTGGGGCCTAAATTTATTGGTCCGTTCATGATTACCAAACAGATCAATCCGGTAGCTTTTAGACTGAAGATTCCTGGCTCACTAAAGATCCCCAACACGTTTTATTGTTCGTTACTTAAGCCGGTATTATACCCGAATCAATTCCAGCCTACAGGGATTTCTGTGGGGAATAGGAACATAACACAAAAATTTGTGGTCCAGAAGATTCTCGACTCTAAAAGAGTGCAGGGGCAGGTGCACTTCCTAGTACAGTGGTAAAATTGTGGACTAGAAGAGCGGTCCTGAGTCCCGCGAAGACGACTATATGCTCCTAAGCAGTTGAAGGAATTTTTCCAAAAATTTCCAAGGAAACCTGGATGTTGGGGTTCCTTAACCCCTCCTCAAGGGAGGGGGTACTGTCACGAGCCGCGGCGGTACTCACAGCCGCCGCGGCTCGCTTCCTGTCTGCTCCAGCGTCCCGGCCGTCACCATGACGACCGGGACGTCACTTCCCTCCAACTCCCGGATGCTTTCCTCTGTAGCGCCGCGTCCCGGCAACTGAGGACAGCCGGGTGCGTGCGCAGTACTAAGTAATAGCCTGCAGGCTATTGAGGTTTAATTTATTAATTACCAGGGTCCTGTGGGTATTTTCAGAGCTAGGCTCTGATTGGCTGGCTGCAGTATTAAGGGCAGTGAGGACTGATCCTTACTGCCGGTTGTAGCTTCTGCTTCCCAGTCTGCTGACCTGCTTTGTTCCTGTTTATTGAACTTTTGCTGATCTCCCGTTTATGACCCTTGGCTTGGATTTGGACTTCACGTGTGTATCCCGTGACCCTGACCTCTGGCCTGTTTACCGATTCTTCTGTCTGCTTGTGACCCTTGACCCCGGCTCGTTAACTGGAATTGCAACCTGCTGCCGGCCCTTGACCTCTGCGTGGACCTCACTCCGCTTGCCTGGGTTCTCCCCAGCCGGTACACACTTCACAACCCTCTGTCAGTCTGCAGCCCAGTCTGTCCCCACCACCAGGGGCTCCAGTGAACACCTGATTGGCAGAGTAGACTCCGGGTTGTGTTGTACCGACTGGAGGGGTTCCTAACAGTATCTTTGTGTGTGTGTGTGTGTGTGTGTGTGTGTATGGTAAGGAATTTAAACTAAGCTTCAAGGAGCAGATACTGATGTGAGTGAGTTCTCTGTACGTTGTGGATTTAGTGGCGCTATATAAATAGCTGCTGATGATAAATAGCTGCTGCTGTTGATGATGATTGTGCCCCCCCTTCTTAGCATAATACTGCAATAAGCATACAAGCACACTTTTTTTAATCTCACAGGATACGTAGTTTTTAATTTCCATTTCAACAAGCCCACATCCCCCGTCCCCCCGTTTAGATCCCTCAATGCGGGTGTAACCTCTTCAAATCCATGTACACACATTGTCCCCATGGCCTTATTATTAGTGGTTGGAACACACCCCACCGCTCAACCCCCAATATGCCTGCCCCTCACAACCCTCCCCACTTGCAGCCTATTTTTCATTTCCCATTTCCCAGCCATCTTTACTTGGCTAGTTGTAATGCAGCAGCGACACCCTTCATCATCAACATTTATTTATATAGTGCCAGCAAGTTCCGTAGCGCTTAACAATCCCGCCCCTCCTCCCGTCACCATCTCTGCTATTGGTCCCCTGCAGTTTACAGGAGCACATAGAGGCACTAACATGTTTCCTGTTTCAGTACCTCTTTTCCGATTCTACAATTTGATGAAGGATTTCGAGTGGCACGCTAATAAAACTTCATAACGTATGAAGGGGAGCTGTAGCTTTTGGACACCACTATTGAGCAAGAAATACGAGATCAAGGGGACTATACAGCCACAGAACCAAGGACATGTTTCCAGTGAGTATGACGAAGTTCTGCGTTTATATACACTACACATCCCGTGACATGATAGTGCAATTATGGCTCTTCTGCCACTGCCCAGGGTCCTCAAAATTTGTACGCCCTTATACGCTAGCTTAGGGGGCTGGATAACAAACACCGTAAGCAGGGCCGGATTAAGGTAATGGAGGCCCCTGGGCTAAGGGGGCCTCCATTCCCCTGTGAGGGCCCCCCCGTGATCCCAGCTGCCCGCGCCCCCCCCCCGTGATCCGAGCTGCCTGCTCCCCCGCTTCTCCCCCCCCTGGCACTTACCTCCTTCTCCGGCGCACTGTATGCTCTGTACTGAGGAGATCTCGTGAGAGTGAGACTCACGAGATCTCCTCAGTAAGGAGACTACAGCGCGCCGGAGAAGGACCGCAGTGAAAGTGCTCAGCAGCACTGATCGCGCCAGGGGCGCCCCCGCCCCCGACCGATCAATACTGCTGCTGAGCACTTTCAAGGGCCCCCTGGATGCCATAGGCCCCTGGGCTGTAGCCCAGTTAGCCCTATGGTTAATCCGGCCCTGACCGTAAGGTTAGGTAGGCCATTTGCATACATACTGATGATATCCAGAGCAGGGGCGAACTTAGATTGTTTTGCTAGGGGGGGCAATTTAGTGCCCCGCCCCTATTTTGTCATCCGCACAATACATTCATGAGTATCAAAGTGGCCGGGCAGGATCTCTGCCTGGACTGACAGGCACATGAATGTATTGTGCGGGGCACTCACCAGCATGCACCTGCTGGGGAAGGGGGGAGGGGGCGATCGCCCTGATCACCCTGTTCGCCTGTATAGCAGAGGCTTATATGGAAGCCGGACACACAGCAGAATAAAACTGGCTTTGTTGCCTCTATACGAGGAAAGAAGTTTTTAAATTTGGTGGGGAAAATTCGAATGGCGTCCATGCAATAGCCATTTTTCTAGTTTAGCTTTGTGGCCCACCTGGATTAAATGCTGAGTTTTACAGTATTGGGCAGCAGGTTGGCCTTGCTTTCATTGACCACAGTTGCCATGATTACCAGCATACAGGCGAAGTTTCCCACACATGGCTTAGCACGCCTCCACTGTCAAAAGGTGGATTTTTGCCTTTACTTACTCTACTTATGTAAAGTACCTCCATGCAATAAACACTTAGAGGGGGATATTTTATTGATTATGACACGTATAGGCATTTGAGTTTTTGCATTATTCTATTTATAGCTGATGGATATGTGATTTCTTAAACAGTTTTCAATATGCACACCTACTGTATATGACTACAGTCAGACAAGGTGGATAGGTGCATTTACCATCATTACTTACAGAAGGGGAAGCTGGTAGGTATAGGTACTGGCACCATTTTAGGTACTAAAAGAGTAGTGTAACCCCTACATTGCTTAACGATCTACCCTGTGTGTTGGTACAAACTTAGATCTTCTCTTGCATAATGGGGGAATCCTCGTTCATATGTCCGACAGCTCTTCTTGGTTTCTGTCAGTATACCAAGCACAGAATATGGATAACTTCACCAATTGGCACAATTTTTATTCAGCCCTGATTTGCGGCGCAGGTGACAAGATACGTAGTTTAATATGGCTACCCTCCCTCCCATGTTTTCCAGGGCTGGCCAGGTAGGGGAATTAACCAGTCTACGGCTCAGAGTATATTTGATGGCTTATGTTAACAGACTCTGAATTACATTTAAAGCTATACGACATAAGCATAAGCTGTACCCCCCCATGTTTTGGTGCCATAAATAATTTATGATACACATTTGACTCAGGCCTAAGTAATGCACATTGGTCAATTTATTTTTCAGCTTGTGTATACCAATGTAGAAACTCCCAGCTATTCAACACTTTCAGGATTGGGTAAATTCCCTAGGATCCTTAAGCAGGATTGTTCAGGAGCTTATCTCAATTATCTAACAGACATTAATCTCTTCTTTTGGGTCAAGCACATCTCAGGTTTTCTTACCCTACAATGAAATTTCACGTAGAAGATATATGATAACATTCAAGCTAGACTGTTAGGAACTCCCAAGTCAGTACAGTGACACTCGGGAACTACTCTGAAGGCTAGGTGTTCGCTGGAGCCCCTAGTGGTGGGGACAGACTGGGCTGCGGGCCGACCGAGGGTCGAGTGACGTATACTGACTTAAAGGAGTTCCCAGAAGTGAAGTGATTGGCGGACTGTAGTTAAGTAGAATCCTAGGTCACAGGGTCACAGGCACAGATGCAAAATCCAAAGACAAGCGAAGGGTCAAACACACAGGCAGAGAAGCAAAATCCGAAGTCCAGGCAAAAGGTCGAGGTCAGAAGAGAAGGGTCACAGGTCCAATAACAAGCAGGGGTCAAAACACGGGTAGTCAAATCCAAGGTAGCAGGAACCAAAACAGATAGCACAAGCAGGCAGCAGGACTGAGGACAGAACGCTATAACCGGCAGGGTTTGCCCCTGAAGTATACCCACTTGCAGGCTAATGCCTGCTAATTCAGCCCACAGGCTGAATTCAATTATAATTTACAAAATGCGCGTGCGCTCCCGGCTCTCTATACCGCCGGGACGCCGCGCTGAAGGAGCCTCTGGCCGTTGCCTTAGCAACGGTCGGGTGCTGGGCGGAAGTGACGTCCCGGTCGTCAAGGTGACATGTTGTAATAACTTTGATGGTCCACTATAATCAGTGGGTTGCTATAGTCTCACACTATGGGAGATGAATGCTTAAGGCTTATATATAAGGTTAGCCTCATTGTAAGTTTACATGACCACATTCAAGGGCTCGGTACTTTTGCGTGCCATCGGAGCTAAAAACGAGGCAAAACGTCATCATTGCATCGTCAAATGTCGTCAATTTTGGATTCTATAAGTACGCAGAAGGGGTAGCAGCGTTCTTGGCAGTCTCCAGTGTAGATGGCCAGTGTCATAGCTAAAACAGAAAGAGAAGGGGTGGCAGTGTTCTTGTCAGTCTCCAGTAGAGATGGGCGGGCTCGGTTTCCCGAGAACCAAACCCGCCCGAACTTTAGGTATCCGAGTACCGAGCCGAGCAGGCTTGGTACACTCCCGCCTATTCGGATTTCAAATCGAGGCAAAACATCATTGTGACGTCATTGGATCTCGGAGCTCGGTTCTCGCGATGTTTCAATTGCATAAATATCTGCCTCCACAGCAATCCAGCGCCATTTGACAGAGGGAGAGATAAGGGTTAGGTCGCAGCATTAGAGCAGGGAGAGAGCAAGTCTTACAACACTTCTTAGAGCACTTCTTTCCCCTCTTTGAAAAAATTTTCTGGTGCTGAAATTATTATCTAGCGGCACTATATATTATTGAATTTGCACTACAAGTGTTTGGGGTGTCAGATATTCCCCTCTTTGAAAAAAACTATTTTTCTGGTGCTGAAATTATTATATACTAGCACTATATATTTCTTACAGAAGGAAGAGAGGAGGATAGAGGAGGCATTTTTGCAAACATTACCAACTGTTTGGGGGTGTCATATTACCTCCTCAAGAAACTATTTTTTGCCTGCAGAAGTAGTAATATACCGGCAGTATATATTTTGGAATTTGCACTACAAGTGCTTGGGGTGTGATCTATTGCCCTGTTCCAAAAAAATCTATTTTCTGGTGCTGAAATTATTAGATACCAGCACTATATTATTCTGAATTTGCACTACAAGTGTTTGGGTTGTCAGATATTCCCCAGTTCTAAAAAAGCCATTTTCTGGTGTTGAAAATACTATATACCAGCAGTATATATTTCTGAAGTTGCACTACAAGTGCTTGGGGTGTCAGATATTTCCCTTTTTGAAAAAAAAAATATTCTGGTGCTGAAATTATTCTCTAGCAGCACTATATATTTCTGAATTTGTATTACAAGTGCTTGGGGTGTCAGATATTAACGTACAGTCTTTAAAGGCTGCTGTTTTGTGAATTTCACTATAAGTGTAGGGTGTCATACACAGACAGACACCAAACTGCCTTGTCCATTTCTATTTTACTGTACAGTCTATGCAGGCTGGCTTTTTTTCTATTTAACTATAAGTGGAGTGGGTCATATACAGACAGAAACCAAACTGCCTTTGTCCATTTCTATTTTATTGTACAGTCTATGCAGGCTGGCTTTTTTTCTATTTAACTACAAGTGGAGTGGGTCATATACAGACAGAAACCAAACTGCCTTTGTCCATTTCTATTTTATTGTACAGTCTATGCAGGCTGGCTTTTTTCTATTTAACTACAAGTGGAGGGGGTCCTATATAGACAGAAACCAAACTGCCTTTGTCTATTTCTATTTTATTGTACAGTCTATGCAGACTGGCTTTTTTTCTATTTAACTACAAGTGGAGGGTGTAATATACACCCAAAGACGATGGCTACATTGCCAATAGGCAAAGATGGAGAGGAAGACAAGCAAGCTTGTCTGTATAATTTGCAGGCAAGTGTTAGAATTAAGGACGGCCTACCAGGGATTAAACTGTATTTTTCATAATTTGCACTAAGAAAGTTTGGGTGTACACTACAGCCAAACAGAAAAGATGCTTTGGGCATTTCTATTGATCGTACAGTGTTTTCAGGCTGCTTCTTTTTTCAATTTAACTATAACTGTAGGGTGTGATATACAGATAGACACCAAACTGCCTTTTTTGCTATGAATTTCGATCAATCATTTTAGTGCGTTGTCTGGCACCCTGGATTGGTGTGTGTCTGATAAAAGCACACATCCCGGGGGAGGGCAGCGCTCGTTGACATTTATTTGCTGTAGAATTAACCCACTTATCCAAGATACAGGTGGAGCACTAAATTAGGTTATTTTAGCCCAAAAAAATGTATTTCTTAACAAATTGCAAAACAAAACCAAAACCAAAACACGCAAAAACGGTTTTGCCAAAACCAAAACCAAAACACGAAGGTAATCCAGATCCAAAACCAAAACACAGGGTCAGAGACCATCTCTAGTATCCAGTGACATTGTACTGTGCCATAGCTCACACTGAAACAGGAGGGAAGGCAGTGTTTTTCTTATTAGTCTCCTCTCCAGTAACATTGCTCTATGCCATTGCTCATACAGAAACAGAAGGGATGGTAGTGTTCTTATAAGTGTCTAGTGGCATTGCTCTGTGCCATTGCTCACACAGAAACAGGAGGAGTGATAGTGTTCTTATAAGTCTCCAGTGCCATTGCTCTATGCCATTGCTCATACAGAAACAGGAGGGCTGGCAGTGTCCTTGTCAATCTCCAGTAACATTTCTCTGTGACATTGCTAATACAGAAACAGGAAGAGTTGCAGTGTTCTCCAGTCTCCAGTCACATTGTTCTTGTCACTCTCCAGTCTCAGTGCCATTGGTCACACAGACACAGGGCTAGCAGTGTTCTTGTCACTCTCCAGTCTTAAGTCACATTGTTTTTAAAAATGAAGCTCTTAAGCTGAATGCAGATAAACACAGCTGCTTGTCACGAAGCAGGCACGGACATTACAGGGTTAAATGTGGGAGGTGTTTGGTTCCCGGATGTTAGGGGGAAGGTAGGAGGAGACTTTTGATATATACCACTGGCTAGGCAGTGGTACTTCCTCTTTCATCGGGATTTCTGCTCATCGGATCACTGTCAGGCTGAGTGAAACATATTTGGTTTATCTGAAGTTTGTTAGCTTAATTTTTATATCTGTGTGCTTTCATTAGTCTGCAACAGTTGATTATTTTTCAGATAGTTTTATTCGCTGACTGTATTGCTTAGTATTAGGGTGTGAATTGTACTTTAATTTACCTCTGTGTGTGCTTTAATCTTCATCTTTGCTGGGAATATGTCTCGCCCCAGGCGTAGTGCGGGTCCCCCTGTACGTTTCAGCGACCTTGCTGAACTTCCCGCTGAAAGTTATGTTCCCCTCAGCCCCCGGGTAATGGCGGCCGCCAACCAAGCGTAGGGGTCTGTGGAGCAGGGCCCCGCTAGTGAGCGGGAAGTCGCGGGAGTAGACGGCCTAGTTAGAAAGCAGGAGGCTGTGAAGCGGGGACGGCCGGAGGCAGCAGTGGGGTCATCTATCCCGCCCGGGCGGGCTGTGCGCTTGCGCGGGCGGGCACCAAGCAGATCCATGGGACGGAAGCATGCGGTAAAAATCTCTAGGGGTAAAGTCAGGTGCGCTCGGCCTAGGAGAGAGACTCCTTCCCCTTCTAAGTTGGTCATCCCAGCAGGCGGCGATAGCCTAGTCGGGGCCAGGTCTGGGTCTCCTGGGTCCGCGGGGCAGCAAGTTAGGGCCAGGGAGGGGAGCATTAGGGGTGGAAGGGGGGGCACCATATGTCCCACAATTCGGGATTGCGTAGGCTACAGGAAGGATAAGCGTGGCGTGAGGGGTCTGCATTCCTCCCCCAGCCCGCGGGGGAGAGACTATGGGTATCAGGAAGAGGCAAGGCAGGAGTACGGCATGGATTCTTGCCATGACTCAGATAGTCAGGACAGTGAATATCTGGGAGGTGAGGAGCGCCATCTTGTGGATGATAGCCAGCAGTTTTGTGATTTCTTGAATAGGCAAGCTGGCTATGAACGGAATAGAAGTGGGTTTTGTGCTTATGAAGGGAGTGATGTACATGCTCCGGGCACAGCAGGGGGTTATCAGCGAGCTTACCCTCCCCCGGTATTAGAGCAAGGACGGGGCAAGGGATGGCCGGCGTTTCATCCACAATTAGGGCATGCGGCGTAAGCAGATGTAGCCTTCCCTTTAGCTCTGGAGGGTTTCGGAGGGCAGAGCAGGGAAAGAGGTGGATGGAAAAGGAGCCACCAGCAGAGCAGGTGGGGTGGTCAAGGTGCAGCGCATATGTGTTGCCTTCATGAAGGCTCAGGTTACCCGCAAGATGTAGGGTAGGCACATCAGTATAGGCCGGCAGGTGAGTCGGTAGCACAGGGGTATCCCCATCCGAGGAACTATGGTCATCAACGCGGGCGCGCTCACACAGGCAATGAGGGGCAAAGGGACAATGTGGGACAGGCTCCTAGAACTGGTTCACCTGAGCACGTGGATGCGGGACTCAGGAGGGGTGAAGCGCATACTAATGTTCCTTGTCTCCCAGTACAACAGAGGACCAGAGGAGAGGAGGTTGGTGTTTTGTCCAAAGCCCCGAGGACATCACAGAGGCGTGGTCTATCGGATACGAGGATGGCTCCATCGGGTCATGAGGCGTCTAGCAGGGAAGGAGCGGCAAGTCCGAGAGGATGATCGCAAGGTGAGGGTCACCAAAGTTTGTCTGATACATGTTCAAGTAGTGCAATGTCCTCATATGCTAGCAGTGGTTCTTCAACAGACCGTGAAAGCGGTTCTTGTAAGTTACTGAAAATATTTAATGATCATTTTAGTGGGTCAAAGAGCCGCAGAAAGATAGCGCGTGCAGCTGACAGTGATAACGCAGGCAGGGGGCCAGTTGTACATTGTTCTTACACAGCCCTGACGGCAGGAATTAGGAAGAGCTCGAGGGAGAGGATTAGGAGAGGCGCGTATGTGGATGTTTTTAGCATTACGAAGGTAGGGAAGAAGGATTTGGCGAAGGCAAGGGAAAAAGGGGGGATAGGTGAAGAGGCATATAAGTCATTCCCAAATTGGGTAACAGCGTTTAGTGTCTTTGCCTCGGTGTACCTGGAAACTAGGCCGGAGGCATCGGTGGACATGTGGCGATACCTACATTTAATTACGGGAATTTATAAAAAAGATGGGGGGTCCATCTGGCGTAGGTATGATGAGAGCTTCCGGGAGAAGGTCAAAGGGAAACACATAATCCCTTTTGACTGCAAGGACGTAGAGACGTGGATGGAGATGATGCGACCTAAGGAAAGTGAGGGGCAGGAGATCAGGTCACAGAGGTTTCGGATGCAGGGGAGACGTAGCTCTCCCCCAGCGCAAAATAGAAACAGGTGTTTCGCCTTAAACAGTGGTACATGCGCCCGAGGGAATGCATGTAGGTACCGGCACTCATGTGCCAAATGTAGGGGACCTCATCCAGCCAGAGATTGCACGAGAGCCATGCCAGGGGCAGGTAGAGGCAGGGTGGAGCCACTGCCCAGTCAATAAGGCAGTTTCGCCGGTCCAGACGCAGCAGCTGGGCAGGTGGCTTCGCTGGTTTCCGGACAGGAAACTCGCGGAGTTTTTGGGTTCAGGTTTTACTTACGGTTTTCCCCTTCCCATATTTGGTACGGTCAGGGCTGTAGCAAAAAAGAATTTGAAGTCAGCCTATGTTTACCCTGAGATTTTAGCCGAGAAAGTTAGGAAAGAAGTGGATTTGGGTCACATGGCAGGCCCTTTTCGATCCCCGCCAATGCAAGATTTGGTGATATCCCCAGTGGGAGTAGTACCCAAAAAAGCAGCGGGGAAGTTTAGGCTTATACAGCACCTGTCACATCCCCAAGGGCGATCGGTTAACGATGCCATAGCCATAGAGGACAGCTCCGTGAGTTACCAGTCATTTGAGGAAGCCTTAGACCAAGTTAGGACCTTCGGGACAGGGGCATTGGTGGCAAAGCTGGATATTGAATCTGCTTTTCGCTTGCTTCCCTTGCATCCGGAGTCATTTAGGTTCATGGGTTTTCGTCTGCCAGACGGTTACTACGTAGACAAGTGTCTGCCGATGGGTTGCGCCAGTGTCCTGTGCGTATTTTGAAGTGTTCAGTTCCTTCCTGCACTGGTGTATACAGGCAGGAACGGGTCACGTGGGGATAGCTCACTATTTGGACGACTTCCTGATCATAGGAAAGGCTGATTCATCAGAATGTGCAGACATTCTGTTTTCGGCTCAGGCTTTATTTTCTGTCTTGGGTGTGCCGGTGGCACATGACAAGACAGAAGGCCCCTTGCATTGTTTGTCATTCTTGGGAATCGCGATTGACACGGTGGAAGGGTGTTGTAGATTGCCCCAGGAAAAGGTTACGAAGCTGGTGAGAGCTATTGGACTTACCTTAGCTTCTAGGTCTATTTTGCTGCGCCAGGCCCACTCATTGTTAGGCTCCTTTAATTTTTCGTGCAGAATTATTCCAATGGGAAAAGTGTTCTGTAGAAAGATGCAGTTAGCTACAGCAGGAGTGTCGCGGCCACACGCACGGATTGCCCTGTCTAAGGAGGTGAAGGGAGATTTGCGTATGTGGTTGAAGTTCTTAGAGAACTTTAATGGCATTCGTATTTGGCCAGCTTCACCAGTTGCCAGTAGCCAGTTTGAACTAGTAACGGACGCTTCGGGGTCCGTGGGTTTTGAAACCTATTTTAAGGGTAGGTGGTGCGCGAATTGATGGCCGGAGTCATGGCGCTCTAAAGGGTTGCTAAGCAACCTGCTGGTGCTGGAATTGTTTCCCATAGTAGTGGCGGTAGAACTATGGGCGTCGGTGTTAAAGGGGCATCAGGTAATATTTTGGTGTGACAACCTTGGTGTAGTACAGTGCATTAACAAACAGAGCGCGTCTTCTATTCCGGCCATAGAATTGTTAAGACACTTAGTTCTGCGCTGTTTGGAACATGACATTACATTCAAGGCGAGACATGTCCCTGGTGCTGAGAACGAGGTTGCTGATGCTTTATCTCGAGGGCAGTGGGGACGCTTTAGAGAATTGGCTCCACAGGCTGACATTAAGGGTACGCCATGTCCCTCTTTGGTTTGGCAGGTGGTCGAACAGGCATTATAAGGCTGGCGGAAACGTCGCTGGCTCCTTCCACCAGGAGGGCATATCGGGCTGCGTGGCTGCAGTGGCGGCAGCTTTTACAGTCGCGCGGTCGGTGCGACTCAGGTCAGAGCGCTGACATGCTGGATTTCATTTGGGCTAAATATCAGGAAGGAATTACTAAAAATGTAATGGCAGCCATGCTGGCGGGCATTTCATTTATGGCTAAACTTCATGGGTGGACGGATTTTACAAAGGGGTTTTTAATATCCAAAGCTCTGAAAGGCCGGTCAAAGCTTCAACCAGGGAAGGAGGATGTGAGGAGGCCTGTTGATAAGAGTATTCTAAGAAAAATTATGTCTGCGCTGGCATACATAGCCGATAATGCTTATGAAGTGCTGCTGTTTAGTTCAGCTTTCTCGCTGGCTTTCTTTGGTGCATTCACGGTGAGTGAGTTAGTGGCGCAATCTAAGCATGACTTGGGGAATGCTTTGTCGGCCAGGCATATGTTTTTGGATGTTAACATGCTTTCTTGTCAAATCCTTAGATCCAAAACAGATCAATTGGCTCGTGATCAGTGGATTTCCATCTCTGCTCAGGAGGATAGTAAGATCTGTCCTGTGTCCTGGTGCAATAAGTTCGAGAAAATTAGACCACGTGGGGCTGAGCCCTGGTTGATTCATGCCGACAAATCTCCACTGTCGAAGTTTCAGTTCACAGCCATATTTAAACGTGCGTTAGTGCACGTTGGTTTAGACCCGTCGCGCTTTGGTACTCACTCCATCAGAATTGGAGCAGCTACAGCTGCGGCTGAGGAGGGCTCTTCAGTTAGCGCCATTAAAGCTTTGGGTCGTTGGAGATCAGATGCGTACAAAACGTATATTAGACCGAACAAATAGTCAGTACGCAGCAGGTCATTCCCCTCCCGTGTTAACCTTGGGTCTTGCTGCTCGCCGTTGTTTTTATACGGGGGCATGAAGGGATTTGGCCATTTTTTCCTCTGACTAAGGCCTTATTAGTGGTGTGCCTCCGGGGTTATGGTTTTTACCTTCATCTGGGTTAACACTACCCCCTTGTTTAATATTTGTAAAGTAAAGTAAAATTAATTAAAGTCACCTGAAGTCACTTAGAAATTATCTAACTGTTCTACGATTCATGGAGCTGTGATATGCATATCAAGAATGGAGCAAGGTGTATCGGAGGAGGTGTATCTGTGTTACAGGTGGTTCAACTCGGAGTCTAAAAATATGGTTTGTTGGGCATTCATTCGTGTTCTGGGCATCCAGACTTAAATTTGCCAACAGTAAAAAGCCTTTGGTAGGCCTGTGGATATTCGGTGGATTGGTGTAAGAGGTTTGAGATGGCAAGGTTTGATGCCACTTTTGACTGCTGAGATTGCTAAAGCAGGCCCACCAGATGTGTTGGTAATAGATTTGGGGGGAAGTGATGTGGGCATAGGAAAGTCTTTGGACTTAATTATTGCCATCCGAGAGGATCTCAGAAGGATTAAAAATAGATGGCCTTCAATATCAGTATGCTGGTCCAATATAATACCCCGAATTAACTGGCGTCCAGAGATAGCTTTCAATAAAATAAAAGCCATTGTTTCCGAGTTAAACAGAGCAACTAGGAAAATAATATTGGAAATTGGGGGAATAGTGGTCGATCACCCATTGATAAGATCTGAGCATAGACACCTATATAGGAACGATGGGGTTCATCTGTCTGAAGAGGGTAATTGGCTTTTTGTAGAGCAGCTTTTTTGGAGAGTAGTCAAGTTAGTGAGGGTTTTGGGTGGCGGGCTGGGCGTCCATTAAAGGACTCCAGCATGGCAGGAGAGCTTTTAAAATCAGCGACTAATTAATACGGTGCTATTGCTGATTGGCCGCACGTCACTGCTCCTTTCGAAGCACCCTGGCTCTTGGTACCTCTGTGCGAGGACCCCTTGACCTGCACTGTGCATGTACGTTTTGGGGAGCCCAGAGGGGAGTGGTCACGATGACGCCAGATTTAGCACCGGCCGATCGTAAAGGACTGTGGTGCCTGGGACCAGTGGTTAGTGGGCCATACACTGTTCGGTTTTGCTATTAGTTGTTAGCTGATTGTATTGCTCTCGCCGCCACCCTTTCATAGGTTAATAGTAGTAAACAAATAAATAAATAAAACAATAAATAAATAAAAAGTTTACGTTATTTGCCACTACAAAGTTGTCGGTGTCTTTATTTGTAGATAAGAATGTATAGTGATAAGATTAACGTTGTTAAGGTATAGTGTAATGCTGAGGGAATCAGCAGTCTGTAGTTTATTAAAAATGAAGCCCTTAAGCTGAATACCAGATAAACACAGCTGCTTGTCATGAAGCAGGCACGGACATTACAGGGTTAAATGTGGGAGGTGTTTGGTTCCCGGATGTTAGGGGGAAGGTAGGAGGAGACTTTTGATATATACCACTGGCTAGGCAGTGGTACTTCCTCTTTCATCGGGATTTCTGCTCATCGGATCACTGTCAGGCTGAGTGAAACATATTTGGTTTATCTGAAGTTTGTTAGCTTAATTTTTATATCTGTGTGCTTTCATTAGTCTGCAACAGTTGATTATTTTTCAGATAGTTTTATTCGCTGACTGTATTGCTTAGTATTAGGGTGTGAATTGTACTTAAATTTACCTCTGTGTGTGCTTTAATCTTCATCTTTGCTGGGAATATGTCTCGCCCCAGGCGTAGTGCGGGTCCCCCTGTACGTTTCAGCGACCTTGCTGAACTCCCCGCTGAAAGTTATGTTCCCCTCAGCCCCCGGGTAATGGCGGCCGCCAACCAAGCGGAGGGGTCTGTGGAGCAGGGCCCCGCTAGTGAGCGGGAAGCTGCGGGAGTAGAGGGCCTAGTTAGGAAGCAGGAGGCTGTGAAGCGGGGACGGCCGGAGGCAGCAGTGGGATCATCTATCCCGCCCGGGCGGGCTGTGCGCTTGCGCGGGCGGGCACCAAGCAGATCCATGGGGCGGAAGCATGCGGTAAAAAGCTCTAGGGGTAAAGTCAGGTGCGCTCGGCCTAGGAGAGAGACTCCTTCCCCTTCTAAGTTGGTCATCCCAGCAGGCGGCGATAGCCTAGTTGGGGCCAGGTCTGGGTCTCCTGGGTCCACGGGGCAGCAAGTTAGGGCCAGGGAGGGGAGCATTAGGGGTGGAAGAGGGGGCACTATATGTCCCACAATTCAGGATTGCGCAGGCTACAGGAAGGATAAGCGTGGCGTGAGGGGTCTGCATTCCTCCCCCAGCCCGCGGGGGAGAGACTATGGGTATCAGGAAGAGGCAAGGCAGGAGTACGGCATGGATTCTTGCCATGACTCAGATAGTCAGGACAGTGAGTATCTGGGAGGTGAGGAGCGCCATCTTGTGGATGATAGCCAGCAGTTTTGTGATTTCCTGAATAGGCAAGCTGGCTATGAACGGAATAGAAGTGGGTTTTGTGCTTATGAAGGGAGTGATGTACACGCTCCGGGCACAGCAGGGGGTTATCAGCGAGCTTACCCTCCCCCGGTATTAGAGCAAGGACGGGGCAAGGGATGGCCGGCGTTTCATCCACAATTAGGGCATGCGGCGTATGCAGATGTAGCCTTCTCTTTCCCTGCGGAGGATTTCGGAGGGCAGAGCAGGGAAAGAGGTGGATGGAAAAGGAGCCACCAGCAGAGCAGGTGGGGTGGTCAAGGTGCAGCGCATACGTGTTGCCTTCATGAAGGCTCAGGTTACCCGCAAGATGTAGGGTAGGCACATCAGTATAGGCCGGCAGGTGAGTCGGTAGCACAGGGGTATCCCCATCCGAGGAACTATGGTCATCAACGCGGGCGCGCTCACACAGGCAATGAGGGGCAAAGGGACAATGTGGGACAGGCTCCTAGAACTGGTTCACCTGAGCATGCGGATGCGGGACTCAGGAGGGGTGAAGCGCATACTAATGTTCCTTGTCTCCCAGTACAACAGAGGACCAGAGGAGAGGAGGTTGGTGTTTTGTCCAAAGCCCCGAGGACATCACAGAGACATGGTCTATCGGATACGAGGATGGCTCCATCGGGTCATGAGGCGTCTAGCAGGGAAGGAGCGGCAAGTCCGAGAGGATGATCGCAAGGTGAGGGTCACCAAAGTTTGTCTGATACATGTTCAATGTCACTCACCGGACTGTGAGTGCCATTTCCCGTGTGTTCAGGAACCGTGGCCATCCGCCATCCTGAGGGTCTGCGCATGTGCAGCCCTTATCAAGCCTTTAATACCTGTTGCTTTTAATTGATTGGATGATCAGGCAACCCTCCCTATTTAAACTACCTGTGATCATGACCTGGTTGCCTGATCTTGGAGTCTCATTCCCCATGAGCCTCTGAAGGTGTTCCTGTGTTCCTCGTGTATTCAGCTTCTGCTGATTCCTGTTTACTGCTATTGTGGTTGCCAGACCACTTCAACTCTCCTGTGTTCATCGTGCCTGCACTCAGCTGATTCCTATCCGCTGCCTCCGTTACTACTACAGAGTTCCTGCTCACTTCAACTCTCCTGTGTTCATCGTGCCTGCACTCAGCTGATTCCTATCCGCTGCCTCCGTTACTACTACAGAGTTCCGGCTCACTTCAACTCTACTGTGTTCATCGTGCCTGCACTCAGCTGATTCCTATCCGCTGCCTCCGTTACTACTTCAGAGTTTCTGATTGTCTCCACTCTCCTGTGTTTATCGTGTCAGCTCTCCGCTGCCTCCGTTACCACTACTACTGGATACCAGACCGCCTCAACTCTCCCGTGTTCATCATGTTTCCAGTTTCACTTACTACTGCTTCCTGAGTATTACTTCTTTGATTCTGGATTACCTGCCGTGCGCTGCACCAACCTGATTACCGCTTCCACCCTCCAGTGGTCTCTCCTCCTGCCGCCCTTCAGCCTTCAGGTATCCCTGCACGTCGCTCTGACAGCCTGCTCTCCTGAACCGCGGTATGCATACTTTCCATTGACTTTGCTTTTGTATTGCATATCCATCTGGACTGAGTTGTGTTCTTCTCCGGAGCCTCCTATCCACTGAAGCTATTGTTACCATTGACTTTGTTTTCTATTGCCTGGATTGCTATTGAGACTTTGTATACTTCTAGCAGCGCTGGTCAGTTATTGTTGTATTGTGGATATCATCGTGGGATCAAGTTCTGTGTGCCCCGTGTATACTCTGCTTTACATTCATCTCCTCGTGCCCCTCCTCACATATATAGCAGTGGTACAACTTGCTGACGCAGACCACTGACTCCTGTTCCCTGTGACACCAGTTTCAAGTATCCTCTCACATAGCAGTGGTACAACTTGCTACACGCAGACCACTGACTTCCCCGTTACCTACCTTCACCTGGATTCCATTCCTTCACTATAGACAGCGTTACCACTTGCTATACGCAGACCACTGACTCTCCTCACGTTTCCTTGTCCATCTGGATCCTCGTGTACATTCATCTACTCATTACCAGTTGCTGCTAGTCATAGACTTTCTTTGAGCATTCTCTCACCATCTGCTGTTTCTCCTGTTCCGTTGTCACCCTGCTACCAGAGAACCATAATACCAGCTATATTACTCTGGTAAGTCCATCATCTGGTGATATCCTGGGCAAAGACTCCTAGTGCCCGTGACAGTAAGATCAGGCCATGACAGACCCAGGTGCGGAACCTACAGCTAAAGAGATGCTGCAGCATCTGGTTACCCGTATTGAACAACAGGATGTTCGCCAGCGACATTTGCTGCGGTGTTACCGGGCGTTGGCCTCCCAGGGAGCGTCTGTGCAGAATGTCACAGCTACTGTTGATGCTCCTGTGCTTTCCTCCGTTTCCCCAGTGCCATCCCAGGTGTCTACTGCTTCCACGCTACACCTGCCTACTCCCTCAAAATATGATGGACACCCCAAAACATGCAGGGGTTTTCTAAATCAATGCTCAGTTCATTTTGAGCTTCAACCTCACAATTTCTCTACTCATCGTTCCAGAGTAGCCTATCTCATTTCCTTGTTTTCCGGACAAGCTTTCGCATGGGCTTCCCCTCTGTGGGAAAGAAATGATCCATTATTACAGGCTAGTGCCAAATTTATTTCCACGTTTCGAAGTGTATTTGATGAACCTGGTCGTGTTATTTCCGCTGCATCCAGCATCCTCCGTCTACGTCAGGGTTCTCGTACTGTAGGCCAGTACGTCATTCAATTTCGGATATTAGCCTCTGAACTTCAGTGGAACACTGAAGCGTTAATTGCCGCCTTCTGGCAGGGGCTTTCTGATAAAATTAAAGATGCACTGACTACTCAAGAATTACCTACTTCTCTAGAAGATTTGATTTCTCTTTGCCACCGTGTAGACATGAGATTTCGTGAAAGAGAGTCTGAAAAAACAACTTCATTTAAAGCACCTCTTCGTTCAAGCCCTCAAGTTCGCCCAGTTTCATCTCCGGCGATAACCATGGAGATAGTTGGCTCCTAATTAACTTCAGAGGAGAGGGACCGAAGAGTAAAAAATAGACTTTGTATCTATTGTGCTGATTCTACTCATATGCTCAATTCATGCCCTACAAAAATCGGGAAATGCCAGGCCCTAACCAGTTCTGGAGAGGTGAAGTTAGGGTCCCTGGAGTCCTCTCCATGTTCTACGAAATTAAAAGTTTGTGCTTTTGATGTTACAGTTTCCTTTGCTACCAAATCCTTTAAGTCCCAAGCACTTATTGACTCTGGAGCTGCAGGAAATTTTATTTCTAAATCCCTTGTGAATCAATGGTCCCTACCAGTGATTACTTTGAAAATACCTATTACTGTGACTGCTATCGATGGATTACGCATTATTAATGGTCTCATCACCCAGAGTACGTTTCCAGTAACCCTTCAAATTGGTGTATTACACCAGGAAAAAATTTTTATTTTTAATTCTCCCTGTTACTACCAGTCCGATTGTATTAGGCCTTCCATGGCTTCAACGTCACTCTCCTCAGATTGACTGGCACACTCCTCAAGTTACGTCTTGGGGGCCTGAATGTCATCATCGTTGCCTCTCTCAAGTCGTTCCTCTCAAAATACAGCAATCCTCCATTTCACCTTGTTCACCGGGACTTCCTCCTCAGTATGCTTCTTTTGCCGATGTATTTGATAAAACTCAGTCTGAACGTCTTCCTCCCTTATCGTTCATGGGACTGTCCGATTGATCTTCAACCTGGCAAGACTCCTCCCAGGGGATGTGTGTATCCACTTTCGTTACCTGAAACTCAAGCTACATCTGAATACATCCAAGAGAATCTCCAGTGAGGATTTATTCGACCTTCTACCTCTCCCGCTGGAGCAGGGTTTTTCTTCGTAAAAAAGAAGGATGGGTCATTACGCCCCTGCATAGATTTTTGTGGACTTAACACCATAACTATCAAAAATCGGTATCCCATTCCATTAATTACTGAGTTATTTGATCGTATCAAGGGAGCCCGGATCTTTACCAAGTTGGATCTTCGTGGTGCCTACAATTTAATTCGAATCATGTCCGGTGACAAATGGAAGACAGCTTTCAACACCAGAGACGGGCATTATGAATATTTAGTAATGCCCTTCGGGTTATGTAATGCCCCCGCTGTTTTTCAGGGTTTCATTAATGAGATCTTCCGGGACTTGTTATATGTTTGTGTCGTCGTCTATCTGGACGACATATTGATCTTTTCGCAGGACCTGCCTTCTCATCATCAACATGTGGCAGAGGTCCTTTCCAGACTCCGGAAAAATTCATTATTCTGCAAGTTAGAAAAATGTTCATTCGAGTTACCCCAGATTCCATTTCTGGGATATATTGTCTCCGGAGTTGGTCTTCAGATGGATCCAGAAAAGGTGAATGCTGTGTTACATTGGCCTCAGCCAACTACTCTTCGTGCAATTCAGCGTTTTTTAGGTTTTGTCAATTACTATAGACGCTTCATTCAAGATTTTTCCTCGATTGCATCTCCTATTGTGGCCCCAACTCGTAAAGGGGCCAATACTAAACAATGGTCCTCTGAGGCTCTTCAAGCCTTCCAGTTTCTCAAAGAGTCTTTCTCCTCTGCTCCTGTTCTTCGACCGCCTGATGTGACGCTTCCCTTCTTCCTAGAGGTAGATGCCTCTAATGTTGGTTTAGGAGCCATTCTCTCCCAAAGATCGGAGCAACAAAAATTCCATCCTTGTGCCTTTTACTCTCGGTGTCTTCTGCCTGCGGAGAAGAATTATACCATCGGGGACAAGGAGTTGCTGGCTATAAAAGTAGCATTAGAGGAATGGAGATATTTGTTGGAGGGAGCTCGTCATCCTGTGACAATTTTTACTGATCATAAAAATTTGTCATATTTACAGTCTGCTCAATGTTTGAATCCTCGTCAAGCAAGATCGTCTCTTTTCTTTTCTCGTTTTGAACTAATCATAACCTTCAAACCAGCTGCAAAAAATAAAAAAGCAGACGCCCTATCTCGAGCTTTTGTGACGTCCTCAGACGTTGAAGATGGTCCCAACCACTCTATATTAGACCCCAAATGTGTTTCTCTGGCTGCTTCTTCCACTAAGGTGCTACCATTTGGGAGAACCCTCGTGCCTCCTGCTCTTAGGAAGAAAATCCTTTCGTGGTTTCACTCTTCTCGTTTTTCTGGACACTCTGGTGAACGCAAGACCTTTGAAATTCTTTCTCGAAGTTATTGGTGGCCTTCTATGAGGAAAGATGTCAAAGATTTTGTGGCTGCGTGTGATTTGTGTTCCCAGTTTAAGACTCCCCGCAGAACTCCAGCGGGTTTGCTTCAACCACTACCCATTCCTGCCAAGCCGTTGACCCATATTAGTATGGACTTTGTTACTGATCTTCCTCCTAGTAAAAACTGCAATACTATCTGGGTAGTGGTGGACAGATTTTCGAAGATGGCACATTTCGTTCCTTTGACCGGTTTACCTTCTTCATCTACTCTGGCTGATTATTTCATCAAAGAAATCTTCCGTATTCATGGATGTCCTTCCGAGATTGTTTCTGATAGAGGAGTACAATTAGTTTCCAGATTCTGGCGGGCCCTCTGTAAGACCTTGGGTATCCGATTATCACTCTCATCCTCCTAACATCCTCAATCAAACGGACAAACCGAAAGGGTCATTCAAGATCTTGAGACTTTTATAAGGATGTTCTCTTCAGCCAACCAAGACAACTGGGTAGTTTTGCTTCCATGGGCTGAATTCGCCCATAACAACATGTATCATGAGTCATCTTCTAAAACTCCATTCTTTGTGGTTTACGGTCACCATCCGTCTTTTCCGGAATTTCCTGCCCTCTCTCCCACCCAAGTTCCTGCTGTAGAGACTGTTTGTCAGACCTTCAAAACCTGTTTAAAGAAAACATCTGCCAGATATAAGTCTTTTGCAGATAAAAAGAGACGGGCTATTCCACCACTGAAAATCGGAGATCGTGTGTGGGTATCAACCAAAAATATTCGTTTGAAGGTCCCATCTATGAAGTTCGCTCCTCGTTTTATAGGTCCGTATAAGATCATTCAAGTGATAAATCCAGTTTGTTTCAAACTTCTACTACCTAAGAACCTTCGTATTTCCAATGCCTTCCATGTGTCTTTGCTCAAACCTCTTATCATCAACCGTTTCTCGGTCCCTCCTTCAGCACCTCGGCCAGTTCAAATTCATCAAGAGGAGGACTTTGAGATTACTCACATATTGGATGCAAAAATTTCGCGAGGAGTTCTTCGTTTCCTCGTTCATTGGAAGGGCTTTGGTCCTGAAGAGCGGTCATGGATCAAAGCAGAAGATCTCAATGCTCCAGCTCTTCTTAAGAAGTTTTATTCCAAGTTTCCGGACAAACCCGGTTCCAGGTGTTCTGTGCCCACCTTTAAAAGTGGGGGTACTGTCACTCACCGGACTGTGAGTGCCATTTCCCGTGTGTTCAGGAACCGTGGCCGTCCGTCATCCTGAGGGTCTGCACATGTGCAGCCCTTATCAAGCCTTCAATACCTGCTGCTTTTAATTGATTGGATGATCAGGCAACCCTCCCTATTTAAACCACCTGTCATCATTACCTGGTTGCCTGATCTTGGAGTCTCATTCCCCATGAGCCTCTGAAGGTGTTCCTCGTGTATTCAGCTTCTGCTGATTCCTGTTTACTGCTATTGTGGTTGCCAGACCACTTCAAATCTCCTGTGTTCATCGTGCCTGCACTCAGCTGATTCCTATCCGCTGCCTCCGTTACTACTACAAAGTTCCTGCTCACTTCAACTCTCCTGTGTTCATCGTGCCTGCGCTCAGCTGATTCCTATCCGCTGCCTCCGTTACTACTACAGAGTTCCGGCTCACTTCAACTCTCCTGTGTTCATCGTGCCTGCACTCAGCTGATTCCTATCCGCTGCCTCCGTTACTACTTCAGAGTTCCTGATTGTCTCCACTCTCTTGTGTTTATCGTGTCAGCTCTCCGCTGCCTCCGTTACCACTACTACTGGATACCAGACCGCCTCAACTCTCCCGTGTTCATCATGTTTCCAGTTTCACTTACTACTGCTTCCTGAGTATTGCTTCTTTGATTCTGGATTACCTGCCGTGCGCTGCACCAACCTGATTACCGCTTCCACCCTCCAGTGGTCTCTCCTCCTGCCGGCCTTCAGCCTTCAGGTATCCCTGCACGTCGCTCTGACAGCTTGCTCTCCTGAACCGCGGTATGTATACTTTCCATTGACTTTGCTTTTGTATTGCATATCCATCTGGACTGAGTTGTGTTCTTCTCCGGAGCCTCCTATCCACTGAAGCTATTGTTACCATTGACTTTGTTTTCTATTGCCTGGATTGCTATTGAGACTTTGTATACTTCAAGCAGCGCTGGTCAGTTATTGTTGTATTGTGGATATCATCGTGGGATCAAGTTCTGTGTGCCCCGTGTATACTCTGCTTTACATTCATCTCCTCGTGCCCCATCTCACATATATATAGCAGTGGTACAACTTGCTGACGCAGACCACTGACTTCCCCGTTACCTACCTTCACCTGGATTCCATTCCTTCACTATAGACAGTGGTACCACTTGCTATACGCAGACCGCTGACTCTCACTACCTCCTCGCTACTCCTGGACATTCCTCCTCTCTATAACAGTGGTACAACTTGCTATACGCAGACCACTGACTCTCCTCACGTTTCCTTGTCCATCTGGATCCTTGTGTACATTCATCTACTCATTACCAGTTGCTGCTAGTCAAAGACTTTCCTTGAGCATTCTCTCACCATCTGCTGTTTTTCCTGTTCCGTTGTCACCCTGCTACCAGAGAACCATAATACCAGCTATATTACTCTGGTAAGTCCATCATCTGGTGATATCCTGGGCAAAGACTCCTAGTGCCCGTGACATTCAAGTAGTGCAATGTCCTCATATGCTAGCAGTGGTTCTTCAACAGACCGTGAAAGCGGTTCTCGTAAGTTACTGAAAATATTGAACGATCATTTTAGTGGGTCAAAGAGCCGCAGAAAGATAGCGCGTGCAGCTGACAGTGATAACGCAGGCAGAGGGCCAGTTGTACATTGTACACGTCACTGCTCCTTTCGAAGCACCCTGGCTCTTGGTACCTCTGTGCGAGGACCCCTTGACCTGCACTGTGCGCGTACGTCTTGGGGAGCCCAGAGGGGAGTGGTCACGATGATGCCAGATTTAGCACCGGCCGATCGTAAAGGACTGTGGTGCCTGGGACCAGTGGTTAGTGCCTGTGGGCCATACACTGTTCGGTTTCGCTATTAGTTGTTAGCTGATTGTATTGCTCTCACCGCCACCCTTTCATAGGTTATAGTAGTAAACAAATAAATAAATAAAACAATAAATAAAGAAAAGTTTACGTTATTTGCCACTACAAAGTTGTCAGTGTCTTTATTTTTAGATAGGAATGTATAGTGATAAGATTAACGTTGTTAAGGTATAGTGTAATGCTGAGGGAATCAGCAGTCTGTAGTTTATTGTGATTTTCCAGTCTCCAGTCACATTGCTCTGTGCTATCGATATGGATTTACATAAGTCCACAGAAGACCATGAGCACCAAAAAGCTGCTGGCACCAGTTATGATGATACTAATCCTTCTATGTCATTTGCTAAAGCCTATGTTCAAGTGCATAGTGGTTTTAAGTCAGTGAAATAAAAATTTTAAAAAAAGCTTTTAATTTTTTAAAGCAAAAAAAACCTTTCTAATAAAGGTTACATTTTACTGTAGAAAAACATAAAATTGCCAACATACCATTATATCCAAAATATTAATAAGCATTCCGGCATCAGTTAACTTCCTTCTCTCAGCTAGATCCCACCACATGCAAACTACACTGTCATCATTCTCACCCTCATCCTCACCCTCTAGCTCCACAAGCGCACCCAGACGTTCGGTTTGGGGTGGCTACTGCCGCAATGTTAGACTGGTCTTTCATCCCAGCGTTATATCATTTAGGTGATGGAAGTCCGATGCATCCCAGACATGGATCAGGCCTACTGGCTTTGGACCCCTAAGTTGCTGGGATTAGACACTATGGAGGGGGTGACCTTTGGTTGGCTTTAAGAATGACGGACCGACCTTCCCTTCCCCTCCCGGTATAACCTACCCGCCCAAGTCGAATATGATGTGTGCCTGGCTATCGTGTTGCTATACATTTAAAATTGGTGGGGCTACTCCCCCATGTGGGTGACATGTTGATGACATATCCCCCCATACATAAATTTAGTTTAGAAGCAGCTTAAGCTCTCCATCAGGCCCTAACTTTAATGCTGCCATTTGGCCTGGCATATAGGGGTCTAGACCCGACAATATTCAGCATGCGTTCCTTTCGGATCAGGGCTGCTCCAACTACAGCTGAACAGAGCACTTCCGTTGCGGTCATTCAGCTGTTAGAGAGATGGAAGTTGGCCGCCTATAAAATACGTCAGGCCCAAACCCTAATGCTGTTACTTGAACCTTTCTTTCCTGGTAACCCAGGGATATGCTGCTTGTCGCTTTTAGTTGGGACACAAAGGGATTTTTCACAGTTTTTCCCCGGATTAATGCCTGATTAGCTATGAGCCTCCGGGATTTTATGAGTTTGTACCTTCATATGGGTTTCCATTTCCTCCCTCTCTCCCCTCCCTGGTGCCTCATTGCTAGGGAATGGGAGTCTCCCTATTATGTGGCCCACTGCTCTAGCAGGGGTCTGCTTTATGGTGTGTGGTCCACTGCTCTTGCAGGGGTTTGTTTATTTGGAGTGCTGCCCACTGCTCTGGTGTGGGCCTGCTTAAATAATGTGCAAAAGGATTGCCAGCCCACTCTTCCCTTTCTTTCCCCCACCCAGGTTTCCCATGGCTAGGCATGGAAGTTTCCCCATTTCATTTAAGCCCACTGCTATGGCAGGGGTCTTCTAGTTTATGGTTATGACGCACTGTTATTAACAGGCGCATACTTGGTGATGTGCCCACTGCTATGCACAGGCTTGATATTCCTGGTCAGGGCCAGAGAATGTTAGTGGCTATTGCTGTAGGACTAAGATTCACTGCCATGCTGACACTGTACAACTCGAATGATAGTAGTCTTTCCGGGAAGATGAGAGTCTAAGTAGCCTTATATTTTTCATTCTAGCTGCAACCAACAAGAGGATACAGATTTGGTCATAGGTCAGTCTTATATATTCTAGGCGGCCAGACACAAGTTGGCTTGGAATTGGTCCTCTTTCTCCTGCCCAGTGAACATCAGGTGTGTGGGGAGGAGGGGTTTGAGATGGCCAGGCCATATGCCCCTTTGATCCCATGAAGTGGCTTTCAATAGCATGCCAGACATTTTGGTTTTGCATCCAGAGGGTAATGACATTGGGAAAGGCAAATCTCTTGACTTAATTATTGATATTTAAGAGAACATGAGGTATATCCAGTCACATTGGCCAACGGTTGAAATCTGCTGGTTTAACAACTTACCATGTATGTCATGGAGATCTGAAATCCCTCCCACAACTATGGTGTCCATTGTCCAGAAAATTAACAGGTTATCCGGGCAGGTTACCAGAGCCCTAGGGGGTATAGTCATAGACCACCCACTGATATCAGTGAATAAAATGCACCTGTTTAGAACTGATGGGGGTTCATTTGACAGAAGCTCTGGCCAGGGCCATCTTTTCCATTGGGCACGATGGGCAGGTGCCCGGGGGCCCCACAGGCAAGGGGGCCACATAAGCAGGGCTCTTAATTAGAATAAATAATCCTGCAAAAGAAAAAACCTGCAAAAAAAACCTTCAAGGGTCACTGAGCAAGTACATCTATCTATCTGTATCTCTATATATCTATATCTGTATCTCTATACATATATATATATATATATATATATATATATATATATATATATATATATATATGTAGGGGCCCCGGTGCACTGCTTTGCCCAGGGGCCCATGAAAATCTGGCGGGCTGTGAGTCCTTTAAAGGATCACAGTGGTTGGTAGGAGAACATCGCAGTCAGCAATCAGAAAGCATATGGTGATTCCATGGATTGGCCACGCGTCACTACACCTTTCGAAGTCACCAGACTCTTGGTCCTATTGTAGGGAAGCCCCTTGACCTGCTTTGTGAGGGCACGTCACTGTTGAATACAGAAAAGGTGTAGTCACTCTGTTTGCCAGAATTTAGCACCGGCCAATAGATAAGGTATATCTTGGGTTGGTGGTGAAATGGTTTGACCTTCCACCTTGTTGGTTTTACAAAGGAAATGACTGACTGCCCTGCTCTAGCCTCCATCATTTTCTGGCTCAATTTATATTTAATAAACTTTGACCTTTCTTCCAAAACTTAATCTGGTGTAATTTATTTGCTAAAATTTTAAGATATATGTAGATGTTAAGATAGAAGGAGGTTGGGTGCATGAAAAGAAATATCTACGCTATACATTTTAAAGATATTGCAGCGATACAAGTACTGCCATAACACTTGAGCAATTCACTCGAGCAATTCTTCACTGGTGAAAGTACTGTTATAGGGCATCAATTATAAAATCAGAAGATTGTGCTTACCTGCCATCCTCAGGTTCATCCACGTTGCTCCTGATCAACAACCAGCAGGACACCAGCGACCAGCAGAAGAGGAGGAAGGAAAGGAGTGAGAGGAGAGAGGTAGAAGGAGGGGTGGTGGGAGGGAAATGGGAGAAGGTGCAGGACAACAGGAAAAGTGGATTTTTAGTGGCACAGGGGAAAAATGGGTGGTGAGCGACATGGTATAATAAGGTGAGGGACAGATATGGGTAAGAGGAGTGAAGGTAGACAGACAGGCAGACAAATGGGTGGGGGGGAGTTAGAATGCACAGACACTCACAATACAGAGACAGAGACACACAAACACAAAGGGTGAACAAGAAATAGCGACAGATGGGGAGACAGACACAAATTATAGACAAACACACAAAGAGGGGGAATGAGAGGCACAGGAGCACATACATAGAGGTGACACAGTTGCAAACACATACAAAGGGGCAGAGGCACGCATGAGGCAGGTAGGTACACATACAGGGAGGCAAACCCAAAGGTAAATACAGAGACAGAGGGCGATAGAGACATACACTCTGGGAGGAGGGAGGAATACAGACAGCTATGACAATGAGGGCAGCAGAGGGAAGAGCAGGATCCAAGCATTTGCTGAAAGAAGAACAGAGGTCGGGGGCACACACTGCGCTCCCTGTGAAAACAGAGGTTGCATGTAGACTTTGTGTGTGGCTGCATGTGGCCAGTAAGGGTGATCCCATTGTTGCCCCCAGCATGGTTATGCACCGTCACCGTGGTCTATAAGAAATGGGAAAAAAAAGAAGACTTGTGGTCAAAGCACCCCTGCCAGCACCCATCACCGCTGCTGGTGCCCGGAGCAAATGCTAAGCCCCTACACACACTTTGCATTCATTTTCTACAGATAATTTATAATAGTAATCTCCAGGCATCACCAATATAAATAACTGTGGGTTTGAAAAAGTGGAAATGTTGCCTATAGCAACCAATCAGATTTTATCTGTCATTTTATAGAATGTACTAAATAAATAACTAGAATTTGCTTGGTTGCTATAGGCACCATCTTTACTTTTTCAAAACAGCAGTTTAGTAAATATACCCTTTAGTCTTATACTGCTGGAAGTAGTCATTAGAATATGGGTACACTGTGGCTATAAAGGAATGCACGCAGCCAGCAACAATACCCAGGTAGGCTTTGGGATTTAAACAATGCATGAACCAGTCTGGCTATTTTCCTCTGGCATTTTTGCCAACACAACAGCTGCTCAATGGGGGCCTGATTCATTAAGACACACAACATAAACGTAATTCAGGCATACACACGTCCATATTCTACTAGAAGTTGATCTGAAGAAATGTGTCTTGTTGAGTATGGGTGTAGGTATGCTCTGTGTATATGGCACTTGCCATATCAAGACAGACCCAACACACTGCAGGATTCAAACAATACATATCTGCAATATAAAGTCTCAGCATAATGCATAGAAAAATTGTATTCAATTATCCTGTTAATAATGTAGTCATTAGTGAAAAAACATTTATAAATACGTGTCTTTGTTTTCATTGTTTTCATTCATTTCCATAGTGAAATCGATTTATAATGATTTTGTTAATGTCTGCTGTACATATAATTTTTACAGTTTTTACAGTTGCTAGTGAATGCAACACATGTTCTAGCATGCATATTCAACCGTCATCACTATCATATGACTGAACATCAGGTACCTTACAGATGGCCAAAGCTTGAACTGGACACTTCTGCATGTGCTCAACCTCACTGTATATTGTCTACGTGCATACGCACCCTCCCTCCCCCATTCTGCCCGTCCAATTGTAGGCATTCAGAAGTGTCATTTGCATTCATAGATGAATGGGATGTACTTGCGTTCACTAGTGTTTAGTCTGTTTCTGCACAGTGCAATTTTATGCAAAATACAGCATGTATCAGCATTTACGTTCATTAAGGAATCAGGCCCCAGATTTTTTTTTTTAGGCAGCATTGTAAAGTCTAGAGACTGTTGTATATGAAATTCCCAGTAGATCAGCAGTTTCTGAGTTATTCTTGCACCAGCAATCATACCACAATCAAAGTAACTTAGATCATAATCCTTCCAAATTCTGAACCTCTAGACCATGCCCATATGCTTTTATGCATTGAGCTGCTGCCACATGATTGACTGGTTAGATATTTGCATTAATGAGCAGGTGTACAGGTGTATCTAATAAAGTGGCAACCCAGTGTATGTATTGTGGAGTTTTAGTTTATTTCCAGGTAGATTTAGCAGCTTTAAGTGACATTAACAGTCAAATAGCCCACTAGTAAGACTGTAAATGCATTTTGGTTGACTTTTGTTGGTTTTAAAACAAAAATGACAATGCCTCTCTTCTTTGCATAATCAAACAGTAACATAAAATGACTCCTGCTCATCTGAGCTCTAACTAACAGAAATGGTGACAATGGACTTATTTGTTATTCTCAACATTAGACAGCATGTGTGACACATTGGAAAAAGGAAGAGCAGTGGCAGTAAGAATAGGTCATTTTAGAAAAGAAGATACACCAAAATGTGCAAAGCCTATAATGTAAAATAGTGCAATATTGAATTGTCTTACCCACCCTTATGTTGTATATTAAAAGGGCATGCATTGTTTAACAAACCAAGCACTTTAGCGACAGGGAATGCCACTTCTGTAGCTGAAGTGCTTGATTTGTTTGGGCCCCCACAAAAGAAATAATTTTGGTTGCTGAACTGGATGAATAGATAGGGATTTTAAAAATTTACTAAAGGGCTTTAGGCAAACAGTGGTAATCCTACTCATTGTTTACAATGTCATCACACTCATCATCATACTCATCACTGAAAACAATATCATCATCACATAATATTAGTTCATACCCGCTGGAATCCATCTTTACAGATTCTGTTTGTAATTGGCAACAACGGTATTACAATTTAAAGTTCATTTTGATGAATACCAGTGTTTCAACATTTTTGGGAAATAACCTCCTATGATGATCACTCACAATGTTCCCGACTTTGCTAAACACTTTTTCAGAGTACACACTGGAGGATGGGTAACTTATGTACATAATAACTAGTTTGTATAATGGGCTGTAAATTTCCACTGTTTCCTCCATGAATTCAAAGGAACTGTCTAATTTGTACATTATCATTAAAGTGATTCTTCAGCATTCTAATAATACAAGTTGTATTAGATTTAGACGTGGTAGAGGTGTCAATGTATTTGGGCATATTCTTTAAGCCCGACCAGATTCATAATATTCATTCACATTGTTGTGCTGTATTGACTCCTCATCATTGTAAGTCGAAACAGTATATTTTTTTCTGGCAGTAGCAACTTTAGGAGAAGCGGAAGCAGAGGACGTATCATGTGTGACTTGAGCCGACAGTTTGCTCACTAGAAGCTGTTTGCATCTCTGATGAAAGTTTTGTCAGTTGAAAAGAAAGAAATTACATATCATTTGAACCTGGGAAATGTAATGATCTAATTTCAAGATGCTGCAAACCCTTGGGTCCTGGTGAAGTGAAGCAAAAGAACTTGATATACAAGGTCAACACACATAGCAGAATCGCATACTTTCATATCCTCCTTCAGCTAAGAAGATTGATTAGGGGTATGACTATAAGGTGCAAGTATAAATAAGCAAAGTTTTCAGGGTTGACATCTCCCCCATTATCTGCCAACACATTTATCAATCAGAGGTCCTAAGTCCTGCCTCTTTAATGACCAAAACATTCTTAGAACTTAATTACAATTCCCAATAAAGATAGTACAAAATAAAATATTTAGGTATTTATGTAACCTAAGGACTTTTCTATGATACAAATTAACCCACCCATTAAAATGGCTGAAAAATGGTCATCACAGTATATTTCCTGGTTTAGAAAAAATAATACAATAATAATGAATATGCTGCCATATATCCTCTACCTATATCAAAGCCCATTCAGTTGGATATGATTATAGACTCTATTCTCGCAAATCTAGAATCTTTAAGTAATTAATTTATTTGGTGCAGGAAAAATATAATAATTAAACATCCAGTGCACCAAGAAATGAACTTGGCCTTGTACTCTCTTGGAGTTATATATCTTCACTACAATAAACTCCAGGCATCCGTTATACTTGATAGGATGTGGTCTATGTTCCTGATGAGGCCTGAACTTGCTGAAGAAAGAAACTGATTTAAGAAAGGAACAATGGCAGGTATTATGGATTGTTAGAGAATGAGGGAGATTCAATCTGAAGGTCAATGTATTAACTTGTTTAATAATGACAAAAGGTCCAATGAACCTGGGACCAGTTTTCCTGCAGGGCGTCGGAGTTTGATGTTTCATGTGAAAAGCCAGACCCTGTCACTAACCTTGAAGAAGCATTGTCTGTGATGACTTACAAAGTGTTTAGACTTAAAGGAAGCTTGTTGGAGAACAGATAGAATCTCCTCACATACCAGTCTGAGGCGGACGGTAGTATGATGAACGTCAGGCAGACCAGAGGGAACCAGAGAGGATAGAGAGTTTGCCCTAGGATGTAAACTGAAATTACAGAAGAAGGGAGATACATGTGTGGATGAATGATAGGCATTGTTGTAGTAGAACTCCGCCCACAAGAGCAGAGTGGCCCAATTGTTGTGGAATTTTGATACATATAGACGTAGAAAATGCTCAAGGGATTGGTTAACCCTCTCAGTTTGTCCATTTAACTGTGGGTGATAAGCAGAGGACAGACTGAGCTTCAACCCAAATAGGGAACAGAAAGATCTCCAAAAGGTAGCGACAAATTGAGAGTCACGATCTGACACAATGTTGATTGGAAGTCCATGAAGCCGGAAGATATGCTGAGTGAACAGAGAAGCCAAGGTTCATGCACACGGCAACCCAGCAAGCGGAATGAAGTCTGCTGGTCAACAGTTATCCAGATGGTGTTCTGGCCAGATGAGCAGGGCAAGTCCATTATGAAGTCCATGAGAAAGAATTTCTGGGAGAGATATGCATTGGGGTGCAGTCTATGATTGTGGGGATTCTTTTGGGAAAGGATAGCACCTGCGCCCACATTGGAGGTATCCACCTCAATTACAAGAGGGAGTTCAGGATTTGGTTTTCTGAGGACTGGAGCAGAAATAAATCGCCATTTAAGAGCTTTAAAGGATGCCAAGGTGGAAGGAGGTCAATTGACTACATCTACTTCTTTGGTGGTAAGGGTGGTTTTGAGTGCCACCAGATGCTAAACTGGGCTCTTTGAATAGCTTTCACATTAGTATAAAGCACTCAATCCTGGATAGCCTGGATCTTGCTGGGATCCATAGATAACCCACTACGAGAGATGACGTACTCCAGGATTATATCTCTGCTGATCTCAAACTCAAACTTCTTGAGTTTTGCGAAGAGATTATGCTGAAGAAGCGCGAGGAGCACCTCTCTGACATGTTGGCCAGGGACAGAGAGTAGATCAAGATGTCGTCAAGGTCGACTACGACGAATTTTCCCAGGAAATCCTGTAGAATGTCATTTATCAGATCCTGGAAGACAGCAGGTGCGTTGCAGAGACCAAATGGCTCGTAGTGACCCGATTGGGCGTTCAAGGTGGTTTTCCAAACATCCATCTTTCTAATCTGAATGTGATTATAAGCTGCTCGAAGGGCAATTTTAGAAAATATTGTGGCCTGTTTGAGCGAGCAAAGATGACAGAGATAAAGGGAAGAGGATAGGTGTTCTTGACTGCTATTTTGTTTAAACCACGAAAATCTATACACGGCCTCAGGCTCCCATATGTCACACGCTTGGCGATCGGGCTGCACACGCGATCTCCGGCGCTCTTACCTTGTCCCGCCGACAGCTCTCTCCGTCCTAGCCACCGCATTCTCAATTCCGGTTCTGCACATGTGCAGAACCGATCTATTCATTCGTTCCTCTCCCTTTCTATTGACTAATGTATTTTGGCTCCAAAATTCAAAAGCACCTACTCCTGATGTTTGATGCCTGTTCTTTTAGTTACCTCTCAGATGCTAGAGGTAGTTCCTTTTTCTCCTGCTATGTTTTCTTCCTTCTGGTGGATTGCATTCTATTTCAACCTGTTGTCCGCAGAGCTGACACTCTACAGATTATTTCACCGTCATTCCAGTGGTAACCTGCTGACTGCAGAGCTGACACTCTACAGAGAATTCACCGCCATTCCAGTGGTAACCTGTTGTCCGCAGAGCTGACACTCTACAGAGCATTTCACCGCCATTCCAGTAGTAACCTGCAGACCTCAGAGTTCCTACTTCACAGTGTACTTGCCACCATTCCAGTGGTAACCTGTTGTCCACACAACTGACGCTCTACAGAGTATCTCACTGCCATTTGTCCAGTGGTAACCTGCTGACCTCTACTTCTCCTCTCCTCGTGTTGTCCACCATTCCTGACCATCTCTGTATATTCCCCTAAAGGTTTAGTCTGGTACTCTAAGTAGGGGCCGCAACCTGTGGGACAGACGCAGCAAAGACCAAACTGCCTTGTGGCATCCCTGGTAAAAACCGTCTCCCAGTTAGACTCCGCGCCTTACTTGAGTAGTGCTAATCTAGGCAAACCAAAGGATCTATTACTAAACCGTGACACCTTCCTTCTTGGAGATAAAAAAGAAACTGTCACACACAGGGCCCTCGATCGGGTCCTGGCACACTTACCTGCACCATGCAGGAATCTTCCCTGCCGCTTAGCGCCGCAACTCCTCGGTGGCGCATGCGCAGACACAACTTCTGCTTTATTACCTGCCTGCCTTCCCTGATTGGTCCTTTTCACCTCCCCTGCATATTTAAGGCACCTGAAACAGCAGTTAGGTTCCCGTTCTTTGATTTCATCTCTGTGAAGGTGCAACATGTGGCTCCTAGGGCTCCTCAGCACATCTCCGCAGAATATACGCACTATTGTTCAACTCGCTGTTCCAGTCACTCTTTGCTGTGCCATTTAATGTCACCTCATCCTGTTCATCTCCTTGCCTAGAGATACCTCTCTGCAGACTATCACCACCTGTGGCCTTCCATTATCCCTGAGGCTTTCCTATTGCTGCTCGTTATTTATTTTAGCTACCTGTCACCTACCCTTCAGTCTCCTAGCAGGCCTCTTCTAGTACTCACCCAGAGGACTGCAACCTCTGGGGCAGTGGTCACAAAGACCATACCTCATTACAGGGGTCCCTGATGAAGACAACCTCCGTGTCTTTGTGAGAGTAGTGTCAATTTAGACAGACCTGTGGGATCCAAATTTTCATATTCATCTGGATACCATGATAGAAACCGGCTCTTTCCGGTGACTTAGATGGTCTAATAAACCATTTCTGAGGGTTTTCCTCCACATACTCTTCCGTAGCCTTAGTTTCAGGGATTGAAAGTGCATACAATCTACCTTTGGGTATCTTGGAATTAGGAATAAGGTTATGTGTGTGTTAGGGAATTTAGACTGTAAGCCCAATGGGGCAGGGACAGATGTGAGTGAGTTTAGTGGTGCTATATAAATAAATGGTGATGGTGATGATGTGAATGGCACAGTCATACTCCCGATGAGGTGGAAGAGAGTCTGCCTTCTTGTTAGAAAAGACGTCCTGGAATTCCCTGTAAGATATGGGCTGCAGGACCCGGAGGGGCAAGGTCAGACAGGTACAGGTGCAGGTTGATCTCCACCATATAATCTCCCCCTTACTCAAATCAATAAGGGGATTGTGGCACTGAAGCCAGGGATGTCCCAGGATTAGTGGAACTGAATGACAGATGATCAGGTGCAAAGACAGGATTTTGGAAAGAAGGGTGCCCACCATAAGTTGCAGAGGTGGAGAACTAGAGATGATCCTGCCTCCAGTCAAGGGGTTTCCATCCAAACCACAGACAGTTGACAACAGTGCACCAGCTAAATCTGTATTATGGTCACTGTTCTCACCTGTTTATCTCTTCCTGCATTCACTTGCTGGTCTGAACTGAGCATGCACACACCTGGTTTGCTCAGTACTTCTTGCATCCTCTTGATTGGATAATTGCCTGTCAGCTCTGTCTATTTAAAGCACCTGCTTCTCTACCAAGTTGCCAGATCTTCAGGTCTACTCTCCTGCTCAGATATCCTGTCCCCTGGCTTCTGTTTGCTGCCTGTTCTCTGAACTCTCCAGCACATCTATCTGCAGATCATCACAGCCTCTGTGACTTCTCCACTATCCTGTCTTAATGCTCTGCAGATTATTGCTACCTGTTCTCTGAAGTCTCCAGCACATCTATCCGCAGATCATCACAGCCTCTGTGGCTACTCCACTATCCTGTGATAACGCTCTGCAGATTATTGCTACCCATTCTCTGAGTCTCCAGCACATCTATCCGCAGATCATCATAGCTTTTGTGTCTACTCCACTATCCTGTGGTAACGCTCTGCAGATTATTGTTACCTGTTCTCTGAGTCTCCAGCACATCTATTCGCAGATCATCACAGCCTCTGTGTCTACTCCACTAATCTGTAGTAACGCTCTGCAAATTATAGCTACCTATTCGCTGAGTCTCCAGCACATCTATCCGCAGATCACCGCTGCCAGTCTCCAGTATAAATTGCACACACGCCTGCCTGTTCCTTACTCTCAGTACATTGGCTCTACCGTTGTCCTGGGAAACTGCCTCTTAGTCTCTCAGTCATTGAGCTACTTCTCATCCGTGGCATGTTCAGTTATTATCTTGGTTCTCAATACAGCCTCGCTCATCACTCCCTAACAGGGTCACGACCTGCGGTCTGGGAGCAGCTAACTCCAAACTCCCTTGCGGGAGTCCCTGGCAAACACCTCCCTCACCGTTAGACTCCGCGCCTCTCGGGATGTAATATCACGTAACCCGGCTATACGGGCAGTCCTCTGACCTTAACTCAGTGACTTTAAGATCTTGCCAGTAAAAATGGTTCCCGACCCAGAACCTTCCGCAAAGTACATGCTGCAACATCTGGTAGCAAGAGTTGAACAGCAAGACGCCGCTCGGGTTCAGTTACTCCAATGCCTTCAAGCATTGATTGCCCGAGTGAATTATTTATAAGTCGCTGCCCCCCATCCTCCACAAGCTGCAGCTCCTGTTCCAGAAGCTCCCATAGCGGCAGCAAGTCGCTTCATCCTTGAGACTGCCGGCTCCTCAAAAGTTTGATGGCGATCCAAAACTGTGCATGGGACTCCTCAATCAGTGCTCAATCCTTTTTGAGTTACTCACACAGAACTTTCCTTTGGATCGTGCCAAAGTGGCTTATATAATCGCCCTACTATCTGGACAAGCATTGGCTTGGGCATCTCCTCTCTGTGAAAAGGAAGACTTCTTCCTGCAGGTCAGCAAAGCTTTTATTTCGGCCTTCTGGAAGATCTTTGATGAGCCAGGCCGGGTCTCATCTGAAGCCTCGAGTCTCCTCAGACATTGCCAGGGCTCACATTCCGTTTCACAGTATGTTATCAAATTCCGTACTCTTTCTTCAAAACTCCAATGGAACAGCGAAGCCCTGATTGCTGCCTTTTGGCAAGGCCTCACAGACTGTATTAAGGATATTTTGCCACACAAGAGCTGCCTACCTCTCTTGAGGCTCTAATCTCTCTTTGTCACTGAGTGACAAAGAGAGAGAGTCTCCGAGAAAGACACCACTCGACGTTCTGTAATTAAACTGGCTCACCGGTTCAGGCAACCCAGTCCTCTTGAAGAACCTATGTAACTGTGCCGGTCCAGATAGTCGCCTGAAGAGAGATAGAGAAGAATATCCAATAACCTCTGCATCTATTGTGGCGAGTATGGACACCTCTTAGCCTCTTGCCATAAATGCCAGGGAAATGCCAGGCCCTAACCTGCTCGGGGAGGTCAGGCTAGGGTCCTCAAAACCCTCTCCAAATTCTCTTAAGGCTTCTGCATGCTCCATCCCAGTTGCTATCCATGGGCATTCTGCCCCGTTTGACTCTTCTGTCCTATTGGATTCTGGAGTAGCAGTGAATTTCATTTTCACCACACTAGTTAAAAAACTTTAAATTCCTACTGAACTTCTCCCTCGGACCATTATTAATACAGCTATTGATGGCAATCGTATTGCAAATGGGACTATTCTCCACCAGACCAAACCTAATACTCTCCAAATAGGTGCTCTGCATTTTGAGATCTCTCTCCTTATTCTCTCCCAGGTTACTAGTCCAATTATTCTGGGCCTCCCCTGGCTCCAACGACACTCTCCTTATATCAATTGGACTTCCTCTCATATCTAGGCTCATCAACCTATCTTGCTGATTCTGGGACACTCCTGTCTTCTCATCTTGCACCTTTTTCCGATGTCTTAGATAAAGCCTGCTCTGAGACTGTACCTCCTCATTGTGTCTGGGATTGCCCTATCGATCTCCAACCAAGTAAAACACCCACTAGCTATACCAGAGACCCAATCAATGTCTGACTACGTCAAGGAGAATCTCCAGTGCGGCTTTATTCGCCCATCTTCACCAGCAGGTGCAGGATTCTTCTTCCTAAAAAAGAAGGACAGGTCTCTACACCCGTGTATTGATTATAGAGGCTTGAAATCCATCACAGTCAAGAATCGGTGTGCTGTTCCCGTCATGACAGAACTTTTCAACTGCATAAAAGGTGCGCAGAATTTTACCAAATTAGATCTCCGAGGAGCCTACAATTTGATTTGTGAAGGGGACGAATGGAAGACCGCTTTCAACACCCGAGACGGCCACTATGAATACCTGGTGATACCTTTTGGGCTGTGTAATGCCCCAGCAGTATTTCAGAGCTTTGTCAACGTGATTTTCAGAGATTTGCTTTATTCTTGTGTCTTTGGATACCTAGACTATATTCTGATTTTTTCTTGAGATCTAACTACTCATCGTCACCAAGTTGCTGAGGAACTTACCCGTTTGCGAAGAAACTGTTTTGCAAACTCGAGAAATGTTCTTTTGAGACGGCTCAAAAGACCTTCCTGGGATACATCGTGTCAGGCTCTGGCTTACAAATGGATCCAGATAAGGTTTGTGCCATTCTGTAGTGGCCACTTCCAACTGGCCTCAAAGCAATCCAGCAGTTTCTGGAATTCGCCAACTATTACCGTCAATTTACAGAAGGATATTCTACCCTGGTTGCTATTCTACCCTGGTTGCCCCTGGTTGCACTTACTCGGAAGGGAGCAGAGACCAAAACTTGGCCTCCCAAAGCTATTGAAGTCTTTAACATTCTTAAGGAATCTCTCTTCAGCCCCTATCCTCAGACAGCCTAATCTCTCTCTACCTTTCCTTGTAGAAGTTGATGCCTCTACTGTGGGTGTAGGAGTGATACTCCCACAGTGTTGCCTTCTTTTCTCGAAAATTTTTACCAGCGGAGACAAATTATACTATAGGACAGGGTTTCCCAAACAGTGCAGGCTTTCCATATCTCTTTGCTGGAGCACAGGTGTATTCATTACTGACTGACACATTGTAACAGATCCACAGGTGGTCCTTATTATGTCACTTGTGATCCGGAAAACCTGCACTATTGGGGAGCCCTGAGGACTGGGTTTGGGAAACCATGCTATAGGAGATAAAAAAAACTCTTGGCCCTGAAATTAGCTCTGTCAGAATGGAAGTACCTTCTGGAAGGATCAGAGTTTCCTGTTAACATTACCACCGATCACAAGAATCTACTTTACCTCCAAACAGCCCAGTGCTTAAATTCTTGCCAGGCATGCTGGTCGCTCTTTTTCTTCCGCTTCAACCTGCACATCACTTTCAAGCCAGGCTTTCAAAATAAGAAGACTGACGCCCTCTCTAGGATTTTCCCCCATGAACTAGAACCAGCCGAGCCCCTGTCTCGTCCTTTCTTGGATCCCTAACTGCAGGGCCTGATTAAGGGTTCTGGCCGCCCTAGGGTAATACGGCCGCAGCGCCCCCCCCCCCCCCCCTCCGAATATATAGGTGTATAGGAACACTCCTGAATATGAATGTTCAGGTGTATTCTTCAGCATTCAAATTTAGACAGATTGTGCCATTGTCTCTTACCTGTTCTTGCTCTTCTCTCTTGCAACTTTGTTATCCTCTCGTTGGCTTCTGAAAAGTTGGCGTCCTTTTTTGAAAATGCAAAAATGTATTATAATGCAAACCCTGAATGATTAGGCCCTTTAGTTAAAACAAAACACTCCATTATGGCCAGCTAAAAGTACCCCATTGGACAGGCATATATAAGCAATATCTGAATATTTGTTGTCAATCAAATACAAACCTCTACCAGCCCCATCTCACTAATATTTAGTATTCTAGTGATTGCTGAGACCACCCATGTGACCACCACACAATCATGAGATTCTGCCCCCCAAAGCTGCTCTATTTTTTAAAAAGCCCCTGCAGCCATTTTCCTTAACCACAACCCCCCGCACAGCCATTTTCTTTACCTCCCACCCTGCATCCATCCCCCTTGCAGCTATTTTCCTTACCTCCACTCTGCTAGCTAGCTATCCCCCCCGTCACATCAAAACTCCCCCAGTCACATATATCAGCCCCCCTCCTCTGCCCTCCTTCATACATATCAACCTCTCTACCTCCCTATAGATTTTCATGGCAGCCCCCCCCTCCCACCCTATAGATTTGTATGACAGTCCCCCTCTCCCTCCCTATACATATGCATGACAGTCCCCCCTCTCCCTCCCTATAGATATGCAGGGTAGTCCCCCCCCTCCCTATAGATATGCAGGGTAGTTCCCCCCCTCCCTATAGATATGCAGGGTAGTTCCCCCCCTTCCTATAGATATGCAGGGCAGTTCCCCCTCCCTATAGATATGCAGGGCAGTTCTCCCCCTCCCTATAGATATGCAGGGCAGTTCCCCCCCCTCCCTATAGATATGCAGGGCAGTTCTCCCCCCTCCCTATAGATATGCAGGGCAGTTCCCTCCTTCACTTACCTGTAGTTGTGCCAGCGTCGCTCCTCTCCTCAGATCAGCAGATAGGAAGTGAAGACATCCTGCTTCCTGTCTGCTGCACAGCAACAGGCAGCCTGGCGATTGGCTGTGTGTTGCTAACCACTGACCACCAATGCTTTTGATCGTCGAGCCCTCCACCCCCCCCGCGGCGATCCCCCCCCCGCGGCGATCCCCAGCGGCGACCCCCCCTCCCCCACCCCGAAAAAAAAAAAATGAATGAAAAAAAATTAAAAGTCAGCCTAGTGGTTGATCAGGCCCTGCCTAACTGTCTGATGGCCACATCTGTATCCTCCTCTCCCAAGCAAGCGCTTGGGAAAACCTTTGTGTCTCAAGATCTCTGGAGGAAGTTACTTCAATGGTACCACGCCTCACGTTTTTCTGGTCATGCTGGAATTTGGAGCACCACTGAGCTCATCTTCAGAAGTTATTGGTGGCCCACTCTTCGCACCGATAAAAAACAGTTTGGTCAGCATGGAATCTCTGTGCTCAATACAAAACACCTTGAGGAAAGCCAGCTGGTCCACTAGTTTCACTGCCTCTTCCAACAAAACTGTGGTTATTCATCTCCATGGATTTTATCACGGATCTCCCTGTTTTTCAAAAATGGCTCTCTTTGTACCCCTTCGGGGCCTACCCTCGGCTGCTCAGCTGGCCCAATTGTTCGTGAAGGAGATTTTTCGGCTACGCGGGTTTCCCTTGGAGATTGTTTCAGACCGAGGGGTTCAATTTACATCCAGATTCTGGAGATCCCTGTGCAAACTTTTCAATATCCAACTCAACTTCTCATCGGCCTTTCTAACGCAATCTAATGGGCAAACAGAGAGAGTAAATCAATAACTGGAGACATTTATTCAAATGAATTCTTCTGCCTCTCAAAACATCTGGTCTGATCTCCTGCCCTGGGTCGTCCACACAATTTTATATTAATTATGAGCAACACCCAAACCTCTCTAGGTTTGCATCTCTCCCACCCACCCAGATGCCTGCTGTTGATAGCACTTACCAGAACTTTGTCTCCATCTGGGCTCAAATCCTCAAAAGTCTCAAGAGACCCTCCTCTTGTTACAAACATTTTGCCAACAAGAACCATCGGGCAATTCCTCCCCCCAAAGAATATCCGACTCAGAGTACCATGCATGAAATTTTCACCCCGATTCATCGGTCCATTTAAAATACTCCGGGCCATCAATCCCGCTTCAGTGAAGTTGAAATTGCCTGCTTCTCTCCGGATCTCCAACACCTTTCATGTGTCCTTAATTAAACCCCCCATCATTAATCGGTTCTCATTTATCAGGGTACTGTAATGGATTAGCTGGATTCAGTACTATTCTTGATTAGCGCTGGCTTACCTGAGTCTAATAAACTCCCCGGTGTTCATCAAGAACCGCCAGAGGCGGGATGGGCTTAGCTCCCGGGAGACGCAGGTCATGGTCCTCAGAATTCCCTCAAGAAGTAGTATAGCGGGTGGAGTAGCAGGAAGATGCAGCGTGAAGGGAATACACAGACTGGCGGCAGCAGTACAAACGGAGATAAAGAAGCATCAGACAATCCGGGTTGGGGTCACAGGCAATCAGAATTGTCAGCAAGCCGGGTCGGTACACAAGGATGGCAGAGAAACAGAGTAGAGAGAGGAACGTCAACAATCTGGGTCAGGGTCACTGGCAAACAGAATAGTGAACAAGCCGGGTTGGTACACAAGTGCAGGAGATCCAGGAAGGTAAGCTAGCAGATACTGGTACTTGGGGGAGACTTTCACAAGGAGCAGGGACAAGGATATATCCAAGGGAACAGGAGCCAGGAACAGGTAAGTTTTTTATAGACAGTCCCATTCAAATTCCCCGCCCTGGATTTTGCGGTCATGTGACCGCCGAACCCGGAAGTGTGGCTTCCGGGTCCGGCGGAGCGGCAGGGGAATGAAGAAAGGTAAGTTCGTTACAGTACCCCCTACCCTAAAGGTGGACTCTGGACACCTACAAGGGCTTAAAGGGAATTTTTTTATGAAAGAGTTTAAGTAGACGAGGGGCATGAAGGTCAACAACTCTTACCCAGGAGCGTTCCTCGGGGCCATAACCTTTCCAGTCCACCAGGAATTGTACGGCACCTCTGATTTTACGGGAGTCCAAAATTTGTTTTACCTCATATTCACTTGATTCTGAACAAGAATGGAAGGAGGAGCTCTAGGAGGAGTGGAAAACTTGTTAGTAACCACTGGTTTCAGCAAGAAAACATGAAAAAGTCTGGAATACGCAGAGAACGTAGCAAACTTAATCTGAAGGCTACTGGATTGATGATCTCAGAGATGGCAAAGGGTCCAATGAATTTGGGAGCAAATTTCTTGCTGAGAACTCTTAAACTAATATTTTGTGTAGATAACCATACTTTGTCACCGATGGTCAGGTTAAGGCCAGCTCTTCTCTTTTTATCGTAGACTTTTTTAGAGCGAATGATGGCCTTTTCAAGGTTCAATTTGTTTTGTTACCAGATGTGCGAGAAGTTGCGAAACAATAAATCCACTGCTGGAACTTCGGAAGAAGATTTTTGGGAAAAGGTGGGTAGTCTAGGATGACAACCATAAAGAACAAAAAAAGGGGAATTGGAATAGCCTTGTGGAAATGGTTGTTGTAGGCAAACTCAGCCCATGGAAGGAGATCCACCCAGTTGTCTTGATTGGCTGAAATAAATATTCTGAAGAATTTCTCCAATTCCTGGTTGGTTCTCTCTGTGACACCATTAGACTGGGGGTGATATGCAGAGGAAAAATCGAGCTTGATTCCAGACTTGTGACAAAAGGATCTCCAAAACTTGTATATAAACTTGGATCCTCGATCAGAGACAATATGATGAGGACAATCAATGAAGGCGGAATATTTCCTTAATAAAAATATCACTTGAGGAGGAAGATGAAAGGCATCTCAGAGGAATTAAATGGGCAGTTATTGAAAAGCGATCTGTGACCTTTAGGACTACAGTACATGACTTGGAGGGAGTAAGGTCTGTGATGAAGTGCATGGAGATTTGTGACCAAGGGTATTCAGGAACTGGTAATGGCAGTAAATGACCATAAGGCCTCCTCCTAGGGGTCTTGTGTTGGGCACATTCAGAACAAGAAGACAACAATCTTCTTACAGCCTCCAGTAGGGAAGGCCACGAGTAGTTGTGAGATAACAAATCCCAAGTCTTGCGAATGCCAGCATGACCGGAGAAGAGGGAACAATGAGCCCATCGTAGGAGTTTGATGCAGAGGGGAGCAGAAAAAAAAATGTCTTGCCTGGGGAACAATCTCTCTTGAGATGTGTTGCCACCAAAATTCGGCTAGGGACCAGAATAAATTTATTCTCCTCCAAGGGTTCCGAGTCAGCAGGATCAAATGAGAGAGATAGAGCATCTGCCTTGATATTTTTAGATCCAGAAAGGAAGGAGATGTTGAAATCAAAGCAGGAGAAGAATAAGGACCATCTTGGCTGCCGAGGATTTAGGCAACGGGAAGTTGCAAATACAGCAAATGTTTGTGATCAGTGTAGATGGTGATGGGAAACTGTGCTCTTCTAGGAGATGCCTCCATTCGAAAAGAGCCAATTTGATGGCCAGGAGCTCTTTTTCACCGATACCATAGTTCCTCTCAGCAGGTAGGAGGCAACGGGAAAAGAATCCTGTACCTACAGAGGATGCGTCCACCTCCAGAACAAATGAACGAGAACAGTCGGGTTGTTGGAGGATGGGTGCCGAGGAGAAGAGATTTTTTAATGTAGCAAAGTCTTGGGCGGCTTCCACCAACCATACTTTGGCATTCGCAGACTTACGGGTCAGGGCAGTGATAGGTGTCACTAGGGTAGAGTATCCTTTAATAAACTGGCGGTAATAATTGGAGAATCCTAGGAACCGTTGTGTAGCTTTAAGGCCAGAGGGCTGAGGCCAGTCCAGAATGGCTCTCAATTTGGTGGGGTCCATTTGCAGTGCAGTACCAGAAATGATATAACCCAAGAAAGGAACTTGTCTCTGTTCAAAGGTACATTTTTCTAGTTTACAGTATAAATTATTCATCCTGATAGGAGACAAAACCTCCAAGACGTGTTTACGATGCGATACTAAGTCTAAGTAGATGACTACGAATTGGTACAGAAGCTCTTGAAAAAGTTCATTCATAAAACCTTGAAAGACAGCCGGGGCATTGCATAACCCAAAAGGCATGACCAAATATTCAAAGTGACCGTCCCGGGTATTAAAGGCCGTCTTCCACTCATCCCCCTCCTTAATGCGTACAAGATTGTAGGCTCCTCTGAGGTCCAGTTTAGAGAAGATGGTGGCCCCTTTAATATGGTCAAATAATTCAGAGATTAGATTTAATGGGTACCGATTCTTTATGGTGATGGCATTCAAGCCTTTATAGTCAATACAAGGCCGGAGGCCCTCGTCTTTCTTTTTTACAAAGAAGGAGCCTGTCCCAGCAGGAGAGGAGGATTTACGAATGAAGGCTTTTCTTAAGTTATCTTGCACATAGTCCTCCACGGCCTTGGATTCAGGAACGGAGAGAGGATGCACACGGCCTCGAGGCAGTGGTTTGTCAGGAATGAGGTCTATACAACAATCCCAAATTCTATGCGGGGGAAGTTTTGTGGCCTCCTGTTCACAAAAGACATCAGAAAAGGTTTGGTAGGTCTCAGGTAGAAGTGCCAAGGGAAGTTTCTTGTGGCATTTGGGACTTCCCTTGGGAACCACTTTTAGAAGACAGTGAGTAAGACAATGTTGCCCCCAAGATAAGATATGACCGGACTGCCAGTCTAGGGTAGGAGAATGGAGACAAAGCCACGGTAGACCAAGGGTGACTGGATTGGTAGATCTCTGGATTATGAGGAAGGAAATACTCTCCTGATGAAGTGCCCCAATCTGGAGAATGAGAGGAGTAGTATGTACAAGAATGGATCCTTCAGGCATTCTCCCCCCATCGATGGCCAGAAGGGAGATAGGTTGTTCCAAGTATTGCGTGGATATGGAGAATTGCTTTACCAAAGCAGCTGAAATAAAGTTCCCTGCGGCTCCGGAGTCAAGGAGTGCGGACCGAGAGAAGGTATATCGTCCTGACTGTAAAGAAATGGGAATGGTAAGGCAATTTTTGCTACAAAGGACTGAGGGAGACAGAGTAAGGAGGCCCAACGACACAGCTCCCGAACATGTTAGGCCCTGTCGTTTCCCGGACATTTGGAACAGGAATTCAGAAGATGGCCGCTCTATCCAAAATAAAGACACAACTTGTTTCGGAATCTCCTCTCTCTCTCTTCGACCGACAAGCGGGTCTTCCCCAATTGCATCGGTTTTTCGAGGGGAAGAATAGGTATTTGGAAGTTAGGATCCAAGAGAATCATACTGCGCCAGGATTGTTCCATAACAGAATTACGTTCCTTGAAACGTAGATCAATCTTAACGCAGAGGGAGATGAGATCGTCCAGAGATGTAGGGAGTTTCAGAGATACCAGCTTGTCCTTAATACGATCCGAAATGCCCTGCCAGAACGTAGCCACGTGAGCCTCGTTGTTCTTGTGGAGTTCAGAGGCCATAGTTCTGGAGTGGACCGCATACTGTCCCACAGACTGGTTTCCCTGGGCGAAGACGCAATAAGGCGGTGGCGGCATTGGACACCCTTCCTGGCTCATCAAAAATCCTCTTGAAGGTGGTAGAATTATGCAGAATGGGATCGTTCCTCTCCCATAAAGGAGAAGCCCAGGCTAAGGCTTGACCAGACAGGAGCGATATCACATAGGCCACCTTGGCTTGCTCGGAAGGAAAATTCCTGGGCAGAAGCTCAAATTGAATGGAGCATTGGTTCAAGAATCCTCTGCAAAGATTAGGGTCCCCATCGAATTTAGGTGGATTAGGTATCCGCAATTGAGAGGAAGCAGCTGCAGACGGGGGGTCGGGGGCCGCAACCACCAGTGCAGGAGGTCCGGTAGCCACCAAGGTGTTCTGAACGGTATCCAACCAGGTAGATAAGCTCTGGAGAAATTTTAGAAGTTGCTCTTGATTGGCCTCTTGTTTCTCCATTCTTCCTACTAAATGCTCCAGTAGATCTCTTGCCACTGAATCCATGGTCAGAGCAAACTGTAACGGATTAGCTGGATTCAGTACTATTCTTGGTTAGCGCTGGCTTACCTGAGACGCAGAGTCTAACGAACTCCCTGGTGTTCACCAAGAACCGCCGCAAGGCGGAATGGGCTTAGCTGCCGGGAGACGCAGGTCGTGGTCCTCAGGCTTGCCTCAAGAAGTAGTATAGCGGGTGGAGTAGCAGGAAGATGCAGCGTGAAGGGAATCCGGGTTCGGTATACAGACTGGCTGCAGAAGTACAAACAGAGTTGAAGAATCGTCAGACAATCCGGGTTGGGATCACAGGCAATCAGAATGGTCAGCAAGCCGGGTCGGTACGCAATGATGGCAGAGAAAAGAGTAGAGAGAGAAAGGTCAACAATCCGGGTCAGGGTCACAGGCAAACAGAATAGTGAACAAGACGGGTCGGTACACAAGCGCAAGAAATCCAGGAAGGTAAGCTAGCAGAGACTGGTACACGGGGGAGACTTTCACAAGGAGCAGGAACAAGGATATATCCAAGGGAACAGGAGCCAGGAACAGGTAAGTTGCTCTGACACACACTGAGTGTCAGAGCGAGTTTTTTATAGACAGTCCCATTCAAATTCCCCACCCTGGGTTTTGCGGTCATGTGACCGCCGAACCCAGAAGTGCGGCTTATGGGTCTGACGGAGCGGCGGGGGAACGAGTTAAGGTAAGTTAGTTACAAGTACCTCCTGCACTCAGGGCCGGATTAACCATAGGGCTAACTGGGCTACAGCCCAGGGGCCTATGGCATCCAGGGGACCCTTGAAAGTGCTCAGCAGCAGTATTGATCGGTCAGAGGTGGGGGCGCCCCCGGTGCGATCAGTGCTGCTGAGCACTTTCCCTGCAGTCCTTCTCCGGCGCGCTGTAGTCTCCTTACTGAGGCGATCTCGTGAGTCTCACTCTCACGAGATCTCCTCAGTAAAGAGAGTACAGCGAGCCGGAGAAGGAGGCAAGTGCCGGGGGGGGCACGGGCAGCTCGGATCACGAGGGGGGGGGGGGGCGGTCGCGGGCAGCTCCGACCACCAGGGGGGCCCCCACGGGGGAATGGGGGCCCCCTTAGCCCAGGGGCCTCCATTCCCTTCATCCGGCCCTGCCTGCACTGATTCCTGCTAAGCATGATGAGGAATTCAAGATAAATCAGATTCTGGACAAAAAGATTTCTTGGGGCAAGCTTAAATATCTCGTAGATTGGAAAGGCTATGGTCCTGAAGAACGCACGTGGATTGATTCTTGTAACATCTATGCTCCTGTCTCGGTGAAGAAGTTCCATTCTGCAAATCCTAAGAAATCAATGCTTAGGTGTCCAGTGTCCACTAAATCTGCATTACGATCACTATTCTCACCTGTTTCCCTCTTCCTGCATTCACTTGCTGGTCTGAACTGAGCATGCACACACCTGGTTTGCTCAGTACTTCCTGCATCCTCTTGATTGGCTAAATGCCTGTCAGCTCTGTCTATTTAAAGCACCTGCTTCTCTACCGAGTTACCAGATCTTCAGGTCTACTCTCCTGTTCAGATGTCCTGTTCCCTGGCTCCTGTTTGCTACCTGTTCTCTGAACTCTCCAGCACATCTATCCACAGATAATCACAGCCTCTGTGACTACTCCACTATCCTGTGATAACGCTCTGCAGATTATTGCTACCTGTTCTCTGATTCTTCAGCACATCTATCCGCAGATCATCACAGCTTCTGTGTCTATTCCACTATCCTGTGATAATGCTCTGCAGATTATTGCTACCTGCTCTCTGGGTCTCCAGCACATCTATCCGCAGATCATCACAGCTTTTGTGTCTACTCCACTATCCTGTTATAATGCTCTGCAGATTATTGCTACCTGCTCTCTGAGTCTTCAGCACATCTACCCACAGATCACCGCTACCAGTCTCCATTATAACGAGCCAGCCTGTTCCTTACTCTCAGTACATTGGCTCTACCGTTGCCCTGGGAAACTGCCTTTTAGTCTCTCAGTCATTGACTACTTCTCATCCGTGGCATCTTCATTTATTATCTTGGTTCTCAATACAGTCTTGCTCATCACCCCCTAAGAGGGCCGCGAACTGCGGTCCCAGAGCAGCTAACTACAAACTCCCTTGCGGGAGTCCCTGGCGAACACCTCCCTCACTGTTAGACTCTGTGACCTCTTGGGAGGTAATATCATGTGAGCCGGCTGTATGGGCAGTCCTCTGACCCTAACTTATTGACAACAGTGGTCAATGATTCGAGTTAGGCTGAAGGAATTCCTAAGTTCTTGTCGAATTCCACATCAAGGAAGTTCCCGGCTCCACTACTATCCAAGAAGGTGGAGACAGGAGTGGAATTAGCGCCAAAGGCAATTCGGGCTGATACCAGTTAAGAGTTTTTGGAAGAGATTATCTCAAGACCTAGGTTAACCTCTTCCTCAACACCTAGGCCTGATCTTTTCCTGCCTTGTTAGTTCTCAGTTTTCTTTTCCTTAATCCTTTGGTTGATCTTAATCATCAGCTGCATAGGACTTTCCAACTAAGTTGGCAAATGATATTACACCAGCGAGTATTTGATCTGCTTGGACAAATCGAGATGGAACTGACTGTGGGATGCTGAGTCATTTCACTCACTATTAGTGGACCAGCACTTGAACTTGAACAATATTCTTCAGCAGATTGCCGACCTTGTCTCAGGGACCTCAGATGAGATTTGGCAGAAGCCACCCAATCAAAATTGTTATAGAGTAGGCCAAGGGTGTTAAAGAATGCATCAACGGATTGCAGGGCATGACTGCTCGGACCTAAGCAGAAAGCCCGAGACTGAGGGTCACCCCGAAGAAAGGAGAAGATGAATCCAACCCTCTGTTGTTCTGAGCCAGAGGAACAAGGTCTCAAGCGAAAGTAGAGCTTGCAGCTTTCCTTGAAGTTGCGGAACAGGCTTCGATCTCCAGAGAAACGATCTGGTAAATTAAGTTTGGGCTCAACTGCAGGTACCAGGATTAAATGAGAGGATTGTGAGGTGTCCTCCTGAGGCGATAAATGGAGTGGTCTGGATCTGGCTGGCCAGGACATTAGCAGCACTAGGGCTGGTTTGACTGGGGTCCATCAAGACAGGATCCTCCAATAATATTTATTTTAGGCCAGTTATAATGTTATGTCTACTGATATAAACTTCTAGAACAGAGGATAAGAGGTATCCAGAGGTACTGGAGCAGGTCAGCTAATGTGTGGCACAAACACTATATTCGGCAGGAAGGCTAACTACCCCTCCCTACAACCACCCACAGGAGGCAACTAAGAATTGCTGTGCACCCTAGCTGCTACTAATGACTGGTATGCAGTGGTAGTGTTGAGTGTGGAGGGTCCCTGGGACGCGTCCTGAATCCAAAACAAATAAGCCATGGTGGCAGTGGCTCATAACAGGTACATTGTATCCATATGCAGATTAGGGTATTAGGAAAAAATAAAAGGCATACCAATGTCACTGGACTCTATAACAATGTCAAAATGTCAGACTTTGTATCAAGTACACTTATTTTATATCCCCAGACTCTTGAGAAACTGCTGATTACATTTTGGAGTTGATGTAATGGCGGAAAAGTAACTGGGGTAAGGGTCTTAGAAAAAGTATTTCTTTCCTATATCAGCCTTATTTTCTGAACAAAATGCCCATAAAAATAGGCACACTGCAAAAATATGGAAATTGATCCACCTGTCATCTGGAATTTCCACCTGGGAAATCATCCAGACACGAAGGAGGGGTGAGATAATCCAGTCATGAAGCGGTGGGGTTATGTTCCAGACTTAAGTAGCTTAACATGGGCTAAATATGGCTTATTTATAATAATTCATATTTGTTTTTATACATTTATTTATTTAATACAGAATGCCGTGAACAGAACATGGTCGGCTATGTTGGGGGAAAGAGGTGTTACAGGAAATGTGGCTGGAGGGCACAGTTTAATTCTGGACCAACCTGTGTGGGTAATTATAAATGCAATACAATTATGTCCTCTACTTATAGAGCACTTCCTTACCATAAAGGGAATATATTCCAATCTGTTTTATAAAGATTGCATCATGTTGGAGTATTTTAAAGTAGTGTGTAAGCTGGAGAGGCTGGTTTTTGCTTTGCATTATTGGAATGCATATTCATGAGTTTGCAGTGACAACCCTACTTTTCAATTTCTCAGTGCATTTTTACTACTTCATCTTAGGTGGCTTGAGTGCTATCATATGAAGTGTTAAGTAAGTCACTTATTCCCTTTTGTGATAACATCACTTGTTAAGTGTTGTATAAAGAGAAATTCAAGTGGTATATATTATGGCACTGTTTATACAACAAAATACAATTAATGTTATTACAAGTGCAGAGTAAGTGATTTATCATTTGTGATGATAGTATTTCAACTACCTCAGCTGAGGCCTGCCTAAGCAGAAAGAAATGGCCGACTTTATCAATCTCCACTAGCTTGTATGAGTCTTAAAATATAGTGATTTGCAGTGGTGCAAGCAGATTTCTTTCTTGGGAACTGAACCCATCAACATGTCAACAGGTTGCATTGAGAACCCAAACCTTTGTTACAGGGCCATCTTAACAACATTTTGGGCCCCCGTGCAAAGCAGTGCACCGGGGCCCCTAGATATAGATAAAGATATAGATATATAGATGTATACAGATACAGATATAGATATAGATATATAGAGATAGAGATAGATAGATGTACTTGCTCAGTGACCCTTGTAGGTTTTTTTTGCAGGTTTTTTTCTTTTGCAGGATTATTTATTCTCATTAAATCCGTGCCTATGGGGCCCCCTTGCCTGTGGGGCCCCCGGGCAGCTGCCCATCGTGCCCAATGCAAAGGTGGCCCTGCTTTGTTAAGGTCAATATAGATCAACATGATTACCTTAAAAATATGTTTTGCTATCACCAGAGCCGTAACTTAGAATTCTAGTGCCCTGGGCGAGAAAAACAAATGCCGCCCCCCTAGCCCTCAATTTTAACGAAATTAACCTAAAATATTCCTAAATTGCGCCCCCCTTCAGCGTTGCGCCCTGGGCGGTCGCCCCCTGTCACACAGCCCTAGTTACGGCCCTGGCTACCACCAATACTAAATTTTGTTTTTATTCATGAACATCTTAATTTTTTGTGTGGCTTTTTTTACCCATAGCACAATTGTAATGTGCCTTCTTTTGAGAGAAAGGTTTAGAACAAACTACAACTTTAGAAGCAGAAGAAAAAGAAAAAGTGTGTGTACAGAAAGTACTGTCAATTCCAAGCTTTCACCTTAGATTCTCAAGATTGAACCTGTACTTAAACTGGAGTCGTTAGATGGTTAGATGGTTAGATGGTATTACACTATCAGTACAGGGGTTCAGCAGAGTCTATCTTGTTGGTTAAACCTTTTGATGTTAATAAAGGTGTTCAGCAGTATTAATGTGGATTTTAAGCCACAATGCTTTTGTTTCTTAAACAGGTTGCTGTTTATTAAAGATGATAACACAGTAGAATGCAGGTACTCACAGTAGTTGAGTTTGTACAGCAGGCAATAACAGTTTATACAGACTTGCTTATACATTCTTGTGCTGTAGATATGCAGTTGGTAATGCACACTTATATGTACAGATGCAGTTGCAGGTTCACTAATATGCTGCAAAGCTGTGCAGTATTACTATGTTGTGGGCACAGACTATTTGTTAGGAACCCCTCCAGCCAGTACAACAACACCCGGAATCTACTCCGAAAGTTTGGTGTTCACTGTTGCTCCTAGTGGTGGGGACAGGCTTGGCTGCACACAAACGGAGGGTTGTGTGATGTGTACCGGCTGTGGAGAACCCAGGAGCAGAGAGTTATGGCAGACATCGTATCCAGAGAACAGGCCGAGGTCAGGGGTCACTTGCTTGATAGAATGGTCAGAAAACACGCCAGGGGTCGGGATCACGAGCAAATCAGCAGTATCCAAGGTTCAAGCCAGAAGGTCAAGGGCACAGGCAAACAGACAAATCCAAGGTACAGGCAGGGCTTATACACGGCACACGAAAGTCCAGAGGTTTAACACCAACAGCACAACAGCAGGCAGCAACACAGTAGTCTGGAAGCTATAACCGGCAGGGAGGCTAAGCCCTCTGTCACGGGCACTAGGAGTCTTTGCCCAGGATATCACCAGATGATGATCTTACCAGAGTAGTGTGGGTTACACAGTGGTCCTCTGGTAGCAGGGTGACTAGCGGAACATATGACTCAGCAGATGGTGAGAGGATGCAAATAGAAAAGTCAATGACTAGCAGCAATCTGGTTAATGATTAGGTAGATATGAACACTAAGATCTTGATGGACGTGAAGAAGTGCAGGAAGGTAACAGGGAAGTCAATGGTCTGCGTACAGCAAGTTGTACCACTGCTTATGGTGAAGAGACTTGTCCAGGTGCAGGTAGGTAGCGGGGGAGTCAGTGGTCTGCGTATAGCAAGTTGTACCACTGCTTATGGTGAGAAGACTTGTCCAGGTGCAGGTAGGTAGCGGGGAAGTCAGTGGTCTGCGTATAGCAAGTTGTACCACTGCTTATGGTGAGAAGACTTGTCCAGGTGCAGGTAGGTAGCAGGGAAGTCAGTGGTCTGCGTATAGAAAGTTGTACCACTGCTTAATAGGTGAGGTGTACAAGTGTTGATGAGTAGAAACATAGAATGTAGACACTGAGAGCACAAGGAACTTGATCCCAAACAATATGCACAAGTCTATGTTGATGTGGCAGGCGCTGCTTGACAGAGACGAATTCACTACTGGAATCCAGGCTAATAGCAGAAGGTCAATTAGCATATGTATCTCACGACTGAACAAAGAGGTAAACTTCCCAGCAGATATGCGGAGTAATAACACAGTCTCAGGGAGATAGAGGATTCCGTGGGTAAGTAGAGAACAGTCCAAGCGGATATGCAGTAAACGAATACAGTCAATAGAAAGTAAGCATACCGCGGTTCAGTTGAGCAGGCTGTCCACGAGAGGATACAGAAACAGCTGAGCGGCTGCACGCCAGCACGAGTAAAGAAACCACAGGTGAGTGGTAGCGGTAATCAGGGTCCGGGTCAGCACACAGGCAGAGAACTTGACACGGTAGATCAACGATGAGCAATTCAGGAATCACTGGAGATAGCGAACACGAGTAGAACATTGGAGGTAATAGCGGACTGGAAGCCGCAGATGATTAGAGCAGGAATCAGCAGGAACTGAAGACATAGTAGAACACGGGAGACTTGTAGCGGTCTGGAAACCGGCAGGAATCAGCAGGGAACTGAAGACATAGTAGAACACAGGAGACTTAAAGCGGTCTGGAAACCGGCAATGAGTTGAGCAGGAATCAGCAGGAAGCTGAAGACACGGAGAAGTACACAGGAACACCTTCAGAGACTCACAGGGAATGAGACTCCAAGATCAGGCAACGAGGTAATGAACACAGGTGCTTTAAATAGGGAGCGTTGCCTGATCAACCAATTAACTAAAAGCAAAGGTCAGAAGAGTTCTTAGGAACTGCGCATGCGCAGACCATCAGGATGGCGGGCAGCCACGGTTCAGGATAGGTGCTGGCAGGAATACTGGAGAGCCACGCACCAGTGAAGAGGCACTCACGGTCCGGTGAGTGACAGTACCCCCCCTTTTAAAGGTGGGCACAGAACACATGGAGCCAGGTTTGCCCGGATACTTAGAATAAAATTTTCTTAGAAGAGCTGGGGCATTGAGATCTTCTGCCCGAATCCATGAACGTTCTTCGGGACCAAAGCCCTTCCAATGAACGAGGAAACGAAGAACTCCTCGCAAAATTTTTGCATCTAATATATGAGTGATCTCAAACTCCTCCTCTTGATGAACTTGAACTGGCCGAGGTGCTGAAGGAGGAACAGAGAAGCGGTTGATGATAAGAGGCTTGAGTAATGACACATGGAAGGCGTTGGAAATACGAAGGTTCTTAGGTAGTAGAAGTTTGAAACAAACTGGATTTATCACTTGAGTGATCCTATATGGACCAATAAAACGAGGAGCGAACTTCATAGATGGAACAATACGTATATTCAAAGTAGATCTTAGTAAGGCGCTTCACTCAGGTGTGCAGCCGTATAAATACCCCAGAGTCTCCACCAAAAACTCCACAATTATACACAATAATACACAAAATGCTACATACAATGGCGCTTCCGCCTTTGAATCACAGAGAATCTCTGAATAAGAGAAATGTGCCCCTCAATCTTCTCATCATATGCGGTACATGATATAAACAGAAAAAAAGAAGAACAAGCATGGCATAATAACATTAAACACCAAATAAAGTCCACCACCACTATGGGGCATGTGTTGATCCTCAAAAGTTAGTGATGGTGAAAACTTCCAATATAGCACCCGTGATCCTTCCTTCAATCTTTCTCCCCCTTAGGGTATATGCTTACATTCAGGAAATTCAATATGCGACTGTAGGGTATTTCTCTGTTCCCTTAACAGTACTTCAGTATATCAGATTCCTCACTCCACTTCCAATGCATGGACATACAAAGAAAAAAAGGCAAGGCAACCGCAATGGTGCATTATCCCACAATATATTTATTTCTGATAAAAACAAACTAAAAACAGAGTCAAATATGTGTGGTCCCGTACCAGAATGTCCTTCATAAAAGCGCATGTGTACAGTCAAACACTGCTGCAGCTCAGATCTAATGTAAACAGCACTGTCACCTGGGCACTCGGTAAACGGGACACCCGCCAACGCGTTTTAACCCACGATCCTGGGTCTTTCTCAAGGCGCTTTTATGAAGGAAATTTTGGTACGGGACCACACATATTTGACTCTGTTTTTAGTTTGTTTTTATCAGAAATAAATATATTGTGGGACAATGCACCATTGCGGTTGCCTTGCCTTTTTTCTTTTGTATGTCCATGCATTGGAAGTGGAGTGAGGAATCTGATATACTGAAGTACTGTTAAGGGAACAGATAAATACCCTACAGGACCATATTGAATTTTCTGAATGTAAACATATACCCTAAGGGGGAGAAAGATTGAAGGAAGGATCACGGGTGCTATATTGGAAGTTTTCACCAGGTGTCACGGGCACTAGAAGTCTTTACCCAGGGATCACCAGGTGATAGGCTTACCAGAGCAGTATAGGTGGTAATATGGTACTCTGGTAGCAGGGTGATCACGGAACAGGAAATAGCAGATGATGAGATGCTCAGGAAAGTCTATGACTAGCAGCACTGGCAATATGGAGGTAGTAATACACGAGGAACTGTATGGACAAAGGACACGTGAAGGTAGTCAGTGGTCTGCGGTAGCAAGTTGTACCACTGCTATAGTGAGGAGGAATGTCCAACAGAAACGAGGAGGTGATGAGAGTCAGCGGTCTGCGGATAGCAAGTTGTACCGCTGTCTGAGTGAAGGAATGGAATCCAAGTGGAGGTATCCGGGGAGTCAGTGGTCTGCGTTAGCAAGTTGTACCACTGCTACGTGAGAGGATACTGGAACAGGTGAAACTGTAAACAGGAGTCAGTGGTCTGCCACTAGCAAGTTGTACCACTGAATATATATGTGAGGAGGTGCACGGGGAGAGACTGCAACACAATATATACACGGGCACCTTGACTTTGATCCACAGTAATATGCACAATATAAATGTATAAATGACTGAACAACACTGCCAATATAGAAAGTCTCTTGAAGTAATCCAGCATGAGATAACACAGTCAATGATGGCAGTAGAGTCAGCAGATAGTACACTCCAGAGGAGAACCAACACAGTCCAGCAAGGTATGCAATACACAGCACAGTCAATGGGAAGTATGCATACCGTGGTTCAGGAGAAGGCAGTCAGACAGGAGTGCAGAGATACCTGAAGGGCAGGAGGCCAGCAGGATACAAGTCCCTGGATGGGTGAAGCGGGGGTCTAGCAGGTGCAGCGCACAGGTAGGTAGACCAGCAGGGAGCACAGGAAGGCGTGGAGAGCGGATCAGCAGTAGATGGATGAGTAGCGCTGAGAAGTAACAGCAGCGGGTCTCTGCGGGAACACGGAGGTAACCAATAGCAACCAGCAGGTGCAGTAACGATGGGACCCCGGAGCAGAGTTGAACTGGAACAGATGATCACGGAGAGTAGCGGGTAGCAATAGTGGCAGCAGACTCAAGGAAACACGGTAGAGTTGACAAGGACTGAAGACTGAAGCGCACAGAGGCAGCGGATAGGAATCAGCTAGCAGTCACGATGATGAAACACAGACGAGTTGCAGGTTGAAGACTGTAGTGCACGGAGGCAGCGGATAGGAATCAGCCAAACAGTCACGATGATGAAACACAGACGAGTTGCAGGTTGAAGCCTGTAGTGCACGGAGGCAGCGGATAGGAATCAGCTGGCAGTCACAATCATGAACAGGTGAGTGGATGTGGTTGAAGCCTGTAGTGCACGGAGGCAGCGGATAGGCATCAGCTAACAGTCCCAATGATAAATGGTAGAGTTGAAGTGATTAGAAGACTGTAGTGCACGGAGGCAGCGGATAGGAATCAGCTCACAGTCACGATGATACAGTAGATGGTAGAAGTGGTATGGGAACCACAGTAGTAGAAGTGGTTTGGAAACCACAGAGGTAGAAGTGGTTTGGAAACCACAGGAATCAGCAGGGCTGAATAAACAAGGAAACACAGGAACACCTTCAGAGGCTCATGGGGAATGAGACTCCAAGATCAGGCAACGTGGTGTTGACCACAGGTGCTTAATATAGGGAGGTTGCCTGATCTGCCAATTAAGTTAAAGGAACATACACTGAAGGTTTGGAAAGGGCTGCGCATGCGCAGTCCCTCAGGATAGAGGACGTCCACGGTTCCTAATAGTCCGGGAAGAAGCACTCACAGTCCGGTGAGTGACAGTACCCCCCCTTTTAAAGGTGGGCACAGAACGCCTGGAACAGGGCTTGTCCGGATTTTTGGAATAAAACTTCTTCAGAAGGGCAGGAGCATTAAGATCTTCAGCTTTGATCCATGAACGCTCTTCAGGACCAAAGCCCTTCCAATGAACGAGGAAACGGAGGACTCCTCGCGAAATTTTTGCATCCAATACCTCAGTAATCTCGAAATCCTCCTCCTGATGAACTTGAACTGGCTGCGGTGCTGAGGGAGGAGTCGAGAAACGGTTGATGATGAGAGGTTTGAGCAAGGACACATGGAAGGCATTGGAAATCCGAAGATTCTTAGGAAGAAGAAGTTTAACACATACTGGATTGATAACTTGAATGATCCTATATGGACCAATAAAACGAGGGGCGAATTTCATAGATGGAACCTTCAAACGAATATTTTTGGTAGATAACCAGACACGATCTCCAATTTTTAGTGGTGGAATAGCCCGCCTCTTCTTATCTGCGAAAGACTTATATTTGTTAGATGTCTTCTTTAAACAGGTTTTGACCTGAGACCACATATTTTTGAAGGTCTGACAAGCAGTCTCCACAGCAGGAACTTGGGTGGGTGGGAGGGCAGGAAATTCCGGAAAAGACGGATGGTGACCGTAAACCACAAAGAATGGAGTTTTGGATGATGACTCATGGTACATGTTGTTATGGGCGAATTCAGCCCAAGGGAGCAATTCTACCCAGTTGTCTTGGTTGGCTGAAGAGAACATCCTAATAAAAGTCTCAAGATCTTGATTGACTCGTTCCGTTTGTCCGTTAGATTGCGGATGGTAAGACGATGAGAGTGCTAATCGTATGCCCAAGGTTTTACAAAGGGCCCGCCAGAATCTGGAAACGAATTGTACTCCTCTATCTGACACAATCTCAGACGGACATCCATGGATGCGGAAGATTTCTTTAATGAAATGTTCAGCCAGAGTAGACGAGGAAGGTAAACCGGACAGAGGGACGAAATGAGCCATCTTCGAAAATCTGTCTACCACTACCCAAATAGTATTGTGATTCTTACTTGGTGGCAAATCAGTAATGAAATCCATACTAATATGGGTCCAAGGCTTGGACGGAATGGGTAGTGGTCGCAGCAACCCTGCTGGAGTTCTGCGGGAGGATTTGAACTGAGAACATAAATCACAGGAAGCAATAAACTCTTTGACGTCTCTCCTCATTGAAGGCCACCAGTAACTACGAGAGAGAATCTCAAAGGTCTTATGTTCACCGGCGTGTCCAGAAAAACGAGAGGCATGGAACCACGAAAGGATTTTCCGCCTCAGAGTAGGAGGCACGAGGGTCTTCCCAAATGGTAGCATTTTGGTGGATGAAGCAGCCAGAGAAATACATTTGGGGTCTAGAATAGCATGGTTGGGAACCTCTTCTACATCAGAGGACGTCACAAAAGCTCGAGATAGAGCGTCAGCTTTCTTGTTCTTAGCAGCTGGTTTGAAGGTTATAATTAATTCAAAACGGGAAAAGAAAAGAGACCATCTTGCTTGACGAGGGTTCAAGCATTGAGCAGATTGCAAATATGACAAGTTCTTATGATCCGTGAAGATCGTCACCGGATGGCGAGCTCCTTCCAACAAGTATCTCCATTCCTCTAATGCAGCTTTGATGGCCAGCAACTCCTTGTCCCCGATAGTATAGTTTTTCTCTGCGGGCAGAAGACCCCGAGAGTAGAAGGCACAAGGATGTAATTTTTGTTGCTCCGAGCGTTGGGAGAGAATAGCTCCTAAGCCCACATTAGAGGCATCTACTTCTAGGAAGAAGGGGAGTGTCACATCAGGTTGTCGCAGAATGGGAGCAGACGAGAAGGACTCTTTGAGGATTTGAAAGGCTTGGAGAGCCTCAGATGACCATTGCTTAGTATTAGCCCCTTTCCGAGTTAAGGCCACAATGGGAGATGCAATGGATGAGAAGTCTTGAATGAAGCGTCTATAGTAATTGGCAAAACCTAAAAAACGCTGGATGGCACGAAGAGTAGTTGGCTGAGGCCAATGTAGTACAGCATTTACTTTGTCTGGATCCATCTTCAGGCCAACTCCGGAAACTATATACCCCAAGAATGGAATCTGGGGTAACTCGAATGAACATTTCTCCAATTTACAGAACAACGAGTTTTTCCGTAGTCTGGAGAGGACCTCTGCCACATGTTGGTGATGAGAAGGCAGGTCCTGTGAGAAGATCAATATGTCGTCCAGGTAGACAACGACACATACATATAATAAGTCCCGAAAGATCTCATTGATGAAACCCTGGAAAACCGCGGGGGCATTACACAGCCCGAAGGGCATTACTAAATATTCGTAATGCCCATCTCTGGTGTTAAACGCGGTCTTCCATTCGTCACCGGAACGGATTCTAATTAAATTGTAGGCACCACGAAGATCCAACTTAGTAAATATCCGAGCTCCCTTGATGCGATCAAATAGCTCAGTGATCAGCGGAATGGGATACCGATTCTTGATAGTAATGGCGTTGAGTCCACGAAAATCTATACAAGGGCGTAATGATCCATCCTTCTTTTTGACGAAGAAGAACCCAGCTCCAGCGGGAGAGGTGGAAGGTCGAATGAACCCACGCTGGAGATTCTCCTGTATGTACTCAGATGTGGCTTGAGTTTCAGGTAACGAGAGAGGATAGACCCGACCCCTGGGAGGAGTCTTGCCAGGTAGAAGGTCGATCGGACAATCCCAAGAACGATGAGGAGGAAGACGTTCAGACTGAGCTTTATCAAACACATCGGCAAATGAAGCATACTGAGGAGGGAGTCCCGGGGAGGAAGATGAGATGGAAGATTGCTGTACTTTAAGAGGAATAACTTGAGAGAGACAACGATGGTGACATTCAGACCCCCAAGACGTAACTTGAGGGGTGCGCCAGTCAATCTGGGGAGAGTGACATTGAAGCCATGGAAGGCCTAAGACAATCGGACTTGTCGTAACTGGAAGAATTAAAAACGAAATTTCTTCATGGTGTAGTACACCAATCTGAAGGGTTACTGGAGACGTACTCTGGGTGATGAGACCATTGATGAGACGTGATCCATCTATAGCCGTCACAGTAATGGGTGTTTTTAAAGTGATCACTGGTAGGGACCATTGATTCACTAGTGATTTAGAAATGAAATTTCCTGCTGCTCCGGAATCAATCAATGCCTGTGACTCAAAGGATTTGGTAGCAAAGGAAATCGTAACATCGAAAGCGCAGACTTTAGATTTCATAGACAATGGAGAGGACTCCAGGGACCCTAACTTCACCTCTCCAGAACTAGTTAGGGCCTGGCATTTCCCGATTTCTTAGGGCAAGAACTGAGCATATGTGTGGAATCAGCACAATAGATACAGAGTCTATTCTTTACTCTTCGTTTCCTCTCTTCTAAAGATAATTTGGAACGTCCTATCTCCATGGGAATCACAGAAGGTGAAACTGGACGAAATTGAGGGTTTAAACGAAGAGGTGCTTTAGCAGAAGTTGTTTTCTCAGATTCTCTTTCACGAAATCTCATGTCTACACGATGGCAAAGAGAGATCAAATCTTCTAGTGACGAAGGAAGCTCTTGGGTAGTCAGTGCATCTTTAATTTTATCGGAGAGCCCCTGCCAGAAGGCGGCAACTAATGCTTCAGTATTCCACTGAAGTTCAGAGGCTAAGATCCTAAATTGAATGACATACTGTCCTACTGTATGGGAGCCTTGTCGCAAACGAAGAATGCTGGAAGCAGCGGAGGTCACACGACCTGGTTCATCGAACACACTTCGGAACGTGGAAATGAATTTGGCACTATCTTGTAGAATTGGATCGTTTCTTTCCCACAGAGGGGAGGCCCAAGCCAGGGCTTGTCCAGAAAACAATGAGATAAGATAGGCCACTCTGGAACGATGGGTAGAAAAATTTTGAGGTTGGAGTTCAAAATGGACTGAACATTGGTTAAGGAAACCTCTACAAGTTTTGGGGTCCCCGTCATATTTTGACGGAGTAGGCAGGTGAAGCGTAGGAGCTGTAGACACCTGGGATGGCACTGGGGAAACGGAGGAAAGCACAGGAGCTTCAATACTAGCTGTAACAGTCTGTCCAGATGTTCCTTGGGAGGTTAACGATTGGTAACATTGAAGTAACAGCTGTTGGCGAGCATCCTGTTGCTCCACACGGCTGACCAGATGCTGCAGCATCTCTTTAGCGGTAGGTTCCGTATCTGGGTCTGTCATGGCCTGATCTTACTGTCACGGGCACTAGAAGTCTTTACCCAGGGATCACCAGGTGATAGGCTTACCAGAGCAGTATAGGTGGTAATATGGTACTCTGGTAGCAGGGTGATCACGGAACAGGAAATAGCAGATGATGAGATGCTCAGGAAAGTCTATGACTAGCAGCACTGGCAATATGGAGGTAGTAATACACGAGGAACTGTATGGACAAAGGACACGTGAAGGTAGTCAGTGGTCTGCGGTAGCAAGTTGTACCACTGCTATAGTGAGGAGGAATGTCCAACAGAAACGAGGAGGTGATGAGAGTCAGCGGTCTGCGGATAGCAAGTTGTACCGCTGTCTGAGTGAAGGAATGGAATCCAAGTGGAGGTATCCGGGGAGTCAGTGGTCTGCGTTAGCAAGTTGTACCACTGCTACGTGAGAGGATACTGGAACAGGTGAAACTGTAAACAGGAGTCAGTGGTCTGCCACTAGCAAGTTGTACCACTGAATATATATGTGAGGAGGTGCACGGGGAGAGACTGCAACACAATATATACACGGGCACCTTGACTTTGATCCACAGTAATATGCACAATATAAATGTATAAATGACTGAACAACACTGCCAATATAGAAAGTCTCTTGAAGTAATCCAGCATGAGATAACACAGTCAATGATGGCAGTAGAGTCAGCAGATAGTACACTCCAGAGGAGAACCAACACAGTCCAGCAAGGTATGCAATACACAGCACAGTCAATGGGAAGTATGCATACCGTGGTTCAGGAGAAGGCAGTCAGACAGGAGTGCAGAGATACCTGAAGGGCAGGAGGCCAGCAGGATACAAGTCCCTGGATGGGTGAAGCGGGGGTCTAGCAGGTGCAGCGCACAGGTAGGTAGACCAGCAGGGAGCACAGGAAGGCGTGGAGAGCGGATCAGCAGTAGATGGATGAGTAGCGCTGAGAAGTAACAGCAGCGGGTCTCTGCGGGAACACGGAGGTAACCAATAGCAACCAGCAGGTGCAGTAACGATGGGACCCCGGAGCAGAGTTGAACTGGAACAGATGATCACGGAGAGTAGCGGGTAGCAATAGTGGCAGCAGACTCAAGGAAACACGGTAGAGTTGACAAGGACTGAAGACTGAAGCGCACAGAGGCAGCGGATAGGAATCAGCTAGCAGTCACGATGATGAAACACAGACGAGTTGCAGGTTGAAGACTGTAGTGCACGGAGGCAGCGGATAGGAATCAGCCAAACAGTCACGATGATGAAACACAGACGAGTTGCAGGTTGAAGCCTGTAGTGCACGGAGGCAGCGGATAGGAATCAGCTGGCAGTCACAATCATGAACAGGTGAGTGGATGTGGTTGAAGCCTGTAGTGCACGGAGGCAGCGGATAGGCATCAGCTAACAGTCCCAATGATAAATGGTAGAGTTGAAGTGATTAGAAGACTGTAGTGCACGGAGGCAGCGGATAGGAATCAGCTCACAGTCACGATGATACAGTAGATGGTAGAAGTGGTATGGGAACCACAGTAGTAGAAGTGGTTTGGAAACCACAGAGGTAGAAGTGGTTTGGAAACCACAGGAATCAGCAGGGCTGAATAAACAAGGAAACACAGGAACACCTTCAGAGGCTCATGGGGAATGAGACTCCAAGATCAGGCAACGTGGTGTTGACCACAGGTGCTTAATATAGGGAGGTTGCCTGATCTGCCAATTAAGTTAAAGGAACATACACTGAAGGTTTGGAAAGGGCTGCGCATGCGCAGTCCCTCAGGATAGAGGACGTCCACGGTTCCTAATAGTCCGGGAAGAAGCACTCACAGTCCGGTGAGTGACACCAGGACTACCTTTTGAGGATCAACACATGCCCCATAGTGGTGGTGGACTTTATTTGGTGTTTAATGTTATTATGCCATGTTTGTTCTTCTTTTTTTCTGTTTATATCATCTACCGCATATGATGAGAAGATTGAGGGGCACATTTCTCTTATTCAGAGATTATCTGTGATTCATAGATGGAACCTTCAAACTAATATTTTTGGTTGATAGCCATACACGATCTCCAATTTTAAGTGGTGGAATAGCCCGTCTCTTTTTATCTGCAAAGGACTTATATCTGGCAGATGTCTTCTTTAAACATGTTTTAACCTGAGACCAAATATTTTTAAAGGTCTGACAAACAGTCTCTACCGCAGGAACTTGGGTGGGAGGGAGGGCAGAAAATTCCGGGAAAGACGGATGGTGACCGTAAACCACAAAAAATGGACTTCTTTAAGATGACTTATGATACATGTTGTTATGGGTGAATTCAGCCCATGGGAGCAAATCTACCCAGTTGTCTTGGTTGGCTGAGGAGAACATCCTTATGAAAGTCTCGAGATCTTGATTGACTCTCTCAGTCTGTCCGTTTGATTGAGGATGGTAGGAAGATGAGAGTGATAATCAAATACCCAAGGTCTTACAAAGGGCTCGCCAGAATCTGGAGACGAATTGCACTCCTCTATCTGAAACAATCTCAGAAGGACATCCATGAATTCGGAAAATCTCTTTGATGAAACGATCAGCCAGAGTAGATGAAGAAGGTAAACCGGTCAAAGGAACGAAATGTGCCATTTTTGAAAATCTATCCACCACTACCCAAATGGTATTACACTTTTTACTAGGAGGAAGAGCTGTAATAAAGTCCATACTAATATGGGTCCAAGGCTTGGAAGGAATGGGTAGTGGTTGAAGTAAACCTGCTGGTGTTCTGCGGGGAGTTTTAAACTGGGAACATAACTCACAGGCAGCCACGAAGTCTTTGACATCTCTCCTCATAGAGGGCCACCAATAGCTTTGAGAAAGGATTTTGAAAGTCTTGCGTACACCAGAATGTCCAGAAAAACGTGAAGAATGAAACCAAGACAAAATTCTCTTCCTAAGAGATGGAGGCACGAGAGTTCTCCCAAATGGTAGCACCTTGGTGGATGAAGCGGCCAGAGAAACACATTTGGGATCTAATATAGAATAGTTAGGACCATCTTCAAGGTCTGAGGACGTCACGAATGCCCGGGATAGGGCGTCTGCTTTTTTATTTTTTGCAGCTGGTTTGAAGGTTATAATAAGTTCAAACCGAGAAAAGAAAAGAGACCATCTTGCTTGACGAGGATTCAAACATTGAGCTGACTGTAGATATGACAAATTTTTATGGTCTGTAAAAATTGTTACAGGATGACGAGCTCCCTCCAGCAAATATATCCACCCCTCTAATGCTGCTTTTATGGCCAGCAACTCCTTGTCCCCGATGTAATAATTCTTCTCCGCGGGTAGAAGACCCCGGGAATAAAAGGCACAAGGATGGAATTTTTGTTTCTCCGATCTTTGAGATAATATGGCCCCTAAGCCAACATTAGAGGTGTCTACCTCTAGGAAGAAGGGAAGCGTCACATCAGGCTGTCGAAGAACAGGAGCAGAAGAGAAGGACTCTTTGAGAGACTGAAAAGCTTGAAGGGCCTCGGAGGACCACTGTTTAGTATTAGCCCCCTTGCGGGAAAGGGCCACTATAGGAGAGGCAATGGATGAAAACCCTTGAATGAAGCGTCTGTAATAATTAGCAAAACCTAAAAAAACGTTGGATTGCACGAAGAGTAGTTGACTGGGGCCAATGTAATACAGCATTCACCTTTTCTGGATTCATCTGAAGGCCAACTCCGGAGACAATATATCCCAGAAATGGAATCTGGGGCAACTCGAATGAACATTTTTCTAATTTGCAAAATAAAGAATTTCTTCGAAGTCTGGAAAGGACCTCTGCCACGTGTTGATGATGAGAGGGCAGATCCTGAGAAAAAATGAATATGTCGTCCAGATAAACGACGACACAAACATATAACAGGTCCCGGAAGATCTCATCCACGAAACCCTGGAAGACAGCGGGGGCGTTACACAACCCGAAGGGCATAACTAAGTACTCATAATGCCCATCTCTGGTGTTGAAAGCTGTCTTCCATTCGTCTCCGGACCTGATCCGAATTTAATTATAGGCACCTCGAAAATCCAGCTTGGTAAAGATCCGGGCTCCCTTGATACGATCGAAGAGCTCAGTAATTAACGGAATGGGATACCGATTTTTGATGGTAATGGCATTGAGTCCACGAAAATCTATACAGGGACGTAATGACCCATCCTTCTTTTTCACGAAGAAGAATCCCGCTCCAGCGGGAGAGGAATAAGGTCGAATAAATCCTCGCTGGAGGTTCTCCTTAATGTACTCAGATGTAGCTTGAGTCTCAGGTAAAGAAAGTGGATACACACGGCCCCTAGGAGGAGTCTTGCCTGGTTGTAGCTCAATCGGACAGTCCCAAGAACGATAAGGAGGGAGGCGTTCAGACTGAAGCTTATCGAATACATCGGCAAAGGAAGCATACTGTGGAGGAAGACCCGGTGGACACGATGAAATGGAGGATTGCTGTATCTTGAGTGGAACAACTCGAGAAAGGCAACGATGATGACATTCAGACCCCCAGGACGTGACTTGAGGAGTGTTCCAGTCAATCTGAGGGGAATGAAGTTGAAGACATGGAAGGCCTAGTACGATAGGACTGGTAGTAACAGGAAGAATTAGAAATGAAATTTTTTCCTGGTGTAAGGCTCCAATTTGAAGAGTCAATGGAGACGTACTCTGAGTAATGAGACCATTAATTATACGTGATCCATCGATAGCAGTAACGGTAATGGGTAGCTTTAAAGAAATCACTGGTAGGGACCATTGATTCACTAGGGAACTAGAGATAAAATTTCCTGCAGCTCCAGAATCTATAAGTGCTTGAGTGTCAAAGGATTTGGTAGCAAAGGAAACGGTAACATCAAAAGCACAAACTTTCACTTTCGTGGAACATGGAGAGGACTCCAGGGACCCTAACTTTACCTCTCCAGAACTGGTTAGGACCTGGCATTTCCCGACTTCCTAGGACATGAATTGAGCATGTGAGTAGAAGCAGCACAATAGATACAGAGTCTATTTTTTACTCTTCGTTCCTTCTCCTCTGATGTTAATTTGGAGCGACCTACCTCCATAGGTACTACTGGAGATGGAGCATGACGAACTTGATGTACTGAGCGAAGAGGTGCTTTATAGGAAGTTACTTTCTCGGAATCTCTCTCACGAAATCTCATGTCTACACGATGGCAAAGAGAAATCAACTCATCCAAGGAGGAGGGTAGTTCTTGTGAGGTCAGTGCGTCTTTAATCTTATCAGAAAGCCCCTGCCAGAAGGCGGCAATCAAGGCTTCAGTGTTCCACTGAAGTTCAGAGGCAAGTATCCGAAATTGAATGACATACTGAGCTACGGTGCGAGATCCTTGGCGTAGTCGGAGGATGCTGGAAGCTGCAGAGATAACACGACCAGGTTCGTCAAACACACTTCGAAACGTGGAAATAAACTTGGCACTATCTTGCAACAAAGGGTCATTTCTCTCCCACAGAGGGGAAGCCCATGCGAGAGCCTGTCCGGAAAACAAAGAGATGAGATAGGCCACTCTGGAACGATGAGTAGAGAAGTTATGAGGTTGAAGTTCAAAATGAACGGAGCATTGATTAAGAAAGCCCCTACAGGTTTTGGGATCTCCATCATATTTAGAAGGAGTAGGCAGGTGTAGCGTGGAAGCGATGGACACCTGGGATGGCACTGGGGAAGGAGATGGAGACACTGGAAGCTCAACGGTTGCTGCTACATTTTGCACAGGGGTTCCTTGGGAGGCTAAAGCCTGACAAAATTGCAACAACTGTTGTTGGCGAACATCTTGTTGTTCGATACGGGTGACCAGATACTGCAGCATCTCTATAGCTGTTGGTTCCGATCCTGGGTCTGTCATGGACTGATCTTACTGTCACGGGCACTAGGAGTCTTTGCCCAGGATCTCACCAGATGATGATCTTACCAGAGTAGTGTGGGTTACACAGTGGTCCTCTGATAGCAGGGTAACTAGTGGAACATATGACTCAGCAGATGGTGAGAGGATGCAAATAGAAAAGTCAATGACTAGCAGCAATCTGGTTAATGATTAGGTAGATATGAACACGAGGATCTTGATGGATGTGAAGAAGTGCAGGAAGGTAACAGGGAAGTCAGTGGTCTGCGTACAGCAAGTTGTACCACTGCTTATGGTGAGAAGACTTGTCCAGGTGCAGGTAGGTAGCGGGGAAGTCAGTGGTCTGCGTATAGCAAGTTGTACCACTGCTTAATAGGTGAGGAGGTGTACAAGTGTTGATGAGTAGAAACATAGAATGTAGACACCGAGAGCACAAGGAACTTGATCCCAAACAATATGCACAAGTCTATGTTGGTGTGGCAGGCGCTGCTTGACAGAGACGAATTCACTACTGGAATCCAGGCTAATAGCAGAAGGTCAATTAGCATATGTATCTCACGACTGAACAAAGAGGTAAACTTCCCAGCAGATATGCGGAGTAATAACACAGTCTCAGGGAGATAGAGGATTCCGTGGGTAAGTAGAGAACAGTCCAAGCGTATATGCAGTAAACGAATACAGTCAATAGAAAGTAAGCATACCGCGGTTCAGTTGAGCAGGCTGTCCACGAGAGGATACAGGAACAGCTGAGCGGCTGCACGCCAGCACGAGTAAAAAAACCACAGGTGAGTGTTAGCGGTAATCAGGGTCCGGGTCAGCACACAGGCAGAGAACTTGACACGGTAGATCAACGATGAGCAATTCAGGAATCACTGGAAATAGCGAACACGAGTAGAACATTGGAGGTAATAGCGGACTGGAAGCCGCAGATGATTGGAGCAGAAATCAGCAGGAACTGAAGACATAGTAGAACACAGGAGACTTGAAGCGGTCTGGAAACCGGAAATGAGTTGAGCAGGAATCAGCAGGAAGCTGAAGACACGGAGAAGTACACAGGAACACCTTCAGAGACTCACAGGGAATGAGACTCCAAGATCAGGCAACGAGGTAATGAACACAGGTGCTTTAAATAGGGAGCGTTGCCTGATCAACCAATTAACTAAAAGCAAAGGTCAGAAGAGTTCTTAGGAACTGCGCATGCGCAGACCATCAGGATGGCGGGCGGCCACGGTTCAGGATAGGTGCTGGCAGGAATACTGGAGAGCCACGCACCAGTGAAGAGGCACTCACGGTCCGGTGAGTGACACCCTCCCTGCCTTAAATACAGAAATGAACCAATGAGAGCCTAGCTCTCTAATTGCAGTCAGACTGGCCACTGTTTAAATAATTAATTAGCCCGGAGGCTGCTCGCATACTGCACACGTGCCCGGCTGCCTCATAGTGCCGGGACACGGCGCTAAACTACTTAGCTACGACAACGGCCTGGCTAGCCCCGAAAGTCACTTCCTGGTTGTCATAGCGATGGCCGGGACGCAGATGAGAGAGTCGCGGCGGCTGGGCACCGCGCGGCTCGTAACACTCTCCTTATATTGTTTAGAGAGCCTCGGGTCACTTAAGAGGTATTTTGACAGCTTTATACACTATTATAATGCAGCTATCAGAGCTGCATCCTGTCCCCTTACTGTCTTGATGGAAGTGTCAGCGCGAAAAGCTGATCTTCCGGTTTCAAGGTTTGGACCATGCTCAGTAGTGCAAATTGTACATAGGCGTCCCTCCCCATTTCCGGTTTCCTCCTAGACCACTGGGGATTACAGCGTTTCTATGGAAGCTAGGAGATGGAGCAAAGCGCTCCTATATACTAACACTCCCCTCGCTTAATAACGTCTCCTGTCACAAAGAAAATAACAATCCTTACTCTATCAAACATTTCAATAAAGTTCTTTCCCTGTAACAAGAAATTTAAGGGTTAAGTGAAACAAAATAAGCATATGGTGAAATATATCAACATTACTCAAACATATTTCAGTCCACATTTTTTCAGGAACACAATTAGAAAGTGTGATGTCAAGCCCTTCGTTAACATGTCATCAGAATTTTCCTCACTGACCCACACTCCTAAAACATACTAGTAGGTTAATTGGCTACTAACAAATTGATCCTAGTCTGTGTGTCTGTCTGTGTGTGTGTTTGGGAATTTAGACTGTAGGCCCTAATGGGGCATAAACTGATGTGAATGAGTTCTCTGCAGAGCCGTAACTTGGAATTCTAGCGCCTGGGGCGAGAAAGACAAATGCCGCCCCCCTTCAGCGTTGTGCCCTGGGCGGTCTACCCTGTCGCACAGCCCTAGTTATGACCCTAGTTCTCTGTACAGCGCTGCGGAATTAGTGGTGCTAAATAAATAAATGGTGATGATGATGATGATGATATAACTCGTACTGACAGACTTCTCCACTAACTCTCGGATGAAGTGGTGTCTTATGGCAATGTGTTTGAATCGTCCACGGTGCTTTGTACTTCAATTAAAATCAGTTGCTTCACGGTAATCACACTCAATGCTAATGGTCTCACTTTGGTTAAGAAGACCAATTTCACTTAAAGTCTCCTTTATCCTTAAGACTTCTTTTGCTGTTTCTGTGAGTGCCATGTACTCCATGTACTCCGCCTCAGTGATGGATAGGGCAACAGTTTGTTGTTTTCTGCTTGACTAGCTGACAGCTGCACCTGCTAAGACAAGCAGGTACCCTCTGTAGGAACGACGATCATCCTCATCAGATCCCCAATCAGCATCACAGAAAGTCTCTAAAGTTGAATTCTTGGTTTTAGTAAATACTAACTTTAAAGAACTAGTATCTTTCAAGCAGTGCCGTAACGAGGGTGGTGCGGGTGGTGTCGTCGCCCAGGGCATAAAGCCAAAGGGGCGCAGCTACCTGCCTTCAGCTCTTAAGTTCCGCTTAAGGGTTGAAGAGAGAGAGAGTGATTTTAACTTACCAAGTATGGGATGTTAAATGCAAAACCAGCTAATACACCTATGGATAAAAGCTTAAAAATGACAAAGAAATGTCATCAACATTTGCGTCCCAAATGCCGAACTTCCTGTCAGTAGAACGCACATGCATTCCATGGCGGAACTTAACGGCTGAAGCATCAAACTCTGGTAAGTTAAAATCTCTCTCTCTTTCTGTCCTCCTATCCCCCCCACCCCCATCCTTAGATGGGGGGCGACGGTGCCCTGTCTCGCCCAGGGTACCAAAATGTATAGTTACGGCACTGCTTTCAAGTATCTTAGGATTCTTTTGACTGCGATCCAGGTGGACTTTATAGCATGCAATGGTACAGTCCGCATTCACTTTCTTACAAAAGACCCACTTGTTCCTGATCGTTTTGTGGTTACTCGACCTGTCAACTACAGCCTATGTATGATTGTCATCGAGAGCTTTCAACTCTCTATCAATAGCTGCTTTCTACTGTCCCCAGTCGTTGCTTGATATTGCCTCTTTAATGTTTTGCAGTTCACAAAAGGCTAGATTGGCGTACTCTTTGCTATATCTCCTAGGGGGAATACCTTTGTTACTCCTCGTAGAACTTCTGTTTTCCGATTGGGTATCCGCAATTACATTTTCTGACTCAGAAATGCTTTCTGCTGCCTGAACATCCAGTGTCACTAACTTTTCTTGTGGTTGCTGTTCCACTACTCCACTAGGTGGCGTGTTTTCGTGAAACACCACCTCTCTGGATTTTATAATACGTTTGTTGTTAATGTCCCAAAGTCTGTATCCTTTACTCTGTTGGCAGTACCGGAGCATGATACACTCCACTGACTTGTATTCATCTTTCTTTATGAATATATGCATAAGCCTTACAGCCGAATACACGGAGATGATTGACACTTGGCTTTTTATCAAACCACTCCTCCAAAGGCGTTTTAACTTTCACAGCTACTGTGGGTGCTCGGTTTTTAAGGTAGACTGCAGTGGACACTGCTTCTGCTCAAAAACTTTTTTCCAGATCTGCGTCATTCAACATAGTCCATGCTCGTTCAACAATTGTTCTGTTAGCTCGTTCACTCACACCATTCTGTTCTGGTGTGTAGGCAATTGTTAGTGCTCTATGCCATTTTTTCTTAAGAATTCTGCTAAAGTCCTGTTGTCGTATTCTCCACCATTGATGGATCTTAAGACTTTTAGTTTCAGAATCGTTTGAGTCTCTACAAGGCTCTTGTATTCCGCAATTTTCTCTATGACTCCACTCTCAACTCTTATGAAGTAGACATGTGTCATCCTAGTTGCGTCGTCAATGAGTGTCAGAAAGTAACTGTAGCCACTGACCGATTTCTCCTCCATTGAACCACACAGTATGCACTTGAGCCAGGGGTGCTTCATCTCTAGTTGCTGACTTGGGTAAGGGGTAACGAGTTTGCTTACCCTTTATGCAGCTCACACATGTCAGTCTCTCAGAACTGCTCACAGGGATGCCTGTCACCATCCCATCAGCGACTTTCTGGACATTGTCATATCCAATGATGATCATATCCATATGACCCAATCTCCTTTGCCACAGCTCCATTGATTGACTGTTATCTGAAGCCGCCATTGCATGACATTCTTCTATGTCTAGGACATTAAGCTGGTTACACCTGGTTGCTGTTGCAATTACAGTACCTCTCTGGTTTTGAACCACACATTTGCCCTCTGCGAATTTGACCTCGTAACCTTATCTCTCAAGGATGCTTATAGAATAAGGTTGGTTCCCAACTCTGGTACATACAAGATGTTTTGGATATTTGTGATGATAGTTCCACCTTTTATATTCAGGTGGACTGTGATAGTCCCAACTTTTGTTGTAGTAACAACTTTTCCACCGATTCCTTTTACTGTAACTGGATCATATGGTTTCAATGTAGTGAACCATTCTTGATTGCAGGTAAAATGTCTTGTGGCCCTCGAGTCCATATACCAGCAGTCTTTCTTATGACTATCTGCTACATTCAACGCAGACTCTTTAGGTTTTTTACGCTTTTTCTGTTGCGCGACACTTGAAACTTTTAGTCTGCATTCAGATGCCTTGTGCCCCATCTTATGACATATGAAGCATTTAAACTTGGGCTTCTTGGACTTCACACTTTTTGTGAGTAGAGCAGTACTCTCAGCATTTGCCTTGACATGAATTCTCTGTTTGAATTGCAGCAGCTTTGCATTCACGATTTCTGTTGTTAACTTAGTATATTTGGACTACAAAGCTATTACAAGGAAATCATACTCTGTTGTGAGATTCTGCAGCATCGCTATTGCGACTTCCTCCTCTGTGCTCCCACAGATGCCAATTGCTGGGATATCGACAACATTTTGTCTATGTACTCATCCATGTTCTCTCAAGTACTTAATTTAGTCCCGTATAGTGTACCCCTCAAGTTTATCCTTCTCATCAGACCTTTGTCCTCATATGCATTTTCAGAGCATTCCACATCTCACTTGCTGAGCCTTTATCATTAAGGATAGAATACACCTGCTGTTCTACAGCTAAGCCAATGGTGCCCATGGCTCTATTCACCTCATCAGCATTTGGACTGTCCCCTGAATCTACTATGACTTTCCACAACTTTTCCGGCATTAATTGCATTTGCATTGCAAATTTCCACGTTGCATAATTCTCAGAACCTTTTAATTGAGCAAAGTTCATACTGGTGTCTGTGCTGAGCATTTTTCTTTGTGTACTGAATAAAGGACTATTTTTCTGAAATAAAAGCTTCCTTTTATTCTCTTGTACTTTTGTTATCGTTCTTTATGTTTAAGCGTTTACTTTAACACATGGTGTTGGGCCCATAACCTGTTAATTATACCTTTTGATGTTAATGAAGGTGTTCAGTGGTGTTAATGTGGATTTTAAGCCACAATGATTTTGTTTCTTAAACAGGTTGCTGTTTATTAGAGATGATAACACAGTAGAATGCAGATACCACAGTAGTTGAGTTTGTACAGCAGGCAATAACAGTTTATGCAGACTTGCTTATACATTCTTGTGCTGTAGATATGCAGTTGGTAATGCACACTTATATGTACAGATGCAGTTGTAGGTTTTCTAATATGCTGCACAGATGTGCAGTATTACTGTGTTGTGGGCACAGACTCTCCTTATATTGTCTAGAGAGCCACCGGGTCACATAGGCGTCCCTTCCCACTTCCGCTTTCCTCCGAGACCACTGGGGATTACATCTATCTATCTATCTATCTATCTATCTATCTATCTATCTATCTATCTATCCCTTTCTACAGTATCACACTGCAGAGAGGTTATAGGCTTATTGTGAATTATGCGCCAATCTATATTAGTCTCCCTGTTGTCTCTGGAGAGCAGGCTGCCAGTCTAAGGCAGTGTTGTAATTTACATACTTAAGTGCAGGTTATAAAATGTTTCAGGCAAGCTAGCACTCCAGCCACCATAATTTCAGTATAATCAAATGAACATTTACAGGTGCAACCTATCATTGAGTAATGTTCTATTAATGTCTCTGTAGTCCTTGCATTATGCTTATTCACCTTCATATCACTGCCCAAGAGACCAATAATGACACAGTGGTTGAAATAGCACATGACTAATGCTTTAATTTTCCTAAAAGGATTTAAAATTAATGTTAATACACAAAACATAATGCAAAGTAAATACACAAACAACAAATGCAATCATAGAAAAACATGATGCTTCACAATAATTTAACAACAACACTTTGGGGCATATTCAATTGTCCGCAGCATTGCCGAAAATCCCGCAGTCCGCGCAGGATTACCGTTAATACGGTAATTTACTCGCTGGGACCTGCAAGCTGAAATCCAGCGAGAGATTACCGTATTAACGGTAATAGTTTTTCCGCGCTCAAACCCGCGGACAATTGAATAACCCCCTTTATTTTCTATATTTTGCACACAGAATCACTTTTACCTGGTTACCTTGGTGCAGATTACTTTAGGTCATACGGGATGTTAATTTCATGCCAACCAGTAGATGTCACCACTCGCAAAACTATGACTGACAAATGTGTGAGTGTGTGTGTATATATATATATATATATATATATATACACATACATACACACACACATATACATATATATATATATATATATATATATATATATATATATATATATATAGAAAGATAGATATACACACACACACACACACACACACACACACACACACGTCTTGCAGTCCTCTTACCATTGTTTGTTACATATTTTGCAAGAATATTACTTGTTTTTCTGATACACACCTATTAAACAGGACTTCTGAGGGAGCCTTGAAAAATACTTATTCTATTTTAGTATATTAGTTAAATTTTTTATATGTTTTATTTTTCTAGCCAGAACACTAAATTTGCCAGACGGGCTGGAAATGGCTTGTAAGGAAATGTGCTATAGGCCACAAAGCCAGTGAAGGGTTAATTCATTTCAGGAGCAGATGGAGATATGCTATTATCAGCAAGATGCTGATGGATCAGAGGTACTTGAAGCTGCTACATCACGTACAATGAAATGCAGCACATCGTATATTACAATCAATTTATAGATTGGATTGCCAAGAACACGCACAGCTCCTGATGCTGTTCCATTGTAGGAGAGAAATCTTGGCGCCTGCTATTTCATGATTGCTTCTCTATTCGTGTTTGTTTTCCTTGGAGACGCCAAACATGTGGCTGTCTCATCTGCTTCTCCCTGTTGTACCTTAACTTCTTCCTTGCTGAAAACATGGTTTATCTAACAGCCACAACATACAGTCTTCTTTTGCCACAATGTTGTTGTATGGTGTCATGATTATTGGACTGGTTTAGTGAACTGTCTGGCAGAAAAGGGGTTAATAATTAAAGTTTTAACACCCCCCATCCTACCATATTACTTGTGATTATTTTTATTATAAAGCTGCTTTGTAACCCTTCACAGTGGGTACATAAAGAGTGGGTACATAAACACTGTATATCATAATCCATAAATGTCTTTTTTCAGATGTTCAACAATGAAAAATGTGCTTACACTTTAATAATAATAAACAGTAATTACAAATATTAGGTATAAATATTAGAGATGGGCGTGCTCGGATCCCCGAGAACCGAACCCACCCGAACTTTGCCTATCCGAGTACCGAGCCGAGCAGGCTCGGTACTCTCCCACCCGCTCGGATTCCAAATCGAGGCCGAACGTCATTGTGACATCGTCGGATCTCGGGGCTCAGTTCTCGCGATATTTGAAAATGATAAATACCTGCCTCCACAGCAATCCATAGCCATTTGACAGAGGGAGAGAGCAGGGTGTAGTCACAGGCTGATTAGAGCAGGGACAGGGAATACAATTCTGATTACAATTCTGATAACAATTGATAGAGAAGAGAGGAGGATAGAGGAGTTTTTTTTTCAATAATTGGCATTACAAGTGCTTTGGGTGTCCCCCATTCTTTTGCATTAATATTTCTGGCTGTCAAAAGTCATATTTGTCAGCAGTATCTAAAACAATTTGTAGCACTAGAAATGCTTTAGGCTCAGAATGGATTCAAAGCAGTCCACATATGAGCAGAATGAGCAACCAGGTTCTGTCACCAGACCTGATGGTAGTGTTCCCAGTACATCATCTGGGAAAGGAGATGTCAAACTATACAGTCTTTTGAAATCAGGGAAAAAGAAGTGTAACTGAGGAAAAGTTAACTGCCGATAATTTTTTTTTTTGCCAACATGCCATTCTACACACGCAGTGGCAAATAGAGAATGAGGCCTTCACCTTTGTCTATTAGTGGCAGATCAAAAAATGTTACTGAGCCTTCTTCTTGTACGGACACTCGTGACAAAGCAAAACCAAGTCATTTGGAGTCTAAAAGTGGTGCACAAGTACTGTTACGCGTGAAAGCCGAGCTGCAAGAAAACAGAAAGGCATTAGAGGGTAATGTATACTCTGAATCAGAAATGACACCAATCTCTGTGGAGAGTCCATCCACCAGTGGTATGTCTAATCGTGAGCATTATGTTAGTGACAGTGTACCCATAAAGAAGGGTCCTTTCAGAAGTTCTGCTGATGTGTGCTAAAACAGCCCAATTGTAGTCGGTGATACACCAATTGAGGATGCCACTTTTGAATTAGAAGAGGATGAGGGGGAGATTTGTGTAGGCGACGAGGACACTAATGATGATGTTGATGATTATGATGCAGACAGATACCAAATTGCCTTTCTCAATTTCTATTTATATTCTAGACTCTATAACTGCTGAATAGTTTTCTATTTTAATCCTAGTGGAGAGGGGGTCTGATGCAGATAGATACCAAACTACCTTGGTCCATTTATTTTTACTTTCTAATTCCACAGTCTATGCAGGCTGCTTTGTTTTTTCTATTCAACTACAAGTGTGTGTGTGTGTGGGGGGGGGGGGGGGGGGCATAGATAGCCACCAAACTACTGTGCTCCATTTATTCTTACTTTATTTTTTAATTCCACAGTCTATGCAGGCTGCTTTTTTTCTATTCAACTACAAGTGGAGGGCGGGGGGCATAGATAGCCACCAAACTACTGTGGTCCATTTATTTTTACTTTCTAATTCCACAGTCTATGCAGGCTGCTTTTTTTCTATTCAACTACAAGTGGAGGGTGTAATATACACCCAAAGACGATGGCTACATTGCCAATAATCAAAGATGGAGGAGGTAGACAACCAGGTTTGTCTGTATAATATGCAGGCAAGTGTTCGCATTAAGGACGGCCTACCAGGGATTAAACCAGTTTTTTCATAATTTATTAGCTTTAGAATTACCTCACTTATCCAAGAAACTGGTGGAGCACTAAATTAGGTTATTTTATTGTATTTTTTGTAAAATTGTATTTTTTTCAAAAATGGCAAAACAAAACCAAACAAAACCAAAACCAAAACCAAAACCAAAACAAGCAATGACGGTTTGGCAAAACCAAAACACGACTGTAATCCGGATCCAAAAACAAAACCAAAAACCAAAACATGGCAGTCAGTGAGCATCTCTAATAATATTAGTGATAAAAACACATTGTTCAAAGACAAGGCCCCTCATTTACCAAACTACAGATGTGTTGGACATGATCCAAAATGCTAGTCTGTGACATGATGTGCCTAGTTTTTATAGCAAGAATTTGAAGGGGTAAAAGCACATTAGTACGTTTACATGGTAAGAGCTGGGTGGATCGCGCATTCCTTGCTGAATGAAGGCTAAGTACAGTAATGTGTTTCCTACAGCATTAATATTAGAGATGGTCACTGACCCCCGTGTTTTGGTTTTGGATTCGGTTTTGGATCTGGATTACCGTCGTGTTTTGGTTTTGGTTTTGCAAAACCGCCATAGCGTGTTTTGGTTTTGGTTTTGGTTTTGTTTGGTTTTGTTTTGCTATTTTGTTGGAAAATCAAATTTTTTGGGCCTAAACTAACCCAATTTAGTGCTCCAACTGTTTTAGAGATAAGTAATCTAATTGTAGAGGTAATAAATCATCCAAAAAACAGTTTAATTCTTCGTTGGTAGGCCTTCATTTATTATACACACAAAACAGATTGTCTTCCTCTCCATCTATGCATATTGGCAATGCAGCCATCGTCTTTGGATGTATATTACACCCTACACTTATAGTTAAATATGTAAAGAAATGGAAAAAGGCAGTTTGCTTTCTGTCTCAATAGGTCCCCTCCACTTGTTTACAAAACCAAAAAATTCAGCCGTTATAGACTGTACAATATTAATTGACATGGAGAAAGCCAGTTTGTTTTCTGTTTCTTTAGGCTCCCCTCCACTTGTATAAAATACAAAAAAATTCAGCCGTTATAGACTGTATAATATTAATTGACATGGAGAAAGCCAGTTTGGTTTCTGTCTCTCTAGGCTCCCCTCCACTTGTATAAAATACCAAAAAATTCAGCCGTTATAGACTGTACAATATTAATTGACATGGAGAAAGCCAGTTTGTTAGGTTTCAAGATTACCTTAGTCAGTATTTACGCCGGCCTTCCTAGGGCGTGGAGTCTAACGGCCCTCCCGATCTTCTCCAAGAACTGCCGCAAGGCAGGGTGGGTTTTGCTGCCGGAGAACCGCAGGTCGCGGCCCCCAGGTTTAGCCTACTGACGTAAGGAAAGAGTTCTATGAGATGGACATGCAGAGGCACGGCCAGATCCACAGGGAAATTGATAACTGGAATCACTAACTGTATATTCAGAAGGTAGTAGTCTGGAGTAGAAACTGGTGGAATGCAGGAATCAATCCACTGTACAGCCCCAGGAGCAGAAGCGTAGTCCAGAATAGCCGGTTCGGTACACAGAGATCTGTCCGTTATGCAGTGCCAGGGATGAAGCAGAAGAGTAGTCTGGAGTATAGCCGGTTCGGTACACAGGAGTCAGGAGTAACAAGGGAAAACACCAGGGAGACCAAAGCACAGGAAATGCAGCCAGATACAGGTAGCACATTGCTCTGACACAGACAGTGTGTCAGAGCAGGCCTGAAGTAGGATTTTGAATTCCCCGCCCAGATCTGCTGACCTGCCGCCGGGACCTACCCGGAAGTGCGGCAGTACGGAGCGGAGAATCGGCGTTGACACAGGTAAGCGCCGTGACAGTACCCCCCCCATTAAGGATGGCCACCGGACAGCCTATAAGGTTTCTGAGGAAATTTGATATGGAACCTCTTTAACAGTGCTGGAGCATGTAGATCACGTGCCGGAATCCATGAACGCTCCTCTGGTCCATAACCTTTCCAATCAACCAGAAATTGTAGAGAACCTCTGGAAATGCGAGGGTCTAGGATTTCCTTAACCTCAAATTCATGATCTTGTGTAGAGACAGCGGCAGGAGGTCTCTTGGAAGAGGAAAATTTATTAATGACAAGTGGCTTGAGGAGGGAAATGTGAAATACGTTGGGAATCCTCAAGGTAGGAGGCAATTTTAATCTGAAAGCTACTGGATTGATAATTTCCAAGATCTTGAAGGGTCCAATGAAACGGGGAGCGAATTTCCTAGAAGGAACCAACAGGCGAAGGTTCTGCGTAGATAGTCATACCTTATCGCAAGGAGAGAGTAATGGGGAAGGTCTTTTTCTCTTATCAAACGCCTTTTTGCTGATGGCAGTGGCGTGAAGCAGGTTACGTTTGATCATATCCCACCTGGTCGAGAAGTTTGACCACATGGAATCTACAACAGGAATTCCGGATGTAGGCAAATCATTAAAAGGAGGAACTCTTGGATGAAACCCTTGGAGAGCAAAAAAGGGGGAAACCGATGTAGAGTCATGAGAATTATTAGTGTGAGCAAATTCTGCCCAAGGTAACAAATCAACCCAGTCGTCATGTTTAGCTGAAATGAAGCATCTGAGGAATTTTTCGAACTCTTGATTAGTCCTCTCCGTGAGACCATTACTTTGGGGGTGGTATGCAGAGGAAAAATTCAGTTTGATTCCACAAACACGAGAAAAGGCTCTCCAAAATCTTGCAACAAACTGGGTTCCACGGTCTGAAACGATGACCTCTGGGCAACCATGGAGGTGGAATATTTCCCTTATAAAAAGTTGTGCCAGCACTGGAGCAGATGGGAGGCCTTTTAAAGGTACGAAATGAGCAGCCCGAGAGAAACGAACTGTGACTACCCAACCACGGAAAAATCAGTGATAAAGTCCATGGAGAGATGACTCCAAGGACGGTCCGGAATGGGTAAAGACTGTAGCAACCCATAGGAGGCTTGTCGAGGCACCTTGTTCTGAGCACAGGTGGAACAAGCCGTAACAAACTCCCAAACATCAGAGTGGATAGATGGCCACCAATAATTACGGGAAACGAAATCCAAAGTCTTCTTGATCCCGGCATGACCAGAGAACCGAGAGGCGAAAGCCCACTTGACGAGTCTGGACCGAAGACGAGGAGAAACAAAGGTCTTTCCATGAGGAATCACTAGATGAGCAGGGGTGGTGGCCAGTATACATTTTGGACCCAAGATGGGTCTAGGAATATCCTCTACAGCATCCGTGGCATCAAAGGATCTCGAGAGAGCATCCGCTTTCTTATTCTTAGATCCTGGTCTAAAGGTGATGATCATATCAAAACGGGAGAAAAACAAGGACCATCTGGCTTGCCGAGGGTTTAAACAAGAAGCCGTTTGCAAATATAGAAGGTTCTTGTGATCTGTTAAAATCGTGATAGGAAATCTAGCTCCTTCCAAATGATGTCTCCACACTTCTAAGGCTAATTTGATGGCCAGGAGTTCCCTATCTCCGATGCAATAATTTTTCTCAGCAACAGAAAGTTTACGGGAAAAGAAACCACACGGAGACAATCTTCCAGAGGAGTCCTTCTGTGACAAGATAGCCCCCACTCCCACAGAGGATGCATCGACCTCAAGAAAAAAAGGAAAGGTAGGATTCGGTTAATGAAGGATAGGAGCTGTCGTGAATGCTTGCTTTAGGGAAGAGAAGGCCTTTTCTGCCTCAGGAGGCCAAAGTTTAGTTTTGATAGCTTTCTTAGTTAGTGCAGTAATGGGTGCGATCACTGAAGAAAAGCCTTTGATGAAATGCCGATAATAATTGGCGAAGCCTATGAAACGTTGGATCGCTTTCAGACCTATCGGCTGAGGCCATTCAGAAACCACCTTTACTTTCTCGGGATCCATGCATAGTCCAGACCCAGAGATCACGTGTCCAAGAAAGGGAAGATGACCCTTTTCGAAGATACATTTATCCAAATTACAGAACAGCTGATGTAAACGAAGGCATTCAAGCACCAAGGAAACATGATGGCGATGCAATACGATGTCAGGAGAGAATATCAGGATATCATCCAGGTAAATTATCACGAACTGGTAGAGAAAATCTTGAAAAATTTTGTTGATGAAGTTTTGAAACACTGCGGGGGCATTACATAACCCAAAGGGCATAACTAAATATTCAAAGTGTCCATCATGGGTATTGAACGCAGTTTTCCATTCATCCCCTCGTTTAATACGGATCAAATTGTAGGCACCCTTCAGGTCTAGTTTGGAAAAAATAACAGCCCCTTTTATTCTATCAAATAGCTCTGAGATCAATGGTAACGGGTACTTGTTTTTCACAGTAATGGCATTCAGCCCACGATAATCTATACATGGGCGTAAACCCCCGTCTTTTTTTTTAACAAAGAAAAAGCCGGCCCCTGCAGGGGAGGATGACTTCCGAATAAAGCCCCTTTCTAGATTTTCTTCTATGTATTTAGACATGGAATTGGATTCTGGCAATGATAAAGAAAAAAAAGGCGTTCTCTGGGTGGTATTTTGTCTGGTAACAGCTCAATAGAACAATCCCAAGGCCTATGGGGAGGTAGTTTGGAGGCTTCCTTTTCGCCAGAACACATACGAAAATGAACGGTATTGAGAAGGAATACCAGTGGACGTATGTAGTGATTAGGTTTCATTAGTGGTGAGTTTATTGATCATGGGAAGGCAGCGAGAATGACAAGCCGGGCCCCAGGCCAGAACTTCTGGCGTGCGCCAGTCCAATGTAGGGGAGTGAAGTTGGAGCCACGGAAGACCAAGAATGAGAGGATTAATAGCCTTTGGGATGACTAAGAAGGAAATGGATTCAGTATGCAGGGCTCCTATGCGGAGAGAGAGCTTGATGGTACGTTTCTTGAGTGATCCTCCACTGATGCGGTTTCCATCAATGGCTGTGATAGCAATTGGGGGATCCAACGGAAAAGTAGGTACAGACAACTTCTCCACTAAGTCAGCTCTTATGAAGTTCCCTGCTGCTCCGGAATCAATGAGTGCTGGAATACGTACACCTAACTTGGCCTCTCCATCATCAGTTAGGTTCGATCGTTTCCCGGACGCTTAAGACAATTGTTTAACAAATGACCAGGTTCTCCGCAATAAAGACATAACCGATTTTTGAATCGCCTCTCTCTCTCTTCCTGAGAGAGCCGAGCTCTTCCCAACTGCATTGGCTCCTCCTCAGACATCACCGAACTTTGAAAACGTGGAGCCAGACGAAAAGGAGAACGACGGAAACTCTCCTTCTCCTGAGAGCGCTCACGGAATCTGATGTCAATCTGGTTACATAAAGAGACCAAAGCATCCAGAGAAGTTGGGAGTTCACGACCTGCTAGTTCGTCTTTGATGCGGTCTGTCAAACCCTGCCAGAAGGTGGCTACCAGGGCCTCAATATTCCAATGTAACTCAGCCACCATAGTACGAAATTGGAGAGCATACTGGCCTATGGTCATAGAGCCTTGGCGCAGATGAAGGATGCCAGAAGCAGCGCTGGAAACTCTTCCTGGTTCATCGAAGACATGTCTGAAGGCCTCCAGGAAGGTGGAGCAGTTATGTAGTGAAGGATCATTGTGTTTCCATAGGGGAGATGCCCAGGCAAGAGCTTGACCGGTAAGTAAAGAAATAATGTATGCTACTTTAGCTTTTTCTGTAGGGAAGTTCCCTGACTGGAGTTCGAACTGGATATCACACGGCAGGCCTTGGGATCCCCATCGAATTTTGGAGGGTTAGGGATGCGAAGTTGGGAATTTGCCGGGAGAGGAGCGGCACCACCCTCCTGGGCAGGAGCAGGTTGAGGGGGAATAGGTGGCGGATCAGGTACCGCTGCCTGGATTGCCTGAGCTGAAACCGCACCCTGAAGTGTGTCCAGGCGAGCAGACATGCTCTGAAGAAACTGAAGTAACTGTGCCTGGTTCTTGTCCTGTTCCTCTACCCGGGCAGCTAAGTGTTCCAATAACTCCCTAGCAGAGGGGTTCCCGGATCCGTCCATCAGATAGATATGTTGGGGGGTCAGAGCAAACTGTTAGGTTTCAGGATTACCTTAGTCAGTATTTACGCCGGCCTTCCTAGGGCGCGGAGTCTAACGGCCCTCCCGGTCTTCTCCAAGAACCGCCGCAAGGCAGGGTGGGTTTTGCTGCCGGAGAACCGCAGGTCGCGGCCCCCAGGTTTAGCCTACTGACGTAAGGAAAGAGTTCTATGAGATGGACATGCAGAGGCACGACCAGATCCACAGGGAAATTGATAACTGGAATCACTAACCGTATATTCAGAAGGCAGTAGTCTGGAGTAGAAACTGGTGGAATGCAGGAATCAATCCGCTGTACAGCCCCAGGAGCAGAAGCGTAGTCCAGAATAGCCGGTTCGGTACACAGAGATCCGTCCGTTATGCAGTACCAGGGATAAGGCAAGAGGGTAGTCTGGGGTATAGCTGGTTCGGTACACAGGAGTCAGGAGTAACAAGGGAGAACACCAGGGAGACCAAAGCACAGGAAATGCAGCCAGATACAGGTAACACGTTGCTCTGACACAGACAGTGTGTCAGAGCAGGCCTGAAGTAGGATTTTGAATTCCCCGCCCAGATCAGCTGACCTGCCGCCGGGACCTACCCGGAAGTGCGGCAGTACGGAGCGGAGAATCGGCGTTGACACAGGTAAGCGCCGTGACACTGTCTCTCTAGGCTCCCCTCCACTTGTATAAAATACAAAAAAATTCAGCCGTTATAGACTGTACAATATTAAGAGAAATGGACAAAGGCAGTTTGGGGTCACTCTGTCTATGACACCCTACCCTTAAGGAGAAATTGCCCAAACAGCAGCCTTTCAAGACGCTACGTGATATGGAAATGCCACAAGCCCCTTTCCTCTTTGGGGGTAGATTGCACCCTACACTTACATAGAAAGTTTTAAAAAAATGTTATCGTCATCATCTTCAGCTTCATCCTCACCCTCATCAGTGTGTACGTCATCATCACAGACTATCAATTCATCGCAGCTTGAATCCGCCATTAGAGAACAGTCAGTGCTTGGATGTCTTGGATGGTGAAGGCCTTCCTCGTGGAAGATGTAGTTCATTTTAATAAACATCATTTTCTCCACATTTTTGGAAAGTAACCTTCTACGGCGATCACTGACTAAGTTCCCTGCTGTGCTGAACACTCGTTCAGAGTACACACTGAAGGGTGGGCAGCTTAAGTATTGCAAAGCAAGTTTGTACATGGGTTTCCAAATGGCCTGCTTATCTTCCCAGCAGAGCCGTAACTAGGGTGGTGCGGGCGGTGCCGTCGCCCCGGGCGCAAGCCCAAAGAGGGCGCAGCAGCCGCCCGCTACCTAGCTCTGTTGCCAGTAATAAGAAAAGCCTTTGACTTCCACAGACAGGAAGTTCCAAATACCGAACTTCCTGTCTGTGGAACGCACATGCGTTCCACTGCGGAAGTCAAAGGCACATCTTGAGTGAAAGGCTCCGCTGCGTCCTGTCTGCACTCTCCTCCAGGTTTGCTGTTTGTCCCCTCCCGTGTCTCCATATCGTCTGTTAGAAATATATTCCATGTATCCATTAGCCGCTTCTGTAAAATGCATCTTAAAATGTTGCATGATTCCCTTTGGCTTCTAATTATGTCTGCCTTCTCTACTAATCTGTTTCTGGATTCTGGAGGAGTAAATCCAGGCTCTTAATAATATAGAGGAGATTAAACAGAAGTATCACTGGAACTGTTTTACCTATGACTAATGTGAAACTAATGTGAAATATTGTGACCGCAATTCTAATATGCAGTTGAACACACCAGAAAGTGAAGCTGTTGAATAGTCAATGTATTTTTTGTACTGTATATTCAGGATTTTCCTCATGAGGACTATGTGATGGATGGTGAATATATTTACATTTCTGCTATTTTAACTAAAATCATATTAATTTGTCTCATACTAGAATCCTCAGCAAAGTAAAGAAGCATATTAATATTATATTTGTTTGAAAGATTTAACATGATTTTAATAAGGATGAAATGATTTACAAAGATGGTTTGTGTGCATGAATTGCAGAGCACCTATACATGTTGTCCATGTGTAACGAAAGAAAAAAAATTTGCATTAAAAATCATTACTACCGACAACACAGAGCCGTAACTAGGGTGGTGCAGATATGTGTATATATATATATATATATATATATATATATATATATATATATATATATACACACACACACACAAATTCTTTCAGTAAAGTGCTAAACACACCCACATTAGGTTGGCCACACCCACTTGTCAAATGCCACTCCCACTTAGATGGGGGGCGCCGGTGCCCTGTCTCGCCCAGGGCACCAAAATGTCTAGTTACGGCACTGCTTCCCAGTAAGGAAAGGGATTGTCTGACATTCCCATATCAACTACCTCTTGAAAGTAATCCTCCATCATTTGCATGTTTATACTCGTATTGGATGGAGTTATGGGCAAAGTGACACATTTTTTAGAAAAATCCTTCAAACCAGCCCAGATGTTAAATTGTTCTGATCTGCCACCTGCGTCTTCCCTGCTTCTGTTTGGGAATTTTACGAGCAGCAGAAACTTGAGAAAGTGAAGGAGGACACGTTGTCAAGCCGAGGCCCAGTTCAGCGGCCAACTTGCTGAGCAATACTCCTTGCAAAAGTTCACATCTAACTCATTTACAAGTAAAGACTCAATGTAGGTTTTAAACCTTGGATCAAGCACAGTGGCCAAAACGTACTGATCCGAGTTCAAGATCTTAATAACTCGAGGATCATTGTGAAGCGAATTAAGTACTTGATCGACAAGGCCAACATACTTTGCTGAATTGCTTGCTTTCAGCTCCACCTTCATTTTCTCAAGCTGCTTTTCCAATAGTCTAATTAAAGGAATGACTTGGCTCAAACTAGCAGAGTCTGCACTCACCTCACATGTCACAACTTCAAATGGTTTCAGCACCTTGCACAGCACTGAAAGGATTCCCCACTGTGCAAGAGTGAAATATATCCCCCCTCCTTTCCCAATGTCATGGCTTGTGCAATATGCTTGGATGGCTTTGCGCTGTTCCTCCATCCTCTGAAGCATGTACAGGGTGGAATTCCACCTAGTTACCACCTCTTGCTTAAGTTGGTGGCAGGGCAAGTTAAACTACTCTTGGAGCTGCTGTAATCTCCTACATGCTGTGGCTGAATGCCCGAAATAGCCTGAAATCTTACAGGCCACCGAAAGCATCTCCTGCACCTCACGGTTATTTCGTAGGAAGCTCTGCACCACCAAGTTGATGGTGTGAGCAAAACAGAGAATATGTTGGAAATCACCCAGCTGTAATGCTCGCACTATATTGTTGGCGTTATTAGAAATGACATACTCTGGAGAGAGTCCGAGTGGTATAAGCCATGCATCAATCACATCTCTCAGTTTGCGTAACAAATTGTCAGCCGTATGCCTGTTAGTGAAGCGGTGATATAAAGAGTGGCCTGCCTGTGACAAATGTTACGTAGTGGTGTACATGCTGCTGCTGTTCCTGCTGGTGAAGGTGAATGACCAACCCAGTGGGCTGTCACAGTCATATAGTCTTTGGTTTGGCCACTTCCACTTGTCCACAGATCTGTGGTTAAGTGAACAGTGGGCAGAATGGCATTTTTCAGCGCAATCTCTACATTTTTACACACTTTTTGGTATAGTTGTGGAATAGCTTTACGGGAGAAATGGTGTTGTGATGGAATTCTGTAACGCGGACACAAAACCTCAATTAACTGTGAAAAACCAGCTGCGTTTATTGTGGAGATTGGACGCAGATCTAACACTAACATTGCAGCCATGGCGTCTGTGATTCGCTTGGCGACTGGGCGACTGCTGTCATATTTGCTTCCCCTCGCAAATGATTGTTTCACAGTTAATTGCTGAAATGTAGGACTGCTCATTTTATTAACCTGCCTCTGGGATGACGATTCACCCCCAGCAGCAGCAACAGCAGCAGCAGGACTAACGCTTTCTTCAGAGGAATCAATAATAGTGCCGGAGTCATCCAGCCTTAAGTGGGATGCCGGGCTAACTCCGAGCGCTACTGAGGATATTGATGAGGATGGTGTGGTGGGTGTATTTTGTAGCCGTCGGTATGTCGGTGAGCGGAGGGTCTTAGCTGATGAGAGAGTGCTTGTATTCTTTTGGGAAGAACTTTCAGCTTTTCCCAATACTTTGCCATGAACTCTCGTTAAATGGCGTAACATAGACAAGGTTCCAAGATGGTTAAGGTCCCTCCCTCGACTGACTGTGGCTTGACATACACTACAAATGGCTATACAATTGTTGTCTGGATTTGGGTAGAAATAATTCCACACATAAGAAGTGGATTTTTTTGTTTTATGCCCAGACATGACAATGGCCTTTTTCTTGTCATGTGCCAGAACTGCTGCCACTGGTGCAGGACTTACACAAACAACCTCAGCCTCATCAACATCCTCATTAGCGCCCTCGTCGCCTACACAAATCTCCCCCTCATCCTCTTCTAATTCCAAAGTGGCATCCTCAATTTGGGTATCACCGGCTACACTAGGGCTATTAAGGCACACATGAGCAGAATGTTAACGATTAGACATCCCACTGTTGGATGGACTCTCCACAGGGATTGTTGTCATTTGTGAATCAGAGCAAACATTCTCCTCTAATGCCTTACTGTTATCTTGCAGCTCGGCTTTGAAGCGTAACAGTAGTTGTGCACCAATTGTAGGCTGGGTAACTTTTTGGGATCTGCCACTAATAGCCAAAGGTAAAGCCTCATTCTCTCTATGCCACTGCGTGTGTAGAATGGCATGTTTGCAATTTTTTTTTATCGGCACTTAACTTTTGCTCAGTAACACTTCCTTTTCGCTTCAACACAGTAATTTTTTTTTTTTTTTTTGTTTTTTACACTGATTTGGAAACACTCTGTTGTTTGACATCGCCTTGGCCAGATGACGTACTGGGAACACTAACATCAGGACTGGTGACAGAACCTGGTTGCTCATTCTGATCATATGTGGACTGCTTTGAATCCATTCTGAGCGCAAAGCACTTGTAGTGGTAAAAATTATTTAGTAGATACTGCTGACAGATATGACTTTTGACAGCCAGAAATATTTATGCACAATTAGGGGAAACACCCCAAAAGCACTGGGGAGTGCCAAATATTAAAACAAAATTATAAACCTCTATCCTCCTCTCTTCTATAACGATTTTTGTTAGAGCAATTGCAAGAAGAATATTGTATTCTCTGTCCCTGCTCTAATCAGCCTGGGACTACACCCTGCTCTCTCCCTCTGTCAAATGGCGATGGATTGCTGTGGAGGCGTGTATTTATAATCTTCAAGTATCGCGAGAACCGAGCCCCGAGATCCGACGACGTCACGATTACGTTCGGCCTTGATTCGGAGCGGGCAGGAGAGAGCTCGGTACTCGGATAACCAAAGTTCGGGTGGGTTCGGTTCTCGGGGAACCGGACCCACCCATCTCTAATTAATATGCAAAAATGAGATTTGAGTGTTGTGTGATGAGGTATTAAAATAATCTTGAAGGGGTGGCGATTTTGCATATAGGGGTGATTTCCCCGTTTAGATGTGACTACAGTGTTTCTTATAATATGTCAGTTTATACTGTCTACTGGGCACCTTTTGCACCATCTGGGTATATATACGGGGATGCTCATTTACTGGCACAAATCTATCAATGTATAAAATTTATTAAAAAGTGCAAAAAAAGGAAACCTCCCCTCCAGAAGATCCCTATTGGGAGGTCAGGTGGCAAGTGCAGGGGAAAGGGCATGTTGTGACGAGATTGTGCCACTGTGCTGTTCTGTACTGTCTAGTCCATGCTGTTCTATGTCACGATTCACGGCATTGCCCAGCGGGGGATGAGGTTATGATGATGGAAATCATGACATCAAGTCTTGGCTAGTGAAGTGTGGGGAGGGAGGCCACCATCATCATCATCATCATCATTTATTTATATAGCGCCACTAATTCCGCAGCGCTGTACAGAGAACTCACTCACATCAGTCCCTGCCCATTGGGGCTTACAGTCTAAATTCCCTAACATACACACACACACACACACACACACACACTAGGGTCAATTTTAGTTAGCAGCCAATTAACTTACCAGTATGTTTTTGGAGTGTGGGAGAAACCGGAGCACCCGGGGGAAACTCACGCAAACACGGGGAGAACATGCAAACTCCTCACAGATAAGGTCATGGTCGGGAATTGAACTCATGACCCCAGTGTTGTAAGGCAGAAGTGCTAACCACTACGCCACCAAGCTGCCCGCACGGTACCATGTATGGTACAAATGTAATACATGAAATGAAAATAGCGCCAACGTCCACTTCTTCTTATGACATATTTAAAACATAAATGAGGCTCCGATAAGCAGAATATTAGGAGAAAAATGTAAAATCTGTAATTAATTAAGGGGTGGTCCAACTGTAATAGTAGATTTTGAAGTGATGCTCTTACTATAGCCACACAAGCCCTCTCATCTGGCACTGCAATCTAGCAAAGGTCAGTTTGTGGCAGCGCCCCCAAAAAGTGGAAAGTGGGAATGCACTTATGTATGCATATAGGAGGATTAGCAGAAACAGATATATTTGCTATTAAACAGCATAATGCTCTCCCAAACATATCCTATCAGAAAACAGATGAGATTATTTTCAGTGCATTTTTGGTTAACTTTAGCTTGTTTAGTTATATATTTAGCCAAAGTCACAAAAAACATAAATACAACCAATAGAGTGGTGCAGAGGATATTACAAAAGTCAGAAGCTACTCTTCCAATCAACAAATAGAGAGAATCATACACATCAGCTTTTATTTTAACCTGATGAAAGTGACTAACTCTACGGAATGTCCACTATAAATTCTAGCAGTTAAAATTAAGAGTTGTATGAATAGTTTTCTCAATTTGTAGATCTAGGTGAATAGATGACCCATACTGAACAAAATACCCAGCATGTGACCTATAGGAGTGCACCCCCCTTCAGTGTTGCTTCCTGAGTGGTTGCCCCTATCCAGGGCCTGATTAAGGGTTCTGGTCGCCCTAGGCTAATATGGCGGCAGCTCTCCCACCCCCCCGAATATATAGGTGTATTGGAATACTCCTGAATATGAATGTTCAGGTATATTCTCCAGCATTTAAATTTAGACAGATTGTGCCATTGTCTCTTACCTGTTCCTTCTCTTCTCTCTTGCAGCTTTGTTATCCTCTTACTGGCTTCTGGAAAGTTGGCGTCCTGTTTTGAAAATACAAAAATTTATTACAATGCAAAATGTTAACAAACCCTGAATGATTACGCCCTTTAGTTAAAACAAAACACTCCATTATGACCAGCTAAAAGTACCCCATTGTACAGGCATATATAAGCAATATCTGAATATTTGTGGTCAAGCAAATACAAACCTCTACCAGCCCCGTCTCACTAATATTTAGTATTCTAGTGATTGCTGAGACCACAGAGAGCATCCATGTAACCGGCACACAATCATGAGATTATGCCCCCCAAAGCTGCTCTATTTTTTAAATACCCCCTGCAGCAATTTTCCTTACCCCCTCCTACAGCCATTGCTCCCCCTGCAGCCATTTTCCTTACCACCTCCTACAGCCATTGCCCCCTGCAGCCATTTTCATTACCTCCCACACTGCACCCATTCCCCCCTACAGCTATTTTTCTCACCCCCCCCGCAGCCATTTTCCTTAACCCCCTCGCAGCCATTTTCTTTAACCCCCCCGAAGCCATTTTCTTTAACCCCCCTGCAGCCATTTTCCTTAGCTCCCACCCTGCATCCATCCCCCTGCAGCTATTTTCCTCACCTCTGCAGCCATTTTCCTTACCTCCACCCTATAGCTTTCCCCCCCATCACATCAAACCACCCCAGCCACATATACCCGCCCCCCTCCTCTTCCCTCCTTCACACGTATCAACCTCTCTCCCTCCCTATAGATTTGCATGGCAGTCCCCCCTCACCCTCCCTATAGATTTGCATGCCAGTCCCCCCCTCTACCTCCCTATAGAGTTGCATGGCAGTCCCCCCCTCACTTACCTGTAGTTGTGCTGGCCAGCGTCGCTCCTCAGATAAGCAGACAGGAAGCGAATACTTCCTGCTTCCTGTCTGCTGCACAGTATTGTGGGTGCCCATACAGTAACTAGTGATCGTCTGCCTGCTGCTGACCACTGGCCACCAATGCCTTTGATCGTGGCCGCCTCCACCCCCCCCCCGGGCGCGACGCAGCACCCCCCTCCTCGGTGGATACACCCCCCCTACCCATGATGACACCCCCACCCCGGAAAAAAATGAATAAGAGTGAATGAAAACGAAATAAATAAACAAAATTAAGATAAATACCGGCAGCGCCGCGTATCCCCCAGGACCCAGTGCCCCAGGCTGCAGCCTGATCAGCCTAATGATTGGCTGCCTGTTGCTGACCACTGTCCCACAATGCATTTGATCGTTACCAACTCCACCCCCACTGCGGGCTACGATGCCCCCCCCCGCTGTGACCCCCCCCCTACCCACCAGCGGCGATACCCCCCTCCCCCACCCTGGAAAAAAATGAAAAAAAGTGAATGAAAATATTGTTTTTTTAAAAAAATTAATAAAATAAAATAACTACCGGTTAAACAGTAGTTAACAAAACAAATTACAAAATAAATAAATAACAATAAAATAAAATTGTTTCTAGTCTGACCACTAAATAGCATTGTGCTGGCATTTTCCTACAAGCAGGGGCAGGCTGGGATGGGGGGCATCTGCCCCCTGGGCCCGTCCCATAGTGGGCTACCTTGGGCTGGGTCACTGGGTCACATGCATTTTTTCCTTTAACAGGCTGCTGAGTCAAGTTTTGCTAAAATTTGCCAGCCTTTCTTTCCCTTCAAGGCAAAAACAGTTAGAATTCGCATATTAATAGTCCTTATCAATAAATCACATGAATAAACCTTAGCTACAGTGTGCAAAATAATACACAGCATCCATCATACATGACTACAGAAAATGTGTTTTGTAGTCGTTTAGTATTAAAAATAGGGACATTCAGACTAAAATTCCAGGGACTCCTTAAAATTTAGGGACATACATACTTTGCTTCCCCCTAATACACACTAATGCCCCCTAAAAGCTGTTCCTTCTATGAGCTGAGTTGAGAACCTCATTTTAACAGTTTTAGGAGTATAGATTACCGACCCTCCCATTGCTGGTTGACAATCCCTCATTCCATAAGCAATGACTGTAGATGTAAAAACATGGCGATACACATCAATCTATGGGGCCTATTTATGAACTGCCAAATAGGTTTTTATCACAGTAAATCCCCCGAAAAGTGCAGTTTTCAGGGATTACCGCATTTAAAGCAACAAGGCTGTTTATTATTACAGGATTGCGAGATATCTGCTGCTGTCCCAGCCTCTGCAATCGCAAAAGCAGTCCCCATAGTCTAAGTGGACTTAGAAAATGTCCTATTTGATAAGCTCCACAATTCGGAGCATCACCCCACAGGTAACGCCATCTGAAGATGGCGTTAACTGTTCTATCCTATGGGGGAGAGCATCGCAGGAGAGGATCTGCGGATCTTTCACCGGAAGGCTTTGTGCTCCTCATCATCGTAAATTGTGCAAGGCCATCAGAACATGTAAGTAAATAGCAAAGTTAAATAATTTTCAATCGTTGCAATACGAAATGATAATTAAAAATGACTAAAGTATGATTGGTCATAAAAAGACCCATACGGCAGACGTGAACTGAATAATAGCAATTGTAGAGGAGGAACAGGGAAGGGAAGATATTTTGTGTGTATCTCCTTTGGTCCCTCTGTCAGTATTTACACTTCTTATGGAGTGACTTCAGGAGGCAGTGCATGAAGATGTCTATAACCTGCAGTCATTGCTTGTGGAATCAGTGATTGCCTGCTGCAGCTAGAGGTGGGAGAGGAGAGTATATCATGCGGCATAGGAAACTGGAAAACCCCTGGTTGAACTTTCTCAGTCTGCTTCACACATTAATTGTTGTATAAACTGATAAAACAAGTATTCAATATACCCAGTTTGGAAACAGGTATTAAACCTAATAAAATGACATAGACAATAGAGTTCTACCTATAATACTTACAATTAGAGATGGTCACTGACCCCCGTGTTTTGGTTTTGGTTTTGGATCTGGATTACCTTTGTGTTTTGGTTTTGGTTTTGGCAAAACCGCCCTTGCGTGTTTTGGTTTTGGTTTTGTTTGGTTTTGTTTTGCTATTTTTGGAAAATAAGTGAGGTAATTCTAAAGCTAATAAATTAAGAAAAAAACAGTTTAATCACTGGTAGGCTGTCCTTAATTCTAACACTTGCCTGCAAATTATACAGACAAACCTGGTTGTCTTCCCCTCCATCTTTGACTATTGGCAATGTAGCCATCGTCTTTGGGTGTATATTACACCCTCCACTTGTAGTTAAATAGAAAAATATCAGCCTGCATTGACTGTGAGTTAAATAGAAATGGACAAAGGCAATTTGGTTACTGTCTGCATCAGACCCCCCCTCCACTAGTAGTAAAATAGAAAACAATTCAGCCGTTATAGACTGTAGAATATAAATAGAAATGGACAAAGGCAGTTTGGTGGCAGTCTGTATCAGACCCCCCCTCCACTAGTAGTAAAATAGAAAACAATTCAGCCGTTATAGACTGTAGAATATAAATAGAAATGGACAAAGGCAGTTTGGTGGCAGTCTGTATCAGACCCCCCCTCCACTAGTAGTAAAATAGAAAACTATTCAGCCGTTATAGACTGTAGAATTTAAATAGAAATGGACAAAGGCAGTTTGGTTTCTGTCTGCATCAGCCCCCCCTCCACTTGTAGTTAAATAGAAAAAAAGCAGCCTGCATAGATTGAACAATATAAAAATAAATGGACCAAGGTAGTTTGGTGGCTGTCAATGACCCCCCCCCTCCACTTGTAGTTAAATAGAAAAAAAGCAGCCTGCATAGAATGAACAATATAAAAATAAATGGACCAAGGTAGTTTGGTGGCTGTCTATGCCCCCCCCTCCTCTTGTAGTTAAATAGAAAAAAAGCAGCCTACATAGACTGAACAATATAAAAATAAATGGACAAAGGCAGTTTGGTATCTGTCTGCATCAGACCCCTTCTCCACTAGGAGTAAAATAGAAAGCTATTCAGCTGTTATAGACTGTAGAATATAAATAAAAATTGAGAAAGGCAGTTTGGTATCTGTCTGCATCATCCTCATCAGCATCCTCATTAGTGCCCTCGTCGCCTACACAAATCTCCCCCTCATCCTCTTCTAATTACAAAGTGGCATCCTCAATTGGTGTATCATCGGCTACACTCGGGCTGTTCAGGCACACATCAGCAGAACTGCTGAAAGGGCCCTTCTTTATGGGTACACTATCAGAATGCTCACAATTACACATACCACTGTTGGATGGACTCTCCAAAGGGATTGGTGTCATTTCTGATTCTGAGTATATATTTTCCTCTACTGCCTTACTGTTTTCTTGCAGCTCGGCTTTCACGCGTAACAGTAGTTGTGCACCACTTTTGGAATACAAATTACTTGGTCTTGATTGGTCACAAGTGACCGTACAAGAAGAAGGCTCAGTAACATTTTGTGATCTAGCACTAATAGAGAAAGACGAAGGCCTCATTCTTTCTTTGCCACTGCGTGTGTAGAATGGCATGTTTGCAATTTTTTTTATCGGCACTTAACTTTTCCTCAGTTACACTTCTTTTTCGCTTCAACACAGTAAAAAGACTGATTTAAAAAGACTATGCACTTTTACATAGGCTTTACCAGATGACGTACTGGGATCACAACCATCAGGACTGGTGCCAGCACCTGCTTGCTGATCCTGCTCATATGTGGACTGCTTTGAATCCATTTAAATGAGCCCAAAGCACTTATAGTGCAAAATATTCAATATATAGTGCTGCTAGATATGACTTTTTGCAGCAAGAAAAATTATTGTTTTACACTGGGGAATATGAGACACCCAAAGCACTTGACGTGCAAAATATTCAATTGATACTGCTGCTATATATGACTTTTTACAGCCAGAAAAATTATTGTTTCACACTGGGGAATATGGGACACCCCAAAGCACTTGTAGTGCAAAATATTCCAAAAAATGCCTCCTCTATCCTCCTCTCTTCCTGCTCTAACAATCGCTTGAAGAATTGGTATCAGAATTTCAATAATAATTGAAAGAATAAGGTATACAATAATTGCTTTGTCCATGCTCTAATGCTGCCTGTGACCTAACCCTGCTCTCTCCCTCTGTCAAATGGCGATGGATTGCTGTGGAGGCGGGTATTTATGCATTTCAAATATCGCGAGAACCGAGCCCCCGAGATCCGACGACGTCACAATGACGTTTTGCCTCGATTTCAATTTCGAATGGGCGAGAGAGTACCGAGCCTCGGTACTCAGATAGGCAAAGTTCGGGCGGGTTCGGATCTTGGGGAACCAAGCCTGTCCATCTCTACTTAAATTGCATAACTGCTTACTGACAAGAAAGAGGTTAAACATTCTGCAAATACAAAAATGTTCATAAGTTATGTCAAGTGGCTTTGTGGCACCTACAGAATGCACAAATGCCACACAGTTTGTCCATAGAGTTATCTATCACCTGTTGGCAGAAGTGGGTTACCCTATGCTACTGCAATATCAATCTTTTAAAGTGTAAATCTGTCTTCCTCAGGTCATGTTGTGCTAATACTTTCTGTTTCACACAGTTCACAGCAGATCTTGTGCATAGTTTATATGTCCAATAGCAAAGTAACAATAAAAACATCACTTCTTTGTAGCTAACAGCTTACTGTGCTCAACAGCGTTTATTTATTCCTGAATGTCATTTAGTACATGTTTGCATGAAGACATTTCCATTTTGTTTACAAAATACAGTATCATACCTCCCAACTGCGTTAGCATTCAAAAGCAAAGATATTATAAATAAACAAAAGTTTATTACAGCCTTCTTATAGGTAAATTGTAGTAAGGGAAAGCAATAGGAGCAGTCTCAGGTTATGGTAGATGCAGATAGAAGCAACAGTCTCTGTAAACTTGAGGCAATGCAGATAATATGGAAATGTTCACAGAACAACTTAGGCAAGAGTACCAAGAGTTCTGAATATGGAATACTGTGGTGAACACACAATGCTGGAAACTCAGAATATACAGGAGACAGGTATGCTGATATTTCAAACAGATGACAATCCAAGCACTAAAGAGATGGAATGCAGAGCTGAGTGGATGCTACTGAGACAAGTATGAAGCCTGTCAGTGCTAGATGTAAGTGTTACGAGCCGCGGCGGTGCCCAGCCGCCGCGACTCTCTCATCTGCATCCCGGCCATCGCTATGACGACCAGGACGTCACTTCGGGGCCAGCCCGACCGTAGCACGGTCGGACGCTATGTAGTTCAGCGCCGCGTCCCGGCATTATGGGGCAGCCGGGCGTACGCGCAGTATGCGAGCAAGCCTGCGGGCTAATTAATTATTTAAACAGTGGCCAGTCTGACTGCAATTAGAGAGCTAGGCTCTCATTGGTTCATTTCTGTATTTAAGGCAGGGAGGGCTTAGACTCCCTGCCGGTTATAGCTTCCAGACTACTGTGTTGCTGCCTGCTGTTGTGCTGTTGCTGGACTTTCGTTTGCCGTGTATGACCTCTGCCTGTACCTTGGATTTGTCTGTTTTCCTGTGCCCTTGTCCTTCTGGCTTGAACCTTGGATACTGCTGATTTGCTCGTGACCCCGACCCCTGGCGTGTTTTCTGACTATTCTACCAAGCAAGTGAACCCTGACCTCGGCCTGTTCTCTGGATACGCTGTCTGCCATAACTCTCTGCTCCTGGGTTCTCCACAGCCGGTCCACATCACACAACCCTCCGTTTGTCTGCAGCCAAACCTGTTCCCACCACTAGGGGCAACAGTGAACACCAGACTTTCGGAGTAGATTCCGGGTGTTGTTGTACTGGCTTGAGGGGTTCCTAACAGTAAGGAGCTGTAGAGACTCTCTTCAGCTGTGTATAGCAATTTGTACGTAGTGAGCTGTAGGAGATGAAAGTCTAAAAGATGATGAAGTTTGTCAAAAGTTCCAGTGTGTTCACAGCCAGGAATCATCATCATCATCATCATCACAATTTATTTAGCGCCACCGAAGCGCTGTACAGAGAATATTCTTGTCATTCACATCAGTCCCTGCCCCATTGACTCTTACAGTCTAAATTTCCTAACACAGACAGACACACACACACAGGTTAATTAGCCAATTAACCTACCAATATGTTTTTGAAGTGTGGGAGGCAACTGGAGTAGCCAGAGGAAACCCACGCAAACACGTGGAGAACATACAAACTCCACACAGCTAAGGCCTTAGAAAACAAACTCATGACCCACTGTGAGCCAGTAATACTAACCACTTGAAATTTCACTGTGCATATTATTTTTTGGCACAAAATATAATCAACATCATTTATTTATATACCACCATCAATTCTGCAGTGAATATAGCTTCATTTACATCAGTACCTGCCCCATTGGAGCTTACAGTCTAAATTCCCTAACATATACACAGATGAGGGTTAATTTTGCCAGCAGCCAATTAACCTACTAGTATATTTTTGGATAATGGAAGAAACCCATGCAAACACAGGGAAAACATATCAAATTTGCACAGATAAGGCCCTCTGGTCTTCACCAGTGACCCCTGCTAGGGGATTTAAAATTCGCTGTGGACCTCAAACTGAGCCACCAGCAAGGTAACGGAATGTAGAGGTTAGTCAGACAGGCTGGTTTGGTAATGTTCGGAGAGCGGAGATGCACCAGCGAAATTTAGAAGAATGGTCTAAAAGGCAAGCCGGGTCAATATGGGTCGGTCAGCACGGTACACAAGGAGATCCAAAAGAGTAATCACAACAGCCGGGTGTTCTGACCCGGCTGAAAACAATCAGAACCAGGAATAATTAGAAGCAGAACAGGAACAAGCCGAAGTCACTGTCATACGCTGAAAAATAATGCTGGAGCTGTGGGACCTAATACTCTGGCACCAGTATGGTGCCAGAGTTTTGGAGACAGTGTCAGCGGACGCTGCTGGAGCTTTCTGTAGTGTCCCATTGTCTAACAATGGGCACTGCTAATGGCAGTGAAGCTGGAAGAGCAGCGTCTAGTTGCTAAGCAACCAGGCACGGACGAGCGGACAGAAGACAGCGTCCCTGGATGGAAGAGAGATGGTGCCTGACAGTACTCTCCTCTTCTTTTTGTCGGGAACAACATCCAAATGTTTATTGTAGAATTTCCTTAATAATTGATGATCTTGTAAATCTTATTTGCCCACTCACAGTCTTTGTTCGGGACCAAAACCCTTCCAATGTACAATAAATTGTTTGCATCCATGAAATGTACAAGAGTCCAGGATTTGGTGTATTGCCTACACTCGCCTCACACACTTTCTTACAGCAAACAACCTATTGGATCCTCTTCAGTCAGGCTTTCGCTCTCAACACTCCACAAAGACTGCGCTGACCAAGGTTGTCAATGATTTGATCACAGCAAAAAACAACAACTATTACTCTCTTCTAATTCTCCTGGATCTCTCTGCTGCATTTGACACTGTTGACCACTCTCTCCTCATACAAACGCCACAATCCCTAGGTCTTGAAGGCACTGTCCTATCCTGGTTCTCATCCTACCTATCTAATCGCTCTTTCAGTGTTAATTTCTCTGGATCCACCTCTGCTCCGCTTCCTTTATCAGTTGGAGTACCACAAGGCTCAGTCCTAGGTCCTCTGCTATTCTCTATCAACACCACTTCTCTTGGAAAACTAATAAGCTCCTTTGGATTTCAGTATCATCTCTATGCGGATGATACACAAATTTATCTATCCTCTCCTGATCTTTCACCATCTGTGTTTTCTTGCGTTACTGACTGTCTTTCTGCCATTTCATCTTGGATGTTTTCTCGCCAACTCAAACTCAATCTTTCAAAAACTGAATTAATAATATTCCCACCCAAAAACAGAAGCTTCCTGCCTGACATTTCTATTTCTGTTGATAACATGACCATAAATCCCACCCCGCAAGCTTGTTTCCTAGGTGTAATCCTTGATTCACAACTATCATTTATTCCCCACATCAACTCTATATCTAAATCATGTTACATACACCTAAAGAACATTTCCAGAATATGCACATATCTGACACAAGACACCGCAAAAACATTAATTCATGCACTCATCATCTCCCGCATCGACTATTGCAATTCCCTCCTTACTGGTCTTCCCAAAGTCAGACTTGAACCCCTACAATCTATTTTGCACGCAGCGGCTAGATTGATTTTCCTTACTAACCGTTATTCCTCTGCTGAGCCACTCTGTCAGTCTCTACATTGGCTGCCTGTATATCAATGAATCCAATATAAAATTCTTCTACTAACATACAAGGCCATCAACAAAATTGCACCGACATACATCGCCTCACTTATCTCAAAATATCTCCCTACTCGACACCTCCGTTCTGCACAAGATCTACGTCTCTCCTCCACTCTCATCACATCCTCCCATTCTCGGTTACAGGATTTTTTCTGAGCTGCACCCAATTTGTGGAATTCCCTCCCACGCACAATAAGACTTTCCTCTAGTCTTCAAACCTTCAAGCGTTCACTGAAAACCCACCTCTTCAGACAAGGTTATGATATTCCTCAACCACCATCTTAATTTCCCTAGATTACCCTATTACCATCCTCTACACTGCTAACGCAAAACATCAACCCTCTGACCAACATTGCAACACACACAGCCAACTCAATACTTTTACCTTTGCGTTCTAGCTGGTCCATTGTGCAATATGATGTAGCACATGCCCTTGTGTTTCTAACTCCCATTGTCCTATAGATTGTAAGCTTGCGAGCAGGGTTCTCTTACCTCTTTGTCTGTATGTATTACCCAGTATTGTCTTATCAGTGTTTGCTCCCAATTGTAAAGCGCTACGGAATTTGCTGGCGCTATATAAATAAATGTTGATGATGTTGATGATGATGATGATCTCATATTCATCACCAAAAGAGAACTGGATAGGAGCTGGAGTAGGAGGAAGCTGAAAAATTGAATTGAGAACCAATGGTCTTAGTAGGGAAACATGAAAGATGTTATAGACTTTAAGGGCGGGAGGCAGCATTAGTTTATAAGTAACAGGATTGATGACGTGTGAAACACTAAATGGTCCAATGAAGTGTGGGGCCAGCTCCTTAGAGGGTACTTTGAGCCTTAGATTCCCAGTGGAAAGCCAAACCTTATCACAGAATCGGAGGGTAGGTATGAGTTTTCAATGACGATCCGCAAAGTGTTCATAATGCTGGGACGATTCCAGGAGTTTGGCTGTCATGTAGGACCAAATGTGAGAGAAGTCTCATAGCAAGGAATCTACGTCTGGCACCAAAGAATAAGAGCAAGGAAAAAAGTCAGAAATTATGGGATGAGACCTAAAAACTCTATAAAAGGGATACAAATTAGTGGATTTGTGTCACTCACCGGACTGTGAGTGCTTCTTCCCGGACATTTAGGAACCGTGGCCGTCCTCCATCCTGAGGGACTGCGCATGCGCAGCCCTTTCTAAACCTTCAGTGTATGTTCCTTTAACTTAATTGGCAGATCAGGCAACCTCCCTATATTAAGCACCTGTGGTCAACACCACGTTGCCTGATCTTGGAGTCTCATTCCCCATGAGTCTCTGAAGGTGTTCCTGTGTTTCCTCGTTTATTCAGCCCAGCTGATTCCTGTGGTTTCCAAACCACTTCTACCTCTGTGGTTTCCAAACCACTTCTACTACTGTGGTCCCCATACCACTTCTACCATCTACTGTATCATCGTGACTGTGAGCTGATTCCTATCCGCTGCCTCCGTGCACTACAGTCTTCTAACCACTTCAACTCTACCATGTATTATTGGGACTGTTAGCTGATGCCTATCCGCTGCCTCCGTGCGCTACAGTCTTTCATTCACATCCACTCACCTGTTCATGATTGTGACTGCTAGCTGATTCCTATCCGCTGCCTCCGTGCACTACAGTCTTCAACCTGCAACTCGTCTGTGTTTCATCATCGTGACTGCTAGCTGATTCCTATCCGCTGCCTCCGTGCACTACAGTCTTCAACCTGCAACTCGTCTGTGTTTCATCTTCATGACTGCTAGCTGATTCCTATCCGCTGCCTCCGTGCACTACAGTCTTCAACCTGCAACCCGTCTGTGTTTCATCGTGACTGTTTGGCTGATTCCTATCCGCTGCCTCTGTGCGCTTCAGTCTTCAGTCCTTGTCAACTCTCCCGTGTTTCCTTGAGTCTGCTGCTACTATTGCTACCCGCTATTCTCCGTGATCAACAGTTCCAGTTCAACTCTGCTCTCCCGTGTCCCATCGTTACTGCACCTGCTGGTTGCTATTGGCTACCTCCGTGTTCCCGCAGAGACCCGCTGCTGCTACTCCTCAGCGCTACTCATCCATCTACTGCTGATCCGCTCTCCACGCTTTCCTGTGTTCCCTGCTGGTCTACCTACCTGTGCGCTGCACCTACTAGACCACCGCTTCACCCATCCAGGGACTTCGTATCCTGCCGGCCTCCTGCCGTTCAGGTATCTCTGCACTCCTGTCTGACTGCCTTCTCCTGAACCACGGTATGCATACTTCTCATTGACTGTGCTGTGTATTGCATACCTTGCTGGACTGTGTTGGTTCTCCTCTGGAGTGTGCTATCCGCTGAGTCTATTGCCATCATTGACTGTGTTATCTCGTGCTGGACTACTTCAAGAGACTTTCTATATTGGCAGTGTTGTTCAGTCATCTATACATTTATATTGTGCATATTACTGTGGATCAAAGTCAAGGTGCCCGTGTATATCTTGTGTTGCAGTCTCTCCCCGTGCACCTCCTCACATATATATTCAGTGGTACAACTTGCTGGTGGCAGACCACTGATCCCTGTTTCCAGTTTCACCTGTTCCAGTATCCTCTCACATAGCAGTGGTACAACTTGCTAATGCAGACCACTGACTCCCCGGATACCTCCACTTGGATTCTATTCCTTCACTCAGACAGCGGTACAACTTGCTATCCGCAGACCGCTGACTCTCATCACCCCCTCGTTTCTGTTGGACATTCCTCCTCACTATAGCAGTGGTACAACTTGCTACCGCAGACCACTGACTACCTTCACGTGTCCTTTGTCCATACAGTTCCTCGTGGATTACTACCTCCATATTGCCAGTGCTGCTAGTCATAGACTTTCCTGAGCATCTCATCATCTGCTATTTCCTGTTCCGTGATCACCCTGCTACCAGAGTACCATATTACCACCTATACTGCTCTGGTAAGCCTAACACCTGGTGATCCCTGGGTAAAGACTCCTAGTGCCCGTGACAGTAAGATCAGGCCATGACAGACCCAGATACGGAACCTACCGCTAAAGAGATGCTGCAGCATCTGGTCAGCCGTGTGGAGCAACAGGATGCTCGCCAACAGCTGTTACTTCAATGTTACCAATCGTTAACCTCCCAAGGAACATCTGGACAGACTGTTACAGCTAATATTGAAGCTCCTGTGCTTTCCTCCGTTTCCCCAGTGCCATCCCAGGTGTCTACAGCTCCTACGCTTCACCTGCCTACTCCGTCAAAATATGACGGGGACCCCAAAACTTGTAGAGGTTTCCTTAACCAATGTTCAGTCCATTTTGAACTCCAACCTCAAAATTTTTCTACCCATCGTTCCAGAGTGGCCTATCTTATCTCATTGTTTTCTGGACAAGCCCTGGCTTGGGCCTCCCCCCTGTGGGAAAGAAACGATCCAATTCTACAAGATAGTGCCAAATTCATTTCCACGTTCCGAAGTGTGTTCGATGAACCAGGTCGTGTGACCTCCGCTGCTTCCAGCATTCTTCGTTTGCGACAAGGCTCCCATACAGTAGGACAGTATGTCATTCAATTTAGGATCTTAGCCTCTGAACTTCAGTGGAACACTGAAGCATTAGTTGCCGCCTTCTGGCAGGGGCTCTCCGATAAAATTAAAGATGCACTGACTACCCAAGAGCTTCCTTCGTCACTAGAAGATTTGATCTCTCTTTGCCATCGTGTAGATATGAGATTTCGTGAAAGAGAGTCTGAGAAAACAACGGCTGCCAAAGCACCTCTTCGTTCAAGCCCTCAATTTCGTCCAGCTCCATCCTCTGTGATTCCCATGGAGATAGGACGTTCCAAATTATCTTCAGAGGAGAGGAAACGAAGAGTAAAGAATAGACTCTGTATCTATTGTGCTGATTCCACGCATATGCTCAGCTCTTGCCCTAAGAGATCGGGAAATGCCAGGCCCTAACTAGTTCTGGAGAGGTGAAGTTAGGGTCCCTGGAGTCCTCTCCATTGTCTATGAAATCTAAAGTCTGCGCTTTTGATGTTACGATCTCCTTTGCTACCAAATCCTTTGAGTCACAGGCATTGATTGATTCCGGAGCAGCAGGAAATTTCATTTCCAAATCACTAGTGAATCAATGGTCCCTACCAGTGATCACTTTAAAAACACCCATTACTGTGACGGCTATAGATGGATCACGTCTCATCAATGGTCTCATCACCCAGAGTACGTCTCCAGTAACCCTTCAGATTGGTGTACTACACCATGAAGAAATTTCGTTTTTAATTCTTCCAGTTACGACAAGTCCGATTGTCTTAGGCCTTCCATGGCTTCAGTGTCACTCTCCCCAGATTGACTGGCGCACCCCTCAAGTTACGTCTTGGGGGTCTGAATGTCACCATCGTTGTCTTTCTCAAGTTATTCCTCTTAAAGTACAGCAATCTTCCATCTCATCTTTCTCCCCGGGACTCCCTCCTCAGTATGCTTCATTTGCCGATGTGTTTGATAAAGCTCAGTCTGAACGTCTCCCTCCTCATCGTTCTTGGGATTGTCCGATCGACCTTCTACCTGGCAAGACTCCTCCCAGGGGTCGGGTCTATCCTCTCTCGTTACCTGAAACTCAAGCCACATCTGAGTACATACAGGAGAATCTCCAGCGTGGGTTCATTCGACCTTCCACCTCTCCCGCTGGAGCTGGGTTCTTCTTCGTCAAAAAGAAGGATGGATCATTACGCCCTTGTATAGATTTTCGTGGACTCAACGCCATTACTATCAAGAATCGGTATCCCATTCCGCTGATCACTGAGCTATTTGATCGCATCAAGGGAGCTCGGATATTTACTAAGTTGGATCTTCGTGGTGCCTACAATTTAATTAGAATCCGTTCCGGTGACGAATGGAAGACCGCGTTCAACACCAGAGATGGGCATTACGAATATTTAGTAATGCCCTTCGGGCTGTGTAATGCCCCCGCTGTTTTCCAGGGTTTCATCAATGAGATCTTTCGGGACTTATTATATGTATGTGTCGTTGTCTACTTGGACGACATATTGATCTTCTCACAGGACCTGCCTTCTCATCACCAACATGTGGCAGAGGTCCTCTCCAGACTACGGAAAAACTCATTGTTCTGTAAATTGGAAAAATGTTCATTCGAGTTACCCCAGATTCCATTCTTGGGGTATATAGTTTCCGGAGTTGGCCTGAAGATGGAACCAGACAAAGTAAATGCTGTACTACATTGGCCTCAGCCAACTACTCTTCGTGCCATCCAGCGTTTTTTAGGTTTTGCCAATTACTATAGACGCTTCATTCAAGACTTTTCATCCATTGCATCTCCTATTGTGGCCCTAACTCGGAAAGGGGCTAATACTAAGCAATGGTCATCTGAGGCTCTCCAAGCCTTTCAAATTCTCAAAGAGTCCTTCTCGTCTGCTCCCATTCTTCGACAGCCTGATGTGACACTTCCCTTCTTCCTAGAAGTAGATGCCTCTAATGTGGGCTTAGGAGCCATTCTCTCCCAACGCTCGGAGCAACAAAAATTACATCCTTGTGCCTTCTACTCTCGGGGTCTTCTGCCCGCAGAGAAAAATTATACTATCGGGGACAAGGAGTTGCTGGCCATCAAAGCTGCATTAGAGGAATGGAGATACTTGTTGGAAGGAGCTCGCCATCCGGTGACGATCTTCACGGATCATAAGAACTTGTCATATTTGCAATCTGCTCAATGCTTGAACCCTCGTCAAGCAAGATGGTCTCTTTTCTTTTCCCGTTTTGAATTAATTATAACCTTCAAACCAGCCGCTAAGAACAAGAAAGCTGACGCTCTATCTCGAGCTTTTGTGACGTCCTCTGATGTAGAAGAGGTTCCCAACCATGCTATTCTAGACCCCAAATGTATTTCTCTGGCTGCTTCATCCACCAAAACGCTACCATTTGGGAAGACCCTCGTGCCTCCTACTCTGAGGAGGAAAATCCTTTCGTGGTTCCATGCCTCTCGTTTTTCTGGACACGCCGGTGAACACAAGACCTTTGAGATTCTCTCTCGAAGTTACTGGTGGCCTTCAATGAGGAGAGACGTCAAAGAGTTTATTGCTTCCTGTGATTTATGTTCTCAGTTCAAATCCTCCCGCAGAACTCCAGCAGGGTTGCTGCGACCACTACCCATTCCGTCCAAGCCTTGGACCCATATTAGTATGGATTTCGTTACTGATTTGCCACCAAGTAAGAATCACAATACTATTTGGGTAGTGGTAGACAGATTTTCGAAGATGGCTCATTTCGTCCCTCTGTCCGGTTTACCTTCCTCGTCTACTCTGGCTGAACATTTCATTAAAGAAATCTTCCGCATCCATGGATGTCCGTCTGAGATTGTGTCAGATAGAGGAGTACAATTCGTTTCCAGATTCTGGCGGGCCCTTTGTAAAACCTTGGGCATACGATTAGCACTCTCATCGTCTTACCATCCGCAATCTAACGGACAAACGGAACGAGTCAATCAAGATCTTGAGACTTTTATTAGGATGTTCTCTTCAGCCAACCAAGACAACTGGGTAGAATTGCTCCCTTGGGCTGAATTCGCCCATAACAACATGTACCATGAGTCATCATCCAAAACTCCATTCTTTGTGGTCTACGGTCACCATCCGTCTTTTCCGGAATTTCCTGCCCTCCCACCCACCCAAGTTCCTGCTGTGGAGACTGCTTGTCAGACCTTCAAAAATATCTGGTCTCAGGTCAAAACCTGTTTAAAGAAGACATCTAACAAATATAAGTCTTTCGCAGATAAGAAGAGGCGGGCTATTCCACCACTAAAAATTGGAGATCGTGTCTGGTTATCTACCAAAAATATTCGTTTGAAGGTTCCATCTATGAAATTCGCCCCTCGTTTTATTGGTCCATATAGGATCATTCAAGTTATCAATCCAGTATGTGTTAAACTTCTTCTTCCTAAGAATCTTCGGATTTCCAATGCCTTCCATGTGTCCTTACTCAAACCTCTCATTATCAACCGTTTCTCGGCTCCTCCCTCAGCACCGCAGCCAGTTCAAGTTCATCAGGAGGAGGATTTCGAGATTACTGAGGTATTGGATGCAAAAATTTCGCGAGGAGTCCTCCGTTTCCTCGTTCATTGGAAGGGCTTTGGTCCTGAAGAGCGTTCATGGATCAAAGCTGAAGATCTTAATGCTCCTGCCCTTCTGAAGAAGTTTTATTCCAAAAATCCGGACAAGCCCGGTTCCAGGCGTTCTGTGCCCACCTTTAAAAGGGGGGGTACTGTCACTCACCGGACTGTGAGTGCTTCTTCCCGGACATTTAGGAACCGTGGCCGTCCTCCATCCTGAGGGACTGCGCATGCGCAGCCCTTTCTAAACCTTCAGTGTATGTTCCTTTAACTTAATTGGCAGATCAGGCAACCTCCCTATATTAAGCACCTGTGGTCAACACCACGTTGCCTGATCTTGGAGTCTCATTCCCCATGAGTCTCTGAAGGTGTTCCTGTGTTTCCTCGTTTATTCAGCCCAGCTGATTCCTGTGGTTTCCAAACCACTTCTACCTCTGTGGTTTCCAAACCACTTCTACTACTGTGGTCCCCATACCACTTCTACCATCTACTGTATCATCGTGACTGTGAGCTGATTCCTATCCGCTGCCTCCGTGCACTACAGTCTTTCATTCACATCCACTCACCTGTTCATGATTGTGACTGCTAGCTGATTCCTATCCGCTGCCTCCGTGCACTACAGTCTTCAACCTGCAACTCGTCTGTGTTTCATCATCGTGACTGCTAGCTGATTCCTATCCGCTGCCTCCGTGCACTACAGTCTTCAACCTGCAACTCGTCTGTGTTTCATCATCGTGACTGCTAGCTGATTCCTATCCGCTGCCTCCGTGCACTACAGTCTTCAACCTGCAACTCGTCTGTGTTTCATCTTCATGACTGCTAGCTGATTCCTATCCGCTGCCTCCGTGCACTACAGTCTTCAACCTGCAACCCGTCTGTGTTTCATCGTGACTGTTTGGCTGATTCCTATCCGCTGCCTCTGTGCGCTTCAGTCTTCAGTCCTTGTCAACTCTCCCGTGTTTCCTTGAGTCTGCTGCTACTATTGCTACCCGCTATTCTCCGTGATCAACAGTTCCAGTTCAACTCTGCTCTCCCGTGTCCCATCGTTACTGCACCTGCTGGTTGCTATTGGCTACCTCCGTGTTCCCGCAGAGACCCGCTGCTGCTACTCCTCAGCGCTACTCATCCATCTACTGCTGATCCGCTCTCCACGCTTTCCTGTGTTCCCTGCTGGTCTACCTACCTGTGCGCTGCACCTACTAGACCACCGCTTCACCCATCCAGGGACTTCGTATCCTGCCGGCCTCCTGCCGTTCAGGTATCTCTGCACTCCTGTCTGACTGCCTTCTCCTGAACCACGGTATGCATACTTCTCATTGACTGTGCTGTGTATTGCATACCTTGCTGGACTGTGTTGGTTCTCCTCTGGAGTGTGCTATCCGCTGAGTCTATTGCCATCATTGACTGTGTTATCTCGTGCTGGACTACTTCAAGAGACTTTCTATATTGGCAGTGTTGTTCAGTCATCTATACATTTATATTGTGCATATTACTGTGGATCAAAGTCAAGGTGCCCGTGTATATCTTGTGTTGCAGTCTCTCCCCGTGCACCTCCTCACATATATATTCAGTGGTACAACTTGCTGGTGGCAGACCACTGATCCCTGTTTCCAGTTTCACCTGTTCCAGTATCCTCTCACATAGCAGTGGTACAACTTGCTAATGCAGACCACTGACTCCCCGGATACCTCCACTTGGATTCTATTCCTTCACTCAGACAGCGGTACAACTTGCTATCCGCAGACCGCTGACTCTCATCACCCCCTCGTTTCTGTTGGACATTCCTCCTCACTATAGCAGTGGTACAACTTGCTACCGCAGACCACTGACTACCTTCACGTGTCCTTTGTCCATACAGTTCCTCGTGGATTACTACCTCCATATTGCCAGTGCTGCTAGTCATAGACTTTCCTGAGCATCTCATCATCTGCTATTTCCTGTTCCGTGATCACCCTGCTACCAGAGTACCATATTACCACCTATACTGCTCTGGTAAGCCTAACACCTGGTGATCCCTGGGTAAAGACTCCTAGTGCCCGTGACAATTTGTTAATATGGAAGTTGTGCGAGAATTCAGTCCAGGGAAGAAGGTGATACCAATTGGACTGGTTTTCAGATGAAAAACAGCGCAGAAAAGTCTCAAGGTCTTGATTTACACGTTCAGTCTGCCCATTAATTTGAGGGTGGTAGCCAGAAGAAAACTTCAAATCCATAGCCAGATTTTTACAAAAAGCTCTCCTAAAATGAGATATGAACTGAACACCTCTATCGCAAATGATCACCCGAGGGCAACCATGAAGTCTGAAAATTTCTTTGATGAAGATGAACGCCAATTGAGCAGCAGAAGGTAAGCCATGCAGAGGAACGAAATGAGCTATCTTGGAGAATCTGTTGACGACTACCCAGATAGTGTTACAGCCAACAGTCAGGGGAATATCGGTAATAAAATCTATGGAAATGCTCACCCACGGAGAAGCCGGTATGAGCAGAGGATGAAGAAGGCCAGAAAGTGGGCATCTGGAGGACTTGTGCTTGGCACAGACAGAACAAGCTGCAACAAATTTGTGGACATCCAAGAAGAGGGTGGGCCAACAGAATCGTCAACACAAAAGGGGTTGAGTGTTCTTCACTCCGGCTTGAACAGCAAAAGGAGAAGAGTGGGCCCAGAATAATGCCTTGGGTCTCAGATGTGGTTCTAAGTAAGAACATCCAGAGGGAGAGGTTCTAGTTTTGGTTCTAGTCAAAGCTATGATGTTGGAAGGACTAACAATTGTCTGATGCTCAGAAGATTCAAGGAGATCAGAGTTGTCAAAAGAGCGTGATAAGTTATCTGCTCTGCCATTCTTAGCCCCAGGAAGGTAGGTGAGTACCAGAGAAAATCGGGATAAAAAGGATGCCCAGTGAGGCTGGCGGGGATTAAGGCAGCGAGTGTTGCAGATGAAGATGAAATTGCAATGATTGGTGAAAACCGTAACAGGGTGAATAGCTCCCTCCAGCAGATGACGCCATTCTTCAAGGGCAGATTTTACAGCTAACAGTTCCTTGTCTCCGATTCCATTATTGTTTTCGCAGGGTGAAAATCTTTTCAATAAGAAGACTTTTGAATGAGAACTGCTCCAATACCCACAGAAGAGGCATCAACTTCTAAGAAAAGCGGTCGTAGCTGATCTGGTTGAAAGAAAACAGGAGCAGACGTGAATGCTTCTTTTAAGGTATGAAAGGATGCCACAGCTTTAGGAGGCCAAATCTTGGAATTAAATGATCTCCGGGTGAGTGCCATGATTGGGGCAATAATGGTAGAGAAACCTTTAATAAATTGACAATAACAATTGGGAAGGCCAATAAATCTTTGAATTGCCTTGAGCCCTTGGGTTTGTGGCCGATTAGTAATGGTCCAGATCTTGGCTGGGTCCATCTGTAGTCCTCTACCAGAGATGAGGAAACCGAGGAAGGAGACTTGTGGTATCTTGAAGATACATTTCTCAAGTTTGCAGAAGAGATGTTGTTGACAAAGACGTAGGAGAACCTCCTTAACATGAACATGATGAGATTCTGAGAAAAAATCTACAGAGATATACAAGAGATCTGTTATGAGCCGCGGCGGTGCCCAGCCGCCGCGACTCACTCACCTGCGTCCCGGCCGTCGCTATGGCGACCGGGACGTCACTTCCGGCCCTGACCCGGCCGTTGCCGGGGCAACGAGAAGACGCTTCAGCGCTGCGTCCCGGCAATGAGAGGAAGCCGGGCGCAGCGCTCACCATATGTCCTAGCATGTGGGCTAATTAATGCAGCCTATTAATTATGCTGGGGGCTGTGTCTAATTCAGAGCTAGGCTCTGATTGGTGGCCACTGGTATTTAAGGCAATGAGGTCTGCTGCCTCATTGCCGGTTATAGCTCCTGTGTTCCAGTCTGCTAACCTGCTAGTTCCTGTCCTGTATCCTGATATCTCTATTTGACTCCCCGTGTATGACCCTTGGCTTTGATTTGGACCTTGCTCGTGTTTCCTGTGACCCTGATCTTTGGCCTGTTTACCCGTTCTGCTATTTGCCTGTGACCCCTGACCTCAGCTTGTTCATCGATACTGTTGTCTGCTGCCGGCCCTTGACCTCTGCGTGGACCTGACTCCTCTTGCCTGGGTTCTCCCCAGCTGGTACGCACTTCACGACCCTCTGTCAGTCTGCGGCCCAGTCTGTCCCCACCATCAGGGGCTCCAGTGAACACCTGACTGGCAGAGTAGATTCCGGGTTGTGTTGTGCCGGCTGGAGGGGTTCCTAACATTATAACCGGCCCACTCACGGAGACGAGGTTGGAATGGATGCAAGTGGATCCTCACCGTCTCCAGCACAAGCCCTAGCAGCCCATGTTGAGTCCTTATATCAGATGATCCAGGGATTGGCTGAGCGTCTGTCTGTTCAAGAAGAAGCCGCAAAAGTGTCACAACCCACTCCAAGTTCCGTCTGTGAACCTAAGATGAACTTGCCGGATCGCTTCTCTGGAAATAGGTCCCTGTTTCGGAATTTCAGGGAGAGCTGCAAGCTCTATTTCCGATTGAGACCCCGCTCCTCCGGGTGAGAGCATCAAAGAGTCGGGATTATCATTTCCCTTCTACAGGGTGACCCCCAGTCCTGGGCGTCTTCCTTGCCGCAGACCAGTCCTGCCATGCAGTCAGTAGACGCTTTCTTCGAGGCGTTAGGTCTACTATATGACGACCCGGACCGTACTGCCTCTGCTGAAACTCATCTACGGGCCTTGAAACAAGGCCGGCGCTCGGCAGAGGAATACTGCGCTGAATTCCGTAGATGGTCACCTGATAGTGGATGGAATGATCCTGCCTTGCGGAGTCAGTTCCGTCTTGGCCTGTCGGAACAGGTCAAAGACTCTTTGGTGCAGTACCCATCTCCTACCTCTCTGGAGGATCTGATGCACCTCTCCATTAAAATCGACAGGAGATTTAAAGAGCGGAAAATCGAAAAGGAGACATCATCACCTCTATCCGGCTTCATTCCTGTTCCCACGGATGGTGAGGAACCCATGCAATTGGGGGCGTATCGTCTCTCCCCTGAGGAAAGAGACAAGAGAAGATCACAGGGCCTATGTCTCTATTGCGGCACAAAAGGCCACTTCTCCCGTTCCTGCCCGAATAAGCCGGGAAAAGAGCATGCCTAGGGAACGAGGGGAAAGTTCACCTAGGTCTGCAGGTTGTCTCCCCGAAAAACGCCGTATTGATCCCTGCACAGCTCATGTTTAGTGCTTGTTCAATGGACCTGTCCGCCTTCGTTGATAGTGGAGCTGCAGGCAACTTCCTGGACATCGGGTTCGCCCGCGCTGCTAAAATTCCGATGGTAAAACTCAAGTCCGCTATTACTGTCTGTGGATTAGATGGAGGTCCGTTGCCTGGTGGCAAGATTTCCTGGGAGACCTCGCCACTACAATTAAAAATCGGAGCTCTCCATTCAGAGTCAATAACCTTCCTTCTTATCGATTGTTCATCAGTTCCCTTGATCTTGGGCCACCCATGGCTTTCCCGTCATAACCCTGTCATGGACTGGGTAAAAGGAGAAATTGTCTAGTGGAGCTCTTACTGTACACAGTCCTGCTTGTCACTGCCCCTGCGGGTGATTCAGTCTATTCCGGAGCAGCTTCCCTCACAATATCATGAGTTCTGGAATGTGTTCTCCAAGAAAGCTGCTGACACCTTACCACCTCACCGTGACTTTGACTGTGCCATCGAGCTTATTCCTGGTTCCAAGTTGCCTAAGGGTCACCTGTACTCTCTCTCTGGTCCGGAAACCAAGTCCATGCAAGAATACATTGAAGAAAATCTGGAGAAGGGCTTCATCAAGCCATCTAAATCTCCCGTAGGAGCAGGATGCTTCTTTGTATCCAAAAAGGATGGAGGACTAAGACCCTGTATTGATTACCGGGGATTGAATCTTATTACAATCAAGAATACCTATCCCCTTCCGCTCATCTTCGTATTATTTGATCAGCTGAGAGGTGCTACTGTCTTCTCAAAAATCGATCTTCGTGGAGCGTATAACCTCATCCGTTTCAAGGAGGGAGACGAGTGGAAGACGGCATTCAATACGCACTCTGGCCTTTATGAATACTTGGTTATGCCGTTCGGTCTTAGCAATGCACCTGCAGTATTCCAGGACTTAATCAATGAGGTTCTTCGGGACTTTCTTGGTAGTTTCGTGGTCGTCTATTTAGATGATATCCTCATCTATTCCAGATCTCTGTCTGTACATCAGAATCACGTTAAACAAGTTCTACGAAGACTGCGAGTGAACCACCTTTACGCCAAACTAGAAAAGTGTGAGTTCGAGGTGCAGAAAGTATCCTTTTCAGGTTACATAATCTCTTCTGAGGGATTCTCCATGGATCCAACTAAGGTTCAGGCTATTCTAGATTGGGTGCAACCAAACAACCTTAAGGCGGTGCAGAGGTTTCTGGGCTTCTCCAATTATTATAGAAGGTTCATTCCAGGTTTTGCGGACATCGTGGCTCCCATTGTCGCCCTAACCCGTAAAGGAATGGATCCAACTAATTGGTCGCCTCAAGCAGTAGCCTCATTCGAAAGCCTGAAAAAAGCCTTTGTCTCTGCTCAGGTCCTTAGACACCCGGATCCAGCTAAATCATTTGTTCTTGAGGTCAACGCCTCTGACGTCGGTGCTGGGGCTATACTATCACAAAAGGACCCTCATACTAATCGTCTACACCCGTGTGCCTATTTCTCCCGCCAGTTCTCTTCAGCAGAAGCCAACTATGATGTCGGGAATAGGGAACTGTTGGCAATCAAATGGGCCTTCGAGGAGTGGCGACATTGGCTGGAGGGTGCTCCACATCAGATCTCTGTCATTACCGACCACAAGAACTTGCAATATATACAATCGGCCAAACGTCTAAATCCCAGACAGGCCCGTTGGTCGTTATACTTTACCCGGTTCAATTTCCTGATCACCTATCGACCGGGTTCCAAAAATGTCCGGGCAGATGCTCTGTCCAGAAGTTTCTTGGCACACCACGTTCCAGTTTCGAACCCAGAGCCTATTATTCCTCCTTCCATAATCCATGTTGGATTAACCCAAGATCTGAGTATCACACTTCAGAGATTCCAGAAATTAGCCCCTGATACTACTCCGGAACAACGTCTTTTTGTTCCAGTCCATCTAAGGAAGGCGGTTCTTGCAGAGGCGCATAATAGTAGGTCTGCTGGACACCCTGGAGTTTATAAGACGCTGGAGATCCTTTCCCGTACGGTCTGGTGGCCATCCTTGTCCGCTGACGCCAAGAGTCATGTCCTCTCGTGTGAAATTTGTGCCAGGAACAAAGTCCCCAGGACTCGCCCGGTGGGTCAATTGCTTCCATTGCCCATTCCTGCAAAACCTTGGACACATTTGTCCATGGATTTTATTGTTGATTTGCCACCTTCTGCAGGACATAATACTATTTGGGTTGTGGTGGACCGTTTCAGTAAAATGGCACATTTCATCCCATTAACCAGGCTTCCTACAGCTCGAGATCTGGCCATTCTCTTCATACAACATGTTTTCCGGCTCCATGGACTTCCTTCCGATATTGTTTCTGATCGTGGTTCACAATTCATAGCACAATTCTGGAAATCCTTCTGCACCCTCCTCGGAATCCGGATCAGTCTGTCATCTGCATACCACCCTCAGTCTAACGGGCAAACTGAAAGAGTTAACCAAGCACTTGAACAGTTCCTCCGATGTTATTCCTCAGAATTCCATGACAACTGGTCATCTTTGCTGCCTTGGGCAGAGTTTGCCTACAATAACTCATCTCACTCATCTACTCAAACTTCCCCGTTCTACTGTAACTTCGGTTTCCATCCCAGGTCTAATTCTCTGTACTCTCTCAAATCTGCTGGTATTCCGGAGATTCATTCCACAGTTGCTGATCTGAAAGTAATTTGGGGGAAAGTTCAGTCCTCCTTGAAAAAATCCTCATTGTCGGCCAAAATTTTTTCGGATCGCCACCGTACCACCTGCCCATTCAAAGTGGGCCAGAAAGTATGGCTATCAACTAGAAATCTTAGGCTCAGACAGCCTTGTAAAAAACTAGGGCCTAAATTTATTGGGCCGTTCATGATTACCAAACAGATCAATCCGGTAGCTTTTAGATTGAAGATTTCTAGTTCACTAAAAATTCCGAACACATTTCATTGTTCATTGTTGAAGCCGGTATTGTATCCTAGCCAATCCTCAACTGTGCCTGGGGGAAGTTCGAGTAAGCCACTAAGATATGTGGTTCAAAGGATTTTAGATTCCAAAAAAGACAGGTGCTCTTCCTGGTGCAGTGGAGGAACCGCGGGTTAGAAGAGCGATCTTGGGTTCCGTGAAGACAACTCCATGCCCCTAAACAATTGAGGGAATTCTTCAGGAGGTTCCCAAGAAAACCTGAATTTCGGGGTCCCTCGACCCCTCCTCAAGGGGGGGGTACTGTTACGAGCCGCGGCGGTGCCCAGCCGCCGCGACTCACTTACCTGCGTCCCGGCCGTCGCTATGGCGACCGGGACGTCACTTCCGGCCCTGACCCGGCCGTTGCCGGGGCAACGAGAAGACGCTTCAGCGCTGCATCCCGGCAATGAGAGGAAGCTGGGCGCAGCGCTCACCATATGTCCTAGCCTGTGGGCTAATTAATGCAGCCTATTAATTATGCTGGGGGCTGTGTCTAATTCAGAGCTAGGCTCTGATTGGTGGCCACTGGTATTTAAGGCAATGAGGTCTGCTGCCTCATTGCCGGTTATAGCTCCTGTGTTCCAGTCTGCTAACCTGCTAGTTCCTGTCCTGTATCCTGATATCTCTATTTGACTCCCCGTGTATGACCCTTGGCTTTGATTTGGACCTTGCTCGTGTTTCCTGTGACCCTGATCTTTGGCCTGTTTACCCGTTCTGCTATTTGCCTGTGACCCCTGACCTCAGCTTGTTCATCGATACTGTTGTCTGCTGCCGGCCCTTGACCTCTGCGTGGACCTGACTCCTCTTGCCTGGGTTCTCCCCAGCTGGTACGCACTTCACGACCCTCTGTCAGTCTGCGGCCCAGTCTGTCCCCACCATCAGGGGCTCCAGTGAACACCTGACTGGCAGAGTAGATTCCGGGTTGTGTTGTGCCGGCTGGAGGGGTTCCTAACAAGATCCTGAAAGATTTTATTCACAAATGATTAGAAAACTGTAGGGGCATTACATAAGCCAAAATGCATCACAAGATACTCGTCATGCCCATCTTGTGTATTGAAAGCAGTTTTCCATTCGTCTCCTTTATGAATAGGAATTAAGTTGTAAGCCCCGTGATGATCAAGTTTGGTAAAAATTTGGGCACCACTAATCCTATCAAAAAGAACAGAAATTAGAGGCAAGCGATTCTTGATGGTTATACGGTTAAGCAGATGGTAATTTATGCAGGGTAGGAGAGAACTATCCTTCTTCTTTAAAAAGAATAAAACAGCTCCCGCTGGACAGGAGGATTTACTAATGAAGCCATGCTGCAGATTCTCAGAGATATATTGAGCCATTGCTTTGGTTTTCGGGTATAGAGAGGGGGTCGAAACATCCTTTAGGAACTTGCTTGCCAGAAATTAAATCAATTGGACAGTCCCACGAACAATGCAGAGTCAAAAATTCAGATTCGGCATTGCTGAACATATCCAAAAAGGAAGAATACACCGCAGGTAAAGTAGATTCAGTACAGGTATTTAGGCAGGATACACAAGATGACATGGGAATAACCTTAGGAAGACAACGGGAATGACACTGGGAATCCCAGGAAGTGACTTGAGCTCGACCACAGTCAAACTGGGGGGAATGATTGCGAAGCCAGGGCAACCCCAGGCTAAGGGGATTAATAGATTGAAGCAGAACCAGAAACTGGATCCATTCTCGATGTAACACCCTACCATCAGCTGAATAGGTGTGGTAATGCAGGAGATGGAACCAATGTTGATGAGGTTACCATCCACAGCAGTGAGAGATAACGGCCGAGGCAGATTTTCAAGAGCTAATTGGAGCTGAGCAACGAAACTGGCCGAGATAAAGTTTCCGGATGAACCAGGGGACTTTTAGGAGAATCCCTCCTTACGGACAATAGGAATTCAGAGTCGTAGGTCGAATAAGGAGCAGGTGAGGGATCTCCTTGTAAAGCTTCCCATTTACCGACTAGGAGGGAGAGACCGAGCTGCATTGGTTTCTCTGGAGGAGAAACTGGATTCTGAAACTGTGGAACCAAACAGGAAGTAAAACTTTGGGTGGAAGATCTCTCCTCTGTCCGATCCCGGATGCAGGGTTAATCCTGACACAAAGAGAAATCAGGGTACCAAGATCGGAAGGAAGTTCCCTCGAGACCAATTCATCCTTAATGCGATCAGTAAGGCCTTGCTAAAAGGTCGCAACTAGAGCTTCATTATTCCATTTTAGATTTGATGCCATACTGGAAGACTGTAAGAGAACCTTGGTGGAGGTTAAGCAGACTAGATGCAGACGAGGAGACATGTCCGGACTCATTAAAGATTTTTCAGAATGCTTCTGTGAAGGAGGCAGAGTTCCCGAGGAGAGGGTCATTCCACTCCCAGAGCGGAGAGGCCCAGGCCAAAACCTGGCCAGAAAGAAGGTAAACAATGAAGGCCACTTTTGTTCATTCCGAAGGGAAAGCAGCCGGGTTACATTCAAACTGAATGGCGCACTGATTCAAGAAACCCCTGCATCTTTTTGTATCTCCATCAAATTTTTTAGGTTCAGGAATGCTGAGAACAGAAGAAGCGGTGGAGGTAGCTGCAGTTACCCATGGAGTAGCCGCCAAAGAATTCTTAAGGGCGCCAAGACGGGTAACAACTAGAGATGCTCAGACTCGGTTCCCTGAGAACCGAACACACCCGAACTTAGCATATCCGAGCCGAGCCTTTACACTTTATCGGAATCAAAAACGAGGCAAAGCATCATCGTTACGTCGTTGGATCTAGCGCCATTTCACAGAGGGACACAGAAGGGGTAGCACAGTCTGTAGAGCAGTTGGGCAGCAACATAGATAGAATTGAAAGAGGAGGGGGTAGCAGTGTTCAACAAAGTCTACAGTGACAGTCAGGAGAGCTCCATTGCTAATTGTCATTGCTGAAATACAAATAATAGTGCTGGCAGGCTTGGTGTAATTCTGCAGTCACATTCTGCTGTGTTATATAGGTAACACACAAAGAGGAGAGCTCCATTGCTAATTCTCATTGCTGAAATAAACAAATACTAGTGCTGGCAGACTTGGTGTAATTCTGCAGTCACATTCTACTGTGTTATATAGGTAACACAAAGAGGAGAGCTTAATTGCGCCATTGCTAATTCTCATTGCTGAAAAATACAAATACTAGTGCTGGCAGGCTTGGTGCAATTCTGCAGTCACATTCTACTGTTATATAGGTGTGACAGGATGGACCGCCTATGCCACCTTGTCTGTTGTTGCTGGGACCAGGATGGGCTTACTTTGCCACCATCCCATTTCGTTATTCCGAATACGCCCCTCCTGCCGCAGTGTGAGGGGCCATCACTGAACTCCTTTTATGGCACTCAGAACCACGTTCCTTCTGGGTAACCGACGCTGCTAGCGTCCCTCGTTCCTGATGTAACTGGGCTGGTACTCCTGACCTCTTACTATGGATCAGGGTTGCTGTGGATGGATCCCCCTGGTCTATCACACTGACCACGGCTGCATGGGTAGCAGGCAGAGCGGTGGTACTGGAGAGCTGGGTCCAACCTCAGAATCAGCCGGAGAACGGATTAGAGTTTGGGTCTAATCTGTAGGTCACAGGATTTTCAGCATGGAAGATATTTTCAAGCAGGTCTTTGAAACAAGATGTTTATTTGCTCTCACTGGTTAGAGGTACCAGTGATCAGATCAAATGTTGAAATCAGAAGAATACATTTCAGTGTACAAGTCAGTGCATTTTATACAGATTTGGACACAGGCTATTTTTAGAATCAGGATGTAACCCCGTTTACCAAACCATGGATGCATGCATTGCAAAGCCACTAAAATTTACACTTAGCTATGAAATTCTTAAAAACCTTGCTGTGATTTTCTGGTTCTTATTTCAGAGGCAGGAGACCCACTAGCAAGTCAAAAGGTCTGACTGACTGACTGACTACTTCAGAATACACATTCCCACAGAACAACGAAAAAACCCATAAAACAAGCCACTTCCCCACATCATAATACACCAGAGGCTTGGTAAACAAAAGCTCATTGTATCAGATATATACAGCAGACATAATGCATTTCCTCTAGGAAGGCTAAACAGAAAAAACACATTTTCTACCTTGGCCTCAGAAATAACGATTTCCTATCTCAAAATATACATAATATTAAAAATAAGTGCATTGGCAATTTATATAAACAAACACTGTCAGGCGTCGCCTGTGAGATCGGGACGGATGTCCCGCTGTGTTGCTAGGCAACCAAATGCGTCACTTCCGCCCCGCTCGGCCACCCGGCTACAGCACTGTAAGCGTTCCCGTTGCTAGGCAATGGGAAGCTGCATTCAGGAAGCGCTACGGCGCTAATATGATGACAGCGCTGCGGCGCTGAAGCTGATTGGGCATCAGATGTATTTAAGCCTTCCATGGTCCCACCTCCAGTGCCAGAGTTTCAGGTCCTCCTGTCCTCCAGCGTTTCTAGTGTATTCCTGTGATTGCCCATTTCCTGACCTTTGCCTGCCTCCTGATTATTGCTGTTTTGCCTGTGAACTTTGTGACCCGGATTGCCTTGACTACTCTTTGGATCTCCCTTTTGTACCTCGCTGTCAGAATGTTACCGACCCGGCTAGACTCATCACCCCTTCGGATTCTCCTTGTAGACCTGCATTGCCCGCACCATTGCCGAACCGGTCTGGCTGACATCCCCCTCGTGCTTCGCTATCTGACTCGTGGAAGGACCGCAACCTGCACGTTCCCTCCTTGCGGGGGTCCCTGGCGGGCACGTTAGACTCCGCACCTTCCTCCGAGTAGTGCCAACAATAGCAGGTACGCTATACTTAGTCGTGACAGTAAACTCTGGCGATGTCTACCGAAGGAACTAGTGAACCCTCAACCCGGGGCCTTCTCATTCATTTGGCTCAGCGTGTAGAACAGCAAGAAGCGGCCCAAGCACATCTCCTACAATGTGTTCAAGGCATCTCTACACGCTTCGATGCTTTACAGGGCTCTCTGCCCGCTACTCCAGCCATTACCTCCTCCTCAGTGGCGTCCTCTAGTGTGGTTACCGTATCTACAGCAACCTCAGGCAGGCGTATCCCGCGCCTGAAAAATACAATGGAGGTCCCAAAAAATGCAGGGGTTTCTTGAATCAGTGCTCCATTCAGTTTGAGTGTAATGCAGGAGCATTTCCTTCTGAATGTACGGAGGTGGCATTCATGATCTCCCTCCTGAGCGGTCAAGCACTAGCCTGGGCTTCGCCTTTGTGGGAGAATGGAGACCCTCTTCGTAATAACACCGCCTCCTTTATTGAAGCGTTCAGGAGAGTCTTCGATGACCCTGGGAGAGTAGCCTCTACTGCCACCAGTTTGCTGAACCTGCGTCAAGGCAACTTATCTGTCGGGCAATATGCCATCCAGTTCCGGACCTTAGCGTCAGAGCTGAAATGGAACAACGAGGCGCTGGTCGCAACTTTCTGGCAAGGTCTAATCGACCGTATTAAAGACTAACTAGTTTCTCGGGATCTTCCCTCTGACCTTGATACCCTAATTGCGCTATGTATCAAAGTAGACCTACGTTAACAAGAGCGCATCCAAGACTGTCCTGTCTCTAAGCGGGTTGTTCCTCGTCTGGCTCCACAATTTCAAAACCCGGTTTTGCCTATGGACGAACCCCTGCAAGTAGGACGTTCTCACTTATCCCCAGAAGAAAAAGAGAGGCGCTTCAGGCAACGCCTCTGACTTTACTGTGGCGATTACGGACATCTTCTCAAGGTCTGTCCTAAGAGACCGGGAAACCCGTTCTCCTAAATGGTAGCAGGGAGGCCGGTTTAGGAGTATCCACAGTTGCTTCCTACTCTAAACACACCCCTGAGCTTCTTATGGCAGTCACCCTGAGCACCCCTAGAGGTCCCGTCTCTACCAAGGCTTTTGTGGATTCCGGCTCCTCCAGGAACTTCATTTCTGCCACTCTCGTTGCTGGCCTTCAAATTCCAACACTCACCTTGCCTCAATCATTATCGTTAACGGCAGTGGATGGGAACCGTGTCAGCAGTGGCTCCATCTCCTCCATCACCTCTCCCATTTGGTTAATGGTAGGAGCCCTCCATAGCGAGATGATTCAGTTGTTGGTGTTGCCAAAATCCATTAATCCCTGTTATCTTGGGGCTTCTTTGGCTACGAAGACACTCTCCGCAGATGGATTGGGATCGTGCTCAGGTTACCCGTTGGGGTACAGGATGTCATCATAGATGTCTCTCTAGTGTTCTGCCTCCCGGTTCCCAAGTTATTGCTCAGTCCACTGTCACGGAATCAGTCCTTCCAGCAGCATACGCTGAGTTTCAAGCTGTATTTAGTAAGACCGCATTGTCTCAATATATCACGAAGAATCTGGAACGTGGGTTTATTCGCAAGTCTACCTGTCCTGCTGGGGCTGGATTCTTCTTTGTCAAGAAAAAAGATGGGTCCCTGCGCCCGTGCATTGACTATATACCCCTGAATCGTATTACTATCAAGAATCGGTACCCGTTACCTCTTATCTCCGATCTATTTGACAGAATCAGCGGGGCTCAAGTATTTACTAAATTAGACCTACGAGGGGCCTACAACCTCATTCGTATAAAGAAGGGTGATGAGTGGAAGACCGCCTTCAATACGAAGGATGGTCATTTTGAATACCTGGTAATGCCCTTCGGCCTTTGCAATGCCCCTGCCATCTTCCAGACTTTTGTTAATGACATCTTTCAAGATCTGTTGTATACCTCTATAGTTGTTTATCTAGATGACATTCTAGTGTTTTCAAAAGACCTGAGTTCTCATCAAGAACAAGTAAGGGAGGTCTTACGAAGACTGCGCAAATACCATCTCTATTGCAAATTGGAAAAATGTGTCTTTGAAGCTCTCCGAGTGTCCTTCCTTGGGTTTATCGTGTACGCCTCTGGTTTACAGATGGATCCCACCAAGGTGTCGTCCATCTTGAATTGGCCTCAACCACAGGGCCTTAAAGGTATACAAAGGTTCATCAGGTTCGCCAATTATAATCGGCAGTTTATCCAAGATTTCTCTTCCATTATTGCTCCAATCACAGCATTAACTAGGAGATCTGCCAATCCGAAGGTATGGTCTCCAGAGGCTGTTTCTGCCTTTACTACTCTAAAAAAAGCCTTTTCCTCTGCCTCTGTTCTCTCCCAGCCGGACCAACAGCGACCTTTCTTTGTGGAAGTAGACGTCCCTTCAATAGGCATTGGAGCTGTGTTATTCCAAAAGACACCTTCAGGTACCCATTCTCCATGCGGGTTCTTCTCCAGACGATTTCTTCCTAATGAGATTAATTATGGAATTGGAGACAAAGAGCTTCTCGCTATCAAAGCAGCTTTGGAGGAATGGCGACATTTACTAGAGGGCGCTTTATTTCCTGTTACCATATTCACAGATCACCGAAATTTGACATTCATTCGTGAAGCTCGCTGTTTGAATCCTCAGCAGGGCATCATTCTTTTCTCGCTTCAATATGATTCTTACCTTCTGTCCAGGTGCTAAAAATTGGCGGGCAGACGCTCTATCCCGTTCTTTTGATGATACAGATCGCCTGAATCCATTGATTCCTCAATGCATTATCGACCCTTCTAACATCGTTGCAATTACCAATACTGTTAAGGATGCTCCTCCCACAGGAAGATCATTTGTGGAACCACAATTACGACTCAAGGTATTGCGATGGGCCCATTCGTCCTGTATCGCGGGTCACGCTGGCATAAAGAAGACCACATTCCTTCTCTGTTGTCGTTTCTGGTGGCCCACTATACGTGCTGATATACGGGACTTTACTGCAGCATGTACCATTTGTGCCGAACACAAAGCTACCAGGAAGGTCCCTGCTGGATTGCTCCAACCCATGCCTACGCCTGATGCTCCCTGGGAGAGTATAGTCATAGATTTTATTACTGACCTTCCCTGCAGTTCAGGATTCAATACCATCTGGATCGTCATTGATCGATTTTCTAAAATGGTGCACTTCATTCCTCTTTCAGGTCTACCTTCGGCCAGTCACTTAGCCGACACGTTTATCAAAGAGATCTTCAGACTTCATGGTTGCCCAAGAGAAATCATCTCTGACAGAGGAGATCAATTCATCTCCCGATTCTGGAGGGCCTTCTGTAAAAAGCTGGGTACGGAGTTAAAATTCTCGTTGGGGTATCACCCCCAGACCAATGGTCAGACCGAGCGGATCAACCAGGATTTAGAGACTTTTCTTCGTTGCTTTACTGCTGGTAATCAAAGCAGATGTTCACAATTCCTTCCCTGGGCAGAGTTCTCACACAATCACCATGTCCATGAATCTACCAGGTTTTCTCCATTCTTTATTGTGACCGGGATGCATCCTATTATCCCAGACCCGTTTCCAAATTCTTCCTCCTCAGTTCCGGCAGTGGACTCACTCATCATAGATGTCTCTCTAGTGTTCTGCCTCCCGGTTCCCAAGTTATTGCTCAGTCCACTGTCACGGAATCAGTCCTTCCAGCAGCATACGCTGAGTTTCAAGCTGTATTTAGTAAGACCGCATTGTCTCAATATATCACGAAGAATCTGGAACGTGGGTTTATTCGCAAGTCTACCTGTCCTGCTGGGGCTGGATTCTTCTTTGTCAAGAAAAAAGATGGGTCCCTGCGCCCGTGCATTGACTATATACCCCTGAATCGTATTACTATCAAGAATCGGTACCCGTTTCCTCTTATCTCCGATCTATTTGACATTCCTCTCGTGCTTCGCTATCTGACTCGTGGAAGGACCGCGACCTGCGTGTTCCCTGCAGCTGAGTCCATACCTCCTTGCGGGGGTCCCTGGTGAATACCAAGGGCATGTTAGAATCCGCACCTTCCTCCGAGTAGTGCCAACGATAGCAGGTAGCCTATACTCAGTTGTGACAAACACCCTGCACTATTTCCTTTAAATAAATTTATACCATAAGTTATTTATCAGTGATCCAGTCACTCTAGGTAACACACAAAGAGGAGAGCTCTATTCCTAATTTTCATTGCTGAAAAATACAAATATGAGTGCTGGCAGGCTTGGTGTAATTCTGCAGTCACATTCTACTGTGTTATATAGGTAACACACAAAGAGGAGAGCTCCATTGCTCCATTGCTAATTCTCAATGCTAAAATACAAATACTAGGGCTAGTAGGCTTGTCTTCTGAATTTGCAGTCAATGTGTACTGTGTTATATAGGTTACATACAAAGAGGAGTGCTCCATTGCTAAGTGTCATTGCTGAAATACAAATACTCGGCCTGGCTGGCTTTTCTTCTTAATTAGCAGTCAAATTGCACGTTGTTATATAGGTTACATACAAAGAGGAGTGCTCCATTGCTAAGTGTCATTGCTGAAATACAAATACTCTGCCTGGCAGGCTTTTATTCTGAATTACCAGTCAAATTGTACAGTGTCATCAAAATGGATTCACAGCAGTACACAGAAGAGCAGGAGCACCAAGCAGCTGTTGGCACTAGTCATGATGATAGTAATCCCTCTACGTCATCTGGTAAAGCCTATGTAAAAGTGCTTAGTGTTTTTAAGTCAGGAAAACAAAAATGTAAGAAAACACCTTTTACCTTGTTTAAGAAAAAACGACCTCTAATCCAGGCAAAGTTATCTGTAGAAAAAAAAAATTGCCAACATGCTATTCTACACACGCAGTGGCAAAGAAAGAATCAGGCCTTCGCCTTACTCTATGAGTGTCACGGGCACTAGGAGTTCTGCCCAGGATTCACCAGTTGATAATGCTTACCAGAGGAGCGGGGTTTACACAGCGGTCCTCTTGCAGTATGGTGAATAGTAGGAACGTATATAACAGCAGATGGAGAGAGAATGCCAATGGAATAGATGAGAGTCAGTGACTTGCAGCTATACTGGTAGGAGAGTCAGCGACTTGCAGCTGTACTGGTAGGAGAGTAGAGTGGACGTGAACAGGTGAAGGAAGAGTCAGTGGTCTGCGGATAGCAAGTTGTACCACTGCTGTGAAGGGAAGACTTGTCCAGGTGCAGGTAGGTAGCGGGAGAGTCAGTGGTCTGCGTATAGCAAGTTGTACCACTGCTGTGATGAGAAGACTTGTCCAGGTGTAGGTAGGTAGCGGGAGAGTCAGTGGTCTGCGTATAGCAAGTTGTACCACTGCTGTGAAGGGAAGACTTGTCCAGGTGTAGGTAGGTAGCGGGAGAGTCAGTGGTCTGCGTATAGCAAGTTGTACCACTGCTGTGATGAGGTGAGGACTTGTCCAGGTGCGGATAAGTGGAGGAGTGTTAAGAGTCTATAACTGTATAAATACAATTGGAGAGCAGAGGAGCTAGTCCCAAACAGATATGCAGCGTCACAGCTAATAGTCTATAGCGGGTATGTATACCGCTGCTGAGTAGAGAGGCTTGTCCAAAGCGGATATGCAGGATAACAACTGATAGTCAATAACAAGTATGCATATCGCTGCTGAGTAGAGAAGCTTGTTCAAACAGATATGCAGCGTAACGGCTAATAGTCTATAGCGGGTATGGATACCGCTGCTGAGTAGAGAAGCTTGTCCAAAGCGGATATGCAGGATAACAGCTGATAGTCAATAACAAGTATGCATACCGCTGCTGAGTAGAGAAGCTTGTCCAACGAGGATATGCAGGCACAGCAGGAGAGCTGAGGGACTGTAGCGGGTATGGGAACCGCAGGTGAGCAGAGCAGGTAGTGACAATGAGTGTGAGTTCTGCGACTGTCACTGAGGCTTTTTCTTGTAAGGTCAGTCGTGACCAAGCAAGACCTTGTCATTTGGACTCCAAAAATGGTGCTCAAATACTTTTATGTGTAAATTCCAAGCTGGAAGAAAACAGTAGGGCACTAAAGGAAAATGTATGTTCAGATTCAGAAATGACACAAATCCCTGAGGAGAGTCTATCCACGATTGCTCTGTGTAATCCTGACCATTCTGATAGTGTACTCATAAAGAAGGCCCCTTTCAGCATTTCTGCAGATGTGTGCATGATCAGCCCAAGTGTAACCGGTGATACACCAATTGAGGATGCCACTTTTTAATTGCAAAAGGGTGAAGGGGATATTTGTGTAGCCGACGAGGGCACTAATGAGGATGTTGATGAGGATGATGTTGTTTGTGTAAGTCCTGCACCGGTGGAAGCAGTTCTGGCACGTGGTAAGAAGAAGGCCAATGTCATGCCAGGGCATAAGACCAAAAAATCCACTTGTTACGTGTGGAATGATTTTTACACAAATCCTGACAACAGTTGTCTAGCCATTTGTAGCATTTGTAAAGCCACAGTGATGTAAGCATGGATGTCTAAGTAGATGTGTATATGTATTACCTTCCACTTTGCTGCTGTTTCATCAAGTGTATGTAATCTGCATTTTACATCAAAGGTACCTAGATTATAATTTTGTGGGAATTGGGGCTAATTCAAAGCTAACTGATGAACTTGCTTTTTGCTGGGAATTACAATGGCTATTTTTAGTGTATTGTCTGGAACCCTGGATTGGTGTGGGTCTGATAAAAGCACGCATCCCATGGGGTGTCAGCACTCATTGCCATGTATTAGCTGTGGAATTACCTCAGTTATCCAAGAAACAGGTGGAGCGATCAAATGAACCATAACTTCATGATCCAAGGACAATTCCATCTTGCACCACGTTTCTTTTCTGCCACTGCTGTGGCTAGATGTGCTAGGAACTGCCGTTTGTTTGAGTCATTACTCTGCCGCTTACCATCCAGCCAGGTCGCTACAGTATTTGTTCGAAAGTGTATGAAAATAATATTTGTGAGATGGTCAAAACTGACTGCAAATGATGTGAAATTAGTGTTACTGAGGTTAATAATAAAAAGAGCAAAATGATGTGATTTTAGCATATTTTAGGAATTTTTCTAAAAAATACATATCCAAAACCAAAACACACGAGGGCGATTTTGCCAAAACCAAAACCAAGCCAAAATACGAAACTAATCTAAATCCAAAACCAAAACCAGTTCACAGGGGTCAGTGAGCATCTCTAGTTAGAACTACCTGTACACATTGTAGAAGTTCCGCCTGATCTGACTCTTGCTGTTCTACCAGCTGAGCAAGGTGGGGAAGTAAGTCACGGACAGAAGACTCCCCTATACCATCCGTAGTCAAGGCCAGAGTATACTGTCACCAGATTTGAGTACTGAATGTTACCTGCTGGTATTGGCGCTGCTAGAGAGAGAGGTGCGGAGGCTAACACGCCTCTGGACTTCACCAGTGACCCCCACAAGGGGATTTAGAATTCACTGTGTGAGACTGGTAGGTTGCGGTCCTCAAACTGAGCCACGAGCGAGGTAATGGATTGTAGAGGGTAGTCAGACAGGCCGGTTTAGTAACATACGGACAGCGGAGATGCCTCAGGGAAATCCAGAAGAATGCTCTAGAGGCAAGCCGGGTCAATATGGGTCGGTCAGCACGGTACACAAGGATATCCAAAAGAGTAGTCACAAAGCCTGGTCAGAACAAAGGAAGGCAATCAGAACCAGGGATAATCAGAAGCATAACAGGAACAAGGCAAAGTCATGCACTGGACACCAATACACAGGCAATGGAAAATAATACTGGAGCTGGGGAACCCAATACTCTGGCACCAGAATGGTGCCAGAGACCTCATAAAATAAATTGTGGAGCCTGCTGATTAGCACCAGCGGCGCAGTTCAGGGTACGCCGAAACGGTATGTGCATGGGCACTGCTGCCAGCAGTGAAGCTGAATAAGCCGTGTCTTGTCGAGCGGTCAGAAGGTGGATGTCCCGGGATAGAAGAGGGACTGCACCTGACACCAAGAAGCTTGAGCATAATGATATAACTGGCACAGGTATGCAGGCAGGAAAGGTCTTTAATAGTGCCGCTTACCAATCAGAGGACGGCACATCCGCACTGCAACTCAGGACTAATTTAAAACAAGGATGCAGAAAACAGTTCTTCAGGGGGAAATATGCCAGCACAAAAGCTCGGGCTTAGTTACAAGCAAGCAGGGAACAACCAGCTGATCCCTAACAAACTGTTCCGATTTCAGCGTGACAATTCTGATTCACCAATATTGAAAGGGGGGTGGGTTACAGGAAGTGAGGGGAGCCTGGTCAGAATGAGGGCAATATTAGCTGTAAGGCGTGTTTTTTGTGGAACAGGGCGGGGCTTCATTTTTGTTCACATAGAGCTGTTATAATAAACTCTATAAAGTAGGTACCTGACTTAAACTTAGGAAAAGACTTATTAGCAGATGAAAAATTGAACTACTTTTAAAGCATTTTGGATTTTTCCAAAACAAAATGAGGTTAGACAAGTATATATATGTATTGAAGTTCACAAATTGGATTGAAAATAGCAGGTTTTCTGACAACAAAGAGGTTAATAATCTTCCTTCAAATTAGTCTAAATTACTTTCAAATTACATTCAGCAAACCTAGATGGTTACATAATGTTATCAAATAGGGATGTTTAACATGTGCTACATTGATCTGTATGTTTCCCTAACAGATAATTTAATGCCATCAGAAAGAGAAATACACTTGTTAGAGGAGCTAGGCACATACTGTGTTTTCTATCAAGAGATGATTCCCAGGGACCAAAAGTACCATTTATAAAAGACAATGTAGCAGCTTTAAGTGTTCCTGTTTTATTTTCTAGATTTGGACTTGCTAAGAGATTAGTTTTACATTTGATTTTTTTGTTCTTGCTTTCCTTTGTATCATTACTGGTCCCCTTTTAGCTTTGTTTCTTTGTGATATGGCCGCTTGGGTAATCATGAGACATAATGCACTGCAAGACTACAAAAGAGCTCATCTTGTTCCATCCTCCACTGTCCTGTACGTTAGCAGGTTGTGCGTGCTTGGTACAAGCATCCACTAAAGGTAGTTAGGTAGTTAATTATTTCTGTTTTTTTTTTTAAATGAACCTAACTACACCTCTAGACATATTAAAAAGAAATAATGAGCTATGTCTAGAAATGCTGTAACATGATAACCTCAACTTTTCAAGGTAGGTGGTAATTACGTGATGTAACACTTTAGGATCCTGGTGTAAAGTAGAGATGTTCAAAGACACCCGTGTTTTGGTTTGGTTTTGGATGTGGATTAAGTTCGTGTTTTGGTTTTGTATTTGTTTTTTTAGAAAAATAGCTAAAATATGCTAAAATCACATAATTTTGCTCTTTTTTTGTTCCTACATTTTTATTAACCTCAATAACACTAATTTCCAGTAATTTCCAGTCAATTTTGACCACCTCACAGGTCACAATATTATTTTCATCCACTTTCAGAAAAAGAGGGCAGCGAGCTGGCTGGATGCTAATCGACAGAGAAACGACACAAACACATGGCAGTTTATAGCACATCTAGGAAACATAGCCACACAGCAGTGGCAGAAAAGAAAAGTGGTGCACGATGGAATTGTCCTTGGACCCTCTCACCCACCCTTATGTAAAATATTAAAAAGGACATGTACAGTTTAGCAAAGCAAGAACTCCAGCGACAAGGAGTGCCACTTTTGTGGCTGAAGTTCTTGGTTTGTTTGGGACCCCACAAAACTAGCTACCAATAGTTTAGCAGCCTTAAACCCAACTCTACATTATTAAACAATGTCTACTCGTGCTGCATCTTTAATCTCCTTCTCTTCTCTGGATACCTCCCTCTCATCCCTGAAGAACTGCCAAATTTATGTAGACACAGGAATGGATATTACAACTGGAGTGGCATTACATCTGCTTCAGACAGATTTGATAAGGAACATGTGGGCAGCATGGAATCCATCATGCTGGAATACGCTTCATTGAACAGAGATTTAAACCAATATATAGATGCAGTTGAGGAGACCGTACTTAAATTAAAATGAGACCCACCGGATGAGATCCCGGATTTAAGAGAGCTTGTACATAAGAGATACACTGCGATTCAGAAGAATAATAAAGAGGAGGGCCTGAGGAAGAATGATAAACATGTCCAGTTTAAAGAACAGCTAAGAGACCTGAGAAAACAAATAGGTGTGTCATGTACCCCTGCAGACAACGCTTTGGAAGATGAAGATGAGGAGATCGCCGTCACCGAGAACACTCCTATAACACAGCTGGAAGTGGTGAACCCAGTGAAAAACAAAGTATATGGTCACACCCACAAGAGAGAAGCAATTGAAAGGATGATTGAAAGCAAACTTCAGAAGGGTAAATCTGCCGAAAATTGGTTGAATCACTCTGACATGACTATATCAGATCTTGTTCCAGACGATGCACTAAAAAGAGCCATTGACATTCATAGCAAATAGCAAGGTCACCACTGAGCTTAGAATCGACCCCAATCCCCCAAAAATTTAAATATAACTAGGTACCTTTGATGTAAAGTGCAGATTATAAACACTTTGTACAATACTGATGAAACAGCAGCAAAGTGGACGGTTTGAGTAATACATATACAACGCCTATTTAGGCATTCATGCTTACATTAGTTCTGCAAGCAATGCTGTTCTTTGTTACTAAAACATCTAGGTAACATTGGCACACAGCGATAGCGGAAAAGAAAAGTGGTGCAATATGGGATTTTCCTAGGGCCCTCTCACCCACCCTTATGTTGGATCTTAAAAAGGACATGCACACTTTAACAAACCTTGCACTTCAGCGACCAGGAGTGCCACTTTTGTGGCTGAAGTGCTTGGTTTGTTTGGGCCCCCACAAAACAAGCTAACAATGACCTTAAGGCACCTAAGCTAACAGTGCTGTTAATGAACTCTACTGTGGCAAGATGTTGTTGTCATCATCCTCAGCCTCATCCTCACCCTCATCAGTATGTACATCATCCTCACACATGATTAATTCATCCCTACTGGAATCTACCATTACAGAAGTCTCTGTACTTTGATGTAATTGGAGGGAAAGGCCTTCCTAATGGAAATTGTAGTTCATTATGATGAACATCATCTTTTCCACATTTTGAGGAAGTAGCCTCCAACACCGATTGCTGACAAGGTTCCCGGCTGTGCTGAAAACTCTTTCAGAGTACACACTGGATGGTGGGCAGCTTAGGTAATGCAAAGCGAGTTGGTACATGTGTCTCCAAATTCCCTTTTTTTCCTCCCAGTATGTAAAGGTACTGCCTGATGTGTGTATTTTTATGCTGTTGTTAAAATAATCCTCCACCATCCTTTTCATGTTGATAATAGGATCAGGAGGAGTTACGGTAGAGGCAGGAGCAAACGCAGGATTTGTAGAGGGGGTTTTCCACACCACGCCGCCACTGTCACGTAATACTTGAGCTGTCATCTTGTTTACCAGGAGCTCCTTGCATCTCTTGAGATCTGGATCAGTTAGAAAAAAAGAGGAGACATAGTTCTTAAATCTAGGATCAAGCACAGTCACAAAAATGTAGTGATCCGATTTCAAGATTTTGATAACTCTTGGATCCTGGCAAAGTGAATAAAGTACTTGATCTACAAGTCCAACAAACTAAGCGTAATTGCATTGTTTCATCTCTTCCTTAAGTTGTGGAGTAAGCGTAGATGGCTTTTCGCTGTTCCTCCATCCACAGAAGCATATGTAGGGTGGAATTCCACCTTGTTACCACCTCTTGCTTCAGTTGGTGGCAGGGCAAATTAAACTGTTCTTGTAGCTGCTGCAATCTCCTACATGCTGTTGCAGAATGCCGGAAATGTCCCAAAATTTTTTGGGCCACAGACAGCATCTCCTACACGTCCCTCTCATTTTTCAAAAAGCTGTACACCACCAAGTTGATTGTGTGAGGAAATCAGGGAATGTTATATATCCCCCCTCCTTACCCAATGTCATGGCTTGTGGGGTAAGCGTGGATAGCTTTACGCTGTTCCTCCATCCGCAGAAGCATATACAGGGTGGAATTCCACCTTGTCACCACCTCTTGCTTCAGTTGGTGGCAGGGCAAATTAACTTGCTCTTGTAGCTGCTGCAATATCCTACATGCTGTTGCCGAATGCTGGAAATGTCCAGATATTTTACAGGCCACATACAGCATCTCCTGCACGTCCCTGTCATTTTTCAAAAAGCTCTGCACCACCAAGTTTATTGTGTGGGCAAAACAGGGAGTGTGATGAAATTCACCCAGCTGTAATGCTCTGACAATATTGGTGGCGTTATCAGAAATGACATATCCTGTGGAGAGTCAAAGCGGGATAATCTATGTTACAATGACATCCCTTAGTTTGTGTAACAGATTGTCAGCTGTAAGCCTTTTAGTGAAGCCGGTGATACACAGACTAGCCTCCTCTGAAAAATGTGACGTACTTGGGTAGTTTGCCCAGTTCCACTTGTCCACATATCTGTGGTTAAGTGTACAGTGGGTAGAATGGCATTTTGTAGCCCAATAATTACATTGTTACGAACCTTCTGGTAGAGGTGAGGAATAGCTTTTCTAATAAAATGGTGTTGTGATGGAATTTGGTAATGGGGACACAAGAGCTCAATTAACTGTTTAAAACCAGCTGCATTAATAGTGGATATTGAACGCAGATCTAATACTAGCATAGTCGCCATGGCGTCTGTGATCGGCTTTGGGACTGGGTGACAGCTTTCATACTTGCTTCCTCTTGCAAAGGATTGTTTAACAGTCAATTGTTGTAAACTACTAGTAGTCTTCTTCTTGGTTTGCTTTTGGGATGAAGATCCATCCCCAGCAGCAGCAGCAGTGGGCCTAACACTCAAGAATTCTTCAGAGGAATCCTGGATAGTGGAGGTGTCATCTAGCCTTAGCAACTTGGATGCAGGACTAACTCTGATGGCTACTGATGATATTGATAAGGAAGGTGTTGTGGGTGTAGATTGCAGGTGCTGGGATCTAGCTGAGAGAAGGGACCTAGCTAATGCTGGATTGCTTGTTGTTATTTTTTTTAACATAAGTTTCAGATTTTCCCAACAGCTTGCCATGAACTTGCTTCAAATGGCGTAACATGGATGTGGTTCCTAGATGGTTAAGGTCCCTACCTCTACTGACTGTGGCTTTACAAACGCTTCAAATTGCTAGACAGCTGTTGTGAGGATTTGTGTAAAAATAATTCCACTCATAAGAGGTGGATTTTTTGGTCTTATGCCCAGGCATGTCAATAGCCTTCTTCTTATCACATGCAAGAACTGTTTTCACTGGTGCACAAACAACATCATCCTCATCAACATCCTCATTAGTGCCATCGTCAGATATACAAATATCCCCCTCATCCTGTTGCAATTCCAAAGTGGCATCCTCAACTTGTGTATCACCAGCTACACTTGGGCTGCTCATCCACACAGAAATGCTGAAAAGGAGGCTACTTTATGGGTACAGTATCTGAAAGGTCAGGATTACACGTAGCACTCGTGGATAGACTCTCCTCAGGGATTCGTGTCATTTCTGAATCTGAACATACATTTTCCTCTAATGCCTTACTGTTTTCTTCCAGCTCAGCTTTTACACGTAAACCACTTTTTGAGTCAGAATGACAAGGTCTTGCTTGGTCATGACCTTACAAGAAGATGCTTCAGTAACAGTTACAGATCTAGCACTCATAGAGAAAGGCGAAGGCCTGATTCTTTTCTTGCCACTGCGTGTGTTGAATTGCATGTTGACAATTTTATATTTTTCTGCAGTTAACTTTGCCTTGATTACACGTCTTTTTTTCTTTGCCAAGGTAAAAGGTGTTTTTTTACATTTTTGCTTCCCTAACTTAAAAACACTATGCACTTTAACATAAGCTTTAGCAGATCACATAGATGGATTACCATCATCATGACTGGTGCCAGCAGCTGCTTGGTGCTCCTGGTCTTCGGTGTACTGCTGTGAATCCATTTTGATAAAACAGTACAATGTGAATACAGATTTTGAAGAACACTGACAGCCCTATTATTTCTATTTTTGCAATAACAATTAGCAATGGAGCAAATGCACGTAGCCTGTAGACAGGCAACAACACTGGGGCCTCTCCTGTTTCTGTATGAGCTATAATAACACAGTACAATGTGACTGCAAATTTTGAATAACACTGACAGCCATATTATTTCTATTTCAGCAATGACAATTAGCAAAGGAGCAATGGACCTCTCCTGTTTCTGTGTGAGCTATAACTCAGTAGAATGTAACTGGAGACTTTTAAGAAAACTGCGACCCCTCTTCTTTCTGTTTTAGATATGATGCTGCCCAGCTGCACTAGAGACTGTCAAAAACCGTGCTACACCTTCTGTGACTCTCTGTGAAATGGCGCTAGATCGCTGTGGAGGGCGGTACTTATAGGATCCAAAACTCCCGAGATACGGCGACGCAGCAATGACGCTTTGCCTCGTTTTCACTTCTGAGGGCACGTGAAAGTACCGAGCCGGCTTCAGCGAAGTTCGTGTGTGCTTGGTTCTCAGAGGACCGAGCCCGAGCATCTCTAGTGTAAAGGCAATTCAAAGTGTCATGTCTCCACCATTAGCTTTGACTTATTTGTCTCCTTTTCTGATGGAGAGTGGTGGGTAGTCCCTGTTTGTTGGCTTCTGTCTTATAATGAAAGTGGATATGAGCGTTGGTATGGTATTTACATTTGCTATCTGGAGTATCTGGCAGGAATTTATAGTGGGACAAAAGAGTGATCCACTTGTTTCTCAATGGCCATCTCTCCCTTAAATAAAATTATATTTGCAGATTATAGATTCCTGCTAACCTTGTTTTGATTTGTGGGAAGTTTGTCATCTAGCAACAGTTGGTGGGAAAATTGCCCTTAAAAGTTCTACTGTTTCAAGATCAGTAGGCCTCCAATAGTATTGAACAAGTTCTGGGGGAAGACCATCTAGCTACCCAAATAATTCTGTGTGAAGGAGCCCCTTTTGAGGCTTCATTTGTGGTAGCTACTCCTGCATTAAGTGACCATTGTAATAGGCTATATTAATTTGTGCATTAGTCAATGTTGAGAGCATACAGTCTCTAATCGTATTAACGTTAGTTGGCCAAAATTGTTTTCGGTTTGTAATAAGGAGCTGTGAGATCTGTAGCTTGTTGGGAGCTGTTCTTTCTATGTATTAGACCAGACAAACTTGGATCAAGAGTATCTTTGACCAGGTCCAATTCCACTGTTGTTGTGTCCATGTTACCAGTTTTAGTTCTGCCTCTCGGAACAATGTGATATATGTCTGGGGTAAGTGTAAGCCAGAGATCAATTATCATCATCATCATCATCAGTTATTTATATAGCGCCACTAATTCCGCAGCACTGTACAGAGAACACATTCACATCAGTCCCTGTCCCATTGGGGCTTACAGTCTAAATTCTCTAACATAGACACACAGACACAGACAGACAGAGAGAGACAAGAGTCAATTTGTATGTGTTTTAATGTGAGTTTACTCCCTGAACAGGATGAAGAAAAAGGGCTAATAGGACGTGTCTATATTTTAGCAGTTTTAAACTCATTAGAGTGGGACATACAGGAGAACAGCAGTGAATCTGTTGCACTAACTGACACTGCATCTCCATTGTCCCTGCTGAAATGTGAAGTGATCAGGCACAAGCTCCTTAGGTGCCTGAGCACAAATGCATGACCACACGCCCTGGGGGAAATTGTATGCAATTTAGTTCTCTGCAAGGCTTGCAATCCGCACAAATCATTGCTAGGTGGCAAGACTCCCATAGAAGAAAAAAGTTTTTTACATCACTTATGTTCAGGGCTGCCAAGAGGAATTCAGGGCCCAGGTACAACAAATTCATGGGGCTCCCCCTCATAGTTGAGTAAGCCATAAAAAAATTTTTGCGCCTATTGGCGGCTGCAAAAATTTCGGAGGTGTGGTCATACATTCAGGGGCGTGTCAATGCGCCGTTGGGGCATAGCTAGCACATCAAAATCACTAGGTCCTGAATACACCAGAGCGTCACATATGTCCCAGCACTCCTGACTTTTAAGACATCTAGCACCACAGTGTAGTATACAAAGAATGCAGTGTGTACACAAAGAGTTCAGTCTTGGCCTGCACCTTACATTGGGCACAACACTCACCAAAAATTGCCATTGTCCCTACTAGAATCACTACATTTCACACACTCTGCTGCTCTCTCCTACCTGTTCTTCTCACTTTCTCCACCTGTGGCTGCTGGTTTCTTTAGTTGCGGCTTGTCTGGATCATGGAATGTTGAAGGGCCTATTTGGAAAAAAAAATGTCTACATTTAGAAAATTACAGCCAGCCCCGGCGTTAAATAAATAGCACCCACGATTAATAATTAGGCCTTTCTTGTAACGGACTTACCTGATCTCCGCCGTTCCGTCCGGAAGCTGCACTTCCGCATCCAGGACCACGTGACCGCACCCAGAGGCGGTCACATGACCTCAACCTAGAAGCGGGGATTTTGAATCCCTGTCAGGATAAAAACCTCACTCTGACACTCGCTGAGTGTTAGAGCAACACTTACCTGTTCCTGGCTACTGCTCTTCGTGGATTGCTGTGTCTTCCTGTCTCCAGTGTCTTCCTGTGTGCTGATCTCTGCCTGCTGACTACCCTCGCTCTCCTATCCCTGTGTACCGACCCGGCTTGATGACCATTCTTCTGTTCCTGTGACCCGTGTACCGAACCTGGCTTGTTGACTCCGAGTTGCCTTCCGATTCTGCCTGACTCCATTCCTGTGTACTACATCTTGGGGCGAACCTGAGGACCGCGACCTGCGACTCCTGGCAGCGAAGCGCACCCCGCCTTGCGGCGGTTCTTGGCGAACACCGGGGAGATCGTTAGACTCTGCATCTCAGGTAAGCCAGCGCTAATCAAGATTAGTAGTAGAAGTATCCAGAATCTGTTACAGTTTGCTCTGACCATGGATGCCCCAGCTAAAGATCTGTTGGAGCATTTAGTGGGGAGGATGGATAAGCAAGAAGCTAACCAAGAGCAACTTTTAAAATTCCTCAATAGTCTATCTACTCGGTTGGATGTTGTCCAGAACACCCTAGTGGCTGGTGGACCACCTGGGCCGGCAGTGGTCCCTGTACCTCAGGCCGCAGCAGCAGCTTCTTCCTCACAGTTACGGTTACCTAACCCACCCAAGTTCGATGGGGACCCCAAGTATTGCAGAGGATTTTTAAATCAATGCTCCATACAATTCGAGCTATTACCCGGGAACTTCCCCTCCGAAAAAACTAAAGTGGCCTATGTGATTTCTTTATTGTCCGGTCAAGCCTTAGCATGGGCTTCCCCCTTATGGGAGAGGGATGACCCCATTCTACATAACTTCAGCGTCTTTTTGTCCACTTTCAAGAAAATATTTGATGAGCCAGGAAGGGTGTCCAATGCCGCTTCCGGCTTATTACGTCTCCGCCAGGGAAACCAGTCTGTGGGACAGTATGCGGTCCACTTCAGAACTATGGCCTCTAAACTTCGCTGGAACGATGAGGCCCTAGTAGCTACGTTCTGGCAGGGCCTTTCAGACCGGATCAAAGACGAGCTGGTATCTCAGGAACTCCCTACGTCTTTGGATGATATTATCTCTCTCTGTGTCAAAGTTGATTTGCGTTTCAAGGAACGTAATTTCGAGAAGGAACAGTCTCGGCGTAGTATGATTCGCTTGCCCCCAACTTCCAAACCCCTGTTCTTCCTCCTGAAGAGCCCATGCAACTGGGGAGGACCCGCCTGTCAACCGAAGAAAGGGAGAGGAGATTTCGGAACAAGTTGTGTTTATATTGTGGAGAGAGCAGCCATCTTCTGAGTTCTTGATCTAAATGCTCGGGAAACGACAGGGCCTAACGAGTTCAGGAGCTGTATCGTTGGGCCTCTTCTCTCAGTGTCAGTCAGTTCCCAGTAGTAATAATTGCCTGTCTATTCCCATTTCCCTTCAGTTAGGACAAAAGACTTTCCCGCAGTCGGCTCTTCTTGATTCCGGAGCCGCAGGAAATTTCATCTCTGCCGCAGTAGTTAAACAATTTGCTATTCCCACACAAGCTTTGGAACAACCCATCTCTCTGATGGCCATTGATGGGGGAAGAATTCCTGAGGGGTCCATTCTGGTACGCACTATTCCCCTCCTGCTTCAGATAGGAGCGCTTCATCGGGAGAAGATTTCTTTTCTAGTAATTCAGAAATCCACCAACCCAGTCATCCTAGGGCTTCCATGGCTTCGTCTCCACTCCCCCACCTTAGACTGGAAATCAGGTCACATATTGTCCTGGGGACAGTCCTGCTTCTCTCACTGCCTTCAGAGAGTGGTTCCTCCGAATAGTCCCAGACGTTCCCAAGAATTTCCTGTGACTCTTTTGTCTGAACCATACCAAACCTTCTCTGATGTTTTTTGTCAACAAGAAGCCACTAGACTTCCTCCTCACAGAATCTGGGATTGTGGCATTGATCTGATACCTGGTAAACCCATTCCCAGGGGCCCTTTCCCTGCCGGAGTCTAAGGCTATGGAGGAGTACGTCCAAGAAAATCTAAAAAGGGGCTTCATCCGCAAGTCTGCCTCCCCAGCTGGGGCTGGCTTCTTCTTCGTAAAAAAGAAAGATGGGGGCCTCCGCCCTTGCATTGATTACAGAGGCCTGAATGCCATTACTGTTAAAAATCGGTATCCTCTGCCACTAATTTCCGAATTGTTTGACCGGATTAAGGGTGCCACCATCTTTTCTAAACTTGATCTCAGAGGAGCGTATAACCTCATATGCATTAAGGAGGGGGATGAATGGAAAACGGCGTTCAATACCCGAGACGGCCACTTTGAATACCTGGTCATGCCCTTTGAGTTATGCAATGTCCCCGCCATCTTTCAGGGCTTTATGAATGAGCTTTTTCAAGACCTCTTGTATCAATCCGTAGTCATCTACTTGGACGACATTCTCATCTTTTCTCAAGATATAGTATCTCATCGCTATGGCTATCCACCCAGAACATTCGTTTAAAGGTTCCCAGTAAAAAAATTTGCTCTCAAGTTTATTGGCCCATTCGCTATTTCTGAGATTATTAATCCCGTACCCTTCAGATTGAGTCTGCCTCCCTCCTTACGCATACCTAATGTCTTTCATGTCTCCTTGTTAAAACCGATGGTAACCAACAGATTCTCCACCTCATCCAGAACTCCTCCTCCTGTTGTGGATCGGGATGAAGTCGAATACGAGATTAAAACTATCCTAGATTCTCGTAAAGTTCAAGGTGCCATACAGTTCTTGGTGGATTGGAAGGGTTACGGCCCTGAGGAGCGCTCATGGGTAAGAGCCATTGATCTGCATGCTCCCAGTCTACTTAAATCCTTCCATAACAAATTTCCTTTCAAACCCTATTAGGTGTTCGGAGTCCACCTTTATGGCAGGGGGAACTGCAACGGACTTACCTGATCCCCGCCGCTCCGTCCGGAAGCCGCACTTCCGCATCCAGGACCACGTGACCGCACCCGGAGGCGGTTACATGACCTCAACCTAGAGGTGGGGATTTTGAATCCCTGTCAGGATAAAAACCTCACTCTGACACAGCAACACTTACCTGTTCCTGGCTCCTGCTCTTCGTGGATTGCTGTGTCTTCCAGTATCCAGTGTCTTCCTGTGTGCTGATCTCTGCCTGCTGACTACCCTGGCTCTCCTATCCCTGTGTACCGACCCGGCTTGCTGACCATTCTTCTGTGCTTGTGACCCGTGTACCGAACCTGGCTTGTTGACTCCGAGTTGCCTTCCGATTCTGCCTGACTCCATTCCTGTGTACCGAACCGGCTTGTCTGACTCCGCTACCTCCACTCCACTCCGCTGTACTACATCTTGGGGCGAACCTGAGGACCACGACCTGCGACTCCTGGCAGCGAAGCGCACCCCGCCTTGCGGCGGTTCTTGGCGAACACCGAGGAGATCGTTAGACTCCGCACCTCAGGTAAGCCAGCGCTAATCAAGATTAGTAGTCGAAGTATCCCGAATCTGTTACTGTCACGACTGATAGTGGGTACCTGCTGTTGTTGGCGCAACTCAGAGGAAGGCGCGGAGTCTAACTTGCCCCTGGTATTCACCAGGAACCCCCGCAAGGAAGTATGGACTCCGCTGCAGGGACACGCAGGTCGCGGTCCTTCCTAGAGTCCACAGCGAGATACAAGGAGGTGTCAGACAGGCCGGGTCAGCAACGTTCAGGTAGAAGAGGTACAAAGGGAAATCCAGAAGGATGGTGAGGCAAGCCGGGTCGGTAACTTTCAGGGAGAACAGTACAAAGGCAGAATCCAAATAGGGGTGGTCAAACGGTCCGGGTCAAAAGGTCACAAGCAGCACGAGGATAGTCAGGAACGAATACAGCAACTGGTATACACAAACGCTGGAGGCAGGAAGACCTGATACTCTGGCACTGGTGAGAGGGCAGGAAAAGGTTTAAATACTGTTTTAGCCCAATCAGAATCAGCGCTGCAGCGCTGTCATACCTGCCGCCGGGAATCCTTCATAGCGTCCCGTTGCCTAGCAACGGGGCGCGTCATCACACCCAGAGGTCGGACGGCAGGGGGATCCGGAAGTGATGCGTCTGGTTGCTATGCAACCAGACGCGCTGTCAGCAGACAGGCGGCCGTGCGGAACGGCGCCTGACAGTATACCCTCCTCTTCTTCCTCCTGTTTGAAGGAACCTTTTAAGAATTCTAGGAGCGTGAAGGTCCTGCTTGTCCACCCATGATCTCTCCTCTGGGCCAAATCCTTTCCAATGGACAAGAAATTGCTGTTTGCCACGAAGAATGCGAGAGGCCAAGATCCGATTGACTTCGAATTCTGTTCCAGAAGAGGTTTGTATTGGTGGGGGACGACAGGGAGGTCGATAGAATTTATTGAGTACCACTGGTCGTAGTAATGAGACATGAAAAGTATTATGACATCTCAGAGAAGGAGGAAGTTTCAATTTAAAGCATACAGGATTAATTACTTGCATGATGGTGTACGGGCCAATAAATCGAGGAGCCATCTTCATAGAAGGAACTTTTAGTCTTAGGTCCCGGGTGGATAGCCATACTTGGTCTCCCACCTTTAAGAGAGGAGTGGCCCTCCGATGACGATCTGCAAAGATTTTGTGATGCTGAGTAGCCGTGAGTAAAGCCCTCTTAGTCTTAGCCCAAATGAGAGAAAACTCCCGATAAAGAGTATCTACGGCTGGAACCGGTGAAGAGGACACTGGAAAAGGATCCGGAAACACAGGATGACTTCCATATACAATAAAGAATGGGGAGAATCCGGTAGACTCATGAATGTGTTGGTTATGGGAGAACTCCGCCCACGGAAGGAATTGAGACCATTTATTCTGATTGTCAGAGGTAAAACAGCGAAGAAATGTCTCGAGATCCTGATTGATTCGCTCCGTCTGTCCATTGGTTTGAGGATGATATCCCGAAGAGAATTTCAATTCTATGTTCAATCTCTTACAAAAGGTTCTCCAAAAACGGGATGTGAATTGGACTCCACGGTCCGAAATGATCTCTTTCGGGCAACCATGTAATCTGAATATCTCCTTGATAAAGATATCTGCCAGACGACTGGCCGTGGGCAGTCCAGTAGAGGAATAAAATGTGCCATCTTCGAAAATCGATCAATAACCACCCAGATAGTGGTAAACCCTGCGCTGTGGGGTAGGTCTGTGATAAAATCCATGGCCACACTTTCCCGAGGAGCATCGAGGATAGGGAGTGGACAAAGAAGACCTGCTGGGACTCTTCTACAAGTCTTGTGTTGAGCACAAGTAGTGCAGGAAGCAATAAATTTACAAATATCGGCACGTACAATAGGCCACCAGAAGCGTCGGCAAAGCAGCGATGTTGTCTTCTTTATTCCAGCATGGCCGGCAATGCGGGATGAATGAGCCCACTGCAGGGTCTTGAGCCGGAGATGAGGTTCCACGAATGACCGGCCTGGAGGAGGAGAGGACGTTTTGGTCCTAGTGAGGGCTACAATATTAGAAGGATCAATAATATGCTGAGGAACCAACAGTCTCAAACGATCGGAATCGTCAAATGAGCGAGATAATGCATCGGCACGTCCGTTCTTGGCTCCAGGGCAGAATGTGAGCTTCATGTTAAATCGAGCAAAGAAGGATGCCCAGTGGGCTTGCCGAGGATTAAGGCAACGAGCCTCTTGAATGAACACTAGGTTCCGATGGTCGGTAAACACAGTAACAGGAAATATAGCCCCCTCCAACAGATGTCGCCATTCCTCCAGAGCCGCCTTGATGGTCAGTAACTCCTTGTCCCCTATTCCATAATTACATTCACTTGGAAGAAATCGTCTGGAGAAAAACCCACACGGGTTGTGTGAGCCAGCAGGAGACTCTTGAAAAAGCACCGCCCCAATGCCTACAGAGGTTGCATCTACCTCTAAGAAGAAAGGTCGTTCTTGATCTGGCTGGGACAGAACTGGAGCTGAAGAAAATGCTTTCTTTAACGTTATGAAGGCAGACATGGCTTCCGAGGACCAAACCCTGGGGTTGGCAGTCTTCCTGGTTAAAGCTGTAATGGGAGCTATGATGGTGGAGAATCCCTGAATAAATTGGCGATAATAGTTTGCAAAGCCAATGAACCTTTGAATCGCTTTAAGGCCTTGTGGCTGAGGCCAGTCCAGAATAGCTGACACCTTGGTGGGATCCATACAAAGACCTTGACCCGACACAATGAAACCAAGAAAAGGTACCTGGCTGATCTCAAACACACATTTCTCCAGCTTGCAGTAGAGGTGATGTTTCCGGAGTCTACGTAAGACCTCCTTTACTTGTTCCCGATGAGTTTTCAGATCTTTAGAAAATATTAATATATCGTCTAAATACACTACCACAGAAGTGTATAACAGGTCATGAAAGATATCGTTAACAAAGGTTTGGAAGATGGCTGAGGCGTTGCAGAGGCCGAAGGGCATCACCCGGTACTCGAAATGTCCATCTCTGGTGTTAAAGGCCGTTTTCCATTCGTCCCCCTTCTTGATGTGAATCAAATTATAGGCCCCACGGAGATCTAATTTGGAAAAGATTTGAGATCCACTGAGTTTGTCAAAGAGGTCGGAGATGAGAGGTAGTGGATATCGATTTTTGACAGTGATGCGGTTGAGAGGACGATAATCAATACAAGGCCGAAGAGACCCATCCTTCTTTTTAACAAAAAAAACCCTGCACCCGCTGGGGAAGTGGATTTGCGGATAAATCCCCGTTTCAGGTTCTCCGAAATATATTGAGACATGGCTGACGTCTCTGGACGAGATAAAGGGTAGGTCCGCCCTTTGGGGATGGGTTGGTCAGGAGATAAAACAATAGCGCAATCCCAGGGACGATGAGGAGGCAAGATCTCCGCTTCCACCTTACTGAATACATCTTGGAATTCCATATAGGCCTCAGGAAGATGGGTTAGCTCGGAATGAGCCATTACTTGACATTTTGAAGGCAAGACTCTAGACAGACATTCAAAGCGACATCCTGAACCCCACGACATAACTTGAGCGTGGTCCCAATCCATCTGAGGAGAATGCTTTCTCAGCCACGGTAGCCCCAAGATGAGGGGATTAATGGACCTCGGCAACACCAAAAGTTGGATCATCACGCTATGAAGTACTCCTACCCTCAACCGAACAGGAGAAGTCACGGAGGAGATGGAGCCGTGAGTGACACGACTACCGTCGGCTGCCGTCAGAGATAACGGTTGAGGCAATGGGTTTAAAGGTATTTGGAGCTGCGAAGCTAGATCCGCCGAAATGAAGTTCCCGAAGGAGCCGGAGTCCACAAAGGCCGTGGTGGAAAAGGTACCCTTGGGGGTGCTCAGGATGACAGCCATCTGAAATTCTGGGGAATTTTCTTTAGAATAGGGAGCAACTGTGGATTCTCCTAAAACGGCCTCCCCGCCACCGTTTAGGAGGAAGAGTTTCCCGGTTTCTTGGGACAAACTCTTAGCAGGTGTCCCGGATCTCCACAATACAGACACAGGCGTTGTTTGAAGCGTCTCTCCCTCTCTTCAAGGGATAGTTTAGAGCGTCCTACTTGCATTGGTTCGTCCACTGGCAGGATGGGATTTTGGAACTGGGGTGCTAGCCGTGGTATGAACCGTTTGCCAGGAGAGCGTTCCTGCGTGCGCTCTTGGTAGCGCAAATCCACCTTTATGCACATGGAGATGAGGGAATCTAACTCGGCCGGGAGTTCTCTGGAAATTAGCTCATCCTTAATCCGGTCAACCAGACCTTGCCAAAAGGTTGCCACCAGTGCTTCGTTATTCCATTTTAACTCGGAAGCCAGGGTCCGAAATTGAACTGCGTATTGCCCCACGGACAGGTCACCTTGGCGGAGGTTTAACAAGCTAGTAGCTGCAGAAGCAATTCTTCCGGGATCATCGAAGACTTTTCTGAAAGCTTCAATGAAGGAGTTGGAGCTATTAAGAAGTGGACCCCCTTGTTCCCATAAAGGTGAGGCCCAGGCAAGGGCTTGACCACTGAGGAGGGAGATGAGAAAGGCTACTTTGGTGCGTTCTGAAGAAAAGGCCCCTGGGTTGCACTCAAATTGAATGGCACATTGGTTCAGAAAGCCCCTGCACTTCTTGGGATCACCGTCAAACTTTTCGGGTGTCGGGATGCGTAAACCGGAGGCCGCTGTAGAGACCGTAACCACACTGGATGCTGTGGATGCAGAAGAGGTTATGGCTGGTGTAGCGGGTGAAGCATTCTGAAATGTATCGAAGCGGGTAGCAATCCCTTGGACACATTGTAGGAGATGCGCTTGGGCTGCTTCTTGTTGCTCCACTCGTTGAGCCAAATGCAGGAGTAGGTCTCGAGCAGACGGTTCACCAGACCCCTCCGTTGTCATGGCCAGAGTATACTGTCACGACTGATAGTGGGTACCTGCTGTTGTTGGCGCAACTCAGAGGAAGGCGCGGAGTCTAACGTGCCCCTGGTATTCACCAGGAACCCCCGCAAGGAAGTATGGACTCCGCTGCAGGGACACGCAGGTCGCGGTCCTTCCTAGAGTCCACAGCGAGATACAAGGAGGTGTCAGACAGGCCGGGTCAGCAACATTCAGGTAGAAGAGGTACAAAGGGAAATCCAGAAGGATGGTGAGGCAAGCCGGGTCGGTAACTTTCAGGGAGAACAGTACAAAGGCAGAATCCAAATAGGGGTGGTCAAATGGTCCGGGTCAAAAGGTCACAAGCAGCACGAGGATAGTCAGGAACGAATACAGCAACTGGTATACACAAACGCTGGAGGCAGGAAGACCTGATACTCTGGCACTGGTGAGAGGGCAGGAAAAGGTTTAAATACTGTGGTAGCCCAATCAGAATCAGCGCTGCAGCGCTGTCATACCTGCTGCCGGGAATCCTTCATAGCGTCCCGTTGCCTAGCAACGGGGCGCGTCATCACACCCAGAGGTCGGACGGCAGGGGGATCCGGAAGTGATGCGTCTGGTTGCTATGCAACCAGACACGCTGTCAGCAGACAGGCGACCGTGCGGAACGGCGCCTGACAGTTACATTCCTCCAGCCCCAACATTAAAATAATAGTATTCACATTTAATAAATAAACCTATTCCCTTCCTGCAAACAGCAATACCTATTTCCCGCAACCATCACTGCCAATTCATAGTCACATTTAATAAATGGACCTCATTCTCCCCAAACTCACCCCCATATTCAATAGCCCCCAAACCACCCCATCTTAAATTAATAGTCCCCACTATTAAATTGCCTCACCATCACCCTACAAACAAAATAGCGCCCATTAATTAGCCGGCACCTACCTCACACACACTACATTGCAACAAGCCCCCTGTGCCATCACACACACAATACTGTGCCCCTTCATTACAACTACACTGTGCCCCCTTATGCTCACACTGCGCCCTCCATGCTGCTTTTCCCCCTTCTTTTTTACTCTGTGCCTCTCTCCCCTTTTTTTTCCTCTGTGCCTTTCTCCCCCATTATCTTTCCTCTGTAACTCTCTCCCCTATTATCTTTCCTCTGTGACTCTCTCCCCCATTATCTTTCCTCTGTGACTCTCTCCCCCATTATCTTTCCTCTGTGACTCTCTCCCCCATTATCTTTCCTCTGTGCCTCTCTCCCCTATTATCTTTCCTCTGTGCCTCTCTCCCCCATTATCTTTCCTCTGTGACTCTCTCCCCCATTATCTTTACTCTGTGCCTCTTTCCCCCATTATCTTTCCTCTGTGCCTCTCTCCCCCATTATCTTTCCTCTGTGCCTCTCTCCCCAATTATCTTTCCTCTGTGACTCTCTCCCCCATTATCTTTCCTCTGTGCCTCTCATCCCCATTATCTTTCCTCTGTGCCTCTCTCCTCCATTATCTTTCCTCTGTGCCCCTCTCCCCCATTATCTTTCCTCTGTGCCTTTCTCCCCCATTATCTTTCCTCTGTGACTCTCTCCCCCATTATCTTTCCTCTGTGCCTCTCTCCCCCATTATCTTTCCTCTGTGACTCTCTCCCCCATTATCTTTCCTCTGTGACTCTCTCCCCATTATCTTTCCTCTGTGCCTCTCTCCCCCATTATCTTTCCTCTGTGCCTCTCTCCCCCATTATCTTTCCTCTGTGCCTCTCTCCCCCATTATCTTTCCTCTGTGACTCTCTCCCCATTATCTTTCCTCTGTGCCTCTCTCCCCCATTATCTTTCCTCTGTGACTCTCTCCCCCATTATCTTTCCTCTGTGACTCTCTCCCCCATTATCTTTCCTCTGTGCCTTTCTCCCCCATTATTTTTCCTCTGTGCCTCTCTCCCCCATTATCTTTCCTCTGTGACTCTCTCCCCTATTATCTTTCCTCTTTGCCTCTCTCCCTTCTTTATAGCACTGTCCCTTCCTGTTTTCCCCCTTGCCTCTCAGTTTCTTTGCTCACCTTATGTCAGCTTCTTTCTTTTCTTTTCTCTTCTGTCTTCTGTCTTCTCTTCTCTCTTCTTTCTTCATGCTTGGTCCTCCTGCCTGTGGCGCTCCTCACTGACTGACGGGCGTGACTTGATGACGTCACGCCCGGCAGTCAGTGTGTATGAAGCAGAGAGGAGGAGCGCAGCTGTCACGTGAATATGTACTTTTTTTTTTCTTACAGCTCCCCCCACCAACGATCGAGGCGGACCCGTACCCCCCCCCCACGCGCGGAGGAAAAAAAAACAAAAAACCGCAGGCATGGCCGGGCCCGGTTAAATGTACCTGCTCTCCCCCCCCCCCTCTCGGCGGCCCTGCTTATGTTCACTACACAGTTGTGATCGCCTGACTGGGTCGGAAGAAAGGGGTTTATACATTTGCCCCCCTCCCCCATTTTTTCTCCCCTCAGATGTGTATGTTGTGAATGGTAGTGTTGTAACATAAAATCATTATGTAAACAAATGTGTTCCCTTATGGCAAAGGTGCTCAAATCAAATCCAGTTCTCATGAGCTCTTTCTGGATTTCTGTCTGTTGAAACAGGTGGAATAATTACTGACTCCAATAGCCAAATAGATTAACTCACCTGTGCATGATTAAAGAAATCCTGAAAACATGAACTATTGGTAAATATTGAGGACTGAGTTTGGGCATTCTACCTTACCGTATGGTAATGTGGCCTCCAGCCGGTACCCCCTTTAAATGGTGGGAAACTGTTGTTGAGCAACATGAGGAGCACTGTGGAATTTGCTGCTTCCACAAACCAGCCAATCAGAAAATACAATATATGGACAAAAGTAATCGGACGCTTGACCATTACACAAACAGGGACTGTAATGACATTGTATTCAAAATCATATACTTTAATAAATAAATAAAATATTAAATTGGTCCCCATTTTGCGGTGTTAACAGCTTCCACTTTTTTTGGAAGGCTTTCCACAAGATGTTGGGAGTGTTTCTGTAGGAATTTGTGCCCATTCATTCAGTAGAGCTTTTATGAGGTCAGAAACTGCTCGCAATCTCTGTTCCAGTTCATCCCAAAGGTGTTTGATGAGGTTGAGGTCAGGGCTCTGTGCGGGCTAGTCAAGTTCTTCCACACCAAACTCAAACCGAGTCTTTGTAGTCCTTGCTTTGTGCACTGGGGCACAGTCATGTTGGAATAGAAAAAGGCCTTCCCAATAAAGTTGAAGCATAGTGTTGTCCAAAATGACTTGGTATACTGAAGCAGGAAGATTGCTCTTCACTGGAGAGAAGGGGCCTAGCCCAAACCCTGAAAAAAAGCCCCATACCATTTTCCCTCCTCCACCAATCTTCACAGGTGGCATAATACAGTCAGGCAGATAACGTTCTCAACAAACCCAGACTTGCCCCTCTGACTGCCAAAGAGAGAAGCCCGATTCATCACTCCACAGAACACATTTCCACTGCTCCAAAGTGCAGTGTCAGCGTGCTTTACACTACTCCATCAGAAGCTTGGTATTGGTCTTTGTGAAGTGAGCTTGCATGCAGCTGCTCGGCCATGGAATTCCATTCCATTAAGCTCCCGCCACACAGTTTTGTGCTTAAATAGGTTAATAAGTTACATTACTTAATGCCAGTGAAAGTTTGGAATTGTTCAGCTATAGAATCAGCACCATGCACCTTAGCAGTTTTGACCCCGCTCTGTCATTTTATGTGGTCTTTCACTTTGTGGATGAGTTGCTGTTGTTCCTAAATGCTTCCACATTCTAATAATATCACTTACAGTTGAACATGGAATATTCAGCAGGGATGAAATTTCACAAACCCTCTTCTTGCAAAGGAGGTATCCTTTCACAGTACCATGCTTGAAGTTACTGAGCTCTTCAGAACGATCCGTTTTGTATCACAAATGTTTGCAAATAGAAACTGCATGGCAAACTGTTTGATTTTATACACCTCTGGCAATGAGTCTGAATGAAAGACCTCAATTCAATAATTAACAGTTGTGGCCAAATATTTTTTTCCATATAGTGTAGCTTGCTATTGAAGGAGGAACAATTCCAAGACAGCTGAAAGAGGCTGAAAGGCAGGAAAGGAGTTAGGCGAGGAGCACACCAAGGAGAAGTTCAGAAAGGAGAACAGCTTAGGGAATGAAGAGGCCATGTAGTAGAAAGGGCAGAAGAAGTATCTCAATGAATACAGGAGAGAAAGTGAATACAGTACAATGAAAGGGAAGAGTGGGAGAATAGTGAGGAAAAGGAAACTAATGGGGAAATTATGGGGCATATTTAACAAATCACGGTATTGCACTATCGTGCACTTACCGTGTAATTAGGTCAACGAAGTGTCCAACTCACATTTATTAAAGGCGCATCGCACTGATTACTGTTGAAAATGAGTCCTTTTCACTGCAGATCATTTTTGCGAGCAGTCACCATACAACAGAATGGTGACTGCTTGGGGCCGCCATTTTTTTTCGGGAACTTGTTATGTAAATGTACCCCCAGCAGCAGCAACAGCAGCAGCAGGACTAATGCTTTCTTCAGAGGAATCAATAATAGTGCCGGAGTTATCCAGCCTTAAGTGGGATGCCGGGCTAACTCCGAGCGCTACTGAGGATATTGATGAGGATGGTGTGGTGGGTGTATTTTGTAGCCGTCGGTATGTCGGTGAGCGGAGGGTCTTAGCTGATGAGGGAGTGCTTGTATTCTTTTGGGAAGAACTTTCAGCTTTTCCCAACACTTTGCCATGAACTCTCGTTAAATGGCGTAACATAGACAAGGTTCCAAGATGGTTAAGGTCCCTCCCTCGACTGACTGTGGCTTGACATACACTACAAATGGCTATACAATTGTTGTCTGGATTTGGGTAGAAATAATTCCACACATAAGAAGTGGATTTTTTTGTTTTATGCCCAGACATGACAATGGCCTTTTTCTTGTCACGTGCCAGAACTGCTGCCACTGGTGCAGGACTTACACAAACAACCTCATCCTCATCAACATCCTCATTAGCGCCCTCGTCGCCTACACAAATCTCCCCCTCATCCTCTTCTAATTCCAAAGTGGCATCCTCAATTTGGGTATCACCGGCTACACTCGGGCTATTAAGGCACACATCAGCAGAATGCTCACAATTAGACATCCCACTGTTGGATGGACTCTCCACAGGGATTGTTGTCATTTGTGAATCAGAGCAAATATTCTCCTGTAATGCCTCACTGTTATCTTGCAGCTCGGCTTTGACGCGTAACAGTAGTTGTGCACCAATTGTAGGCTGGGTAAATTTTTGGGATCTGCCACTAATTGCCAAAGGTGAAGGCCTCATTCTCTCTTTGCCACTGCGTGTGTAGAATGGCATGCTTGCAATTTTTTTTTTATCGTCACTTAACTTTTGCTCAGTTACACTTCTTTTTCGCTTCAATACAGTAAATTTTTTTTTGGTTTTTGTTTTTTGCACTAATTTGAAAACACTCTGTTGTTTGACATTGCCTTGGCCAGATGACGTACTGGGAACACTAACATCAGGACTGGTGACAGAACCTGGTTGCTCATTCTGATCATATGTGGACTGCTTTGAATCCATTCTGAGCGCAAACCACTGAGGAGTGCTAAAAATTATTTAGTAGATACTGCTGACAGATATGACTTTTGACAGCCAGAAATATTAATGCACAATTAGGGAGGACACCCCAAAAGCACTGAGGAGTGCTAAAAATTATTTAGTAGATACTGCTGACAGATATGACTTTTGACAGCCAGAAATATTAATGCACAATTAGGGAGGACACCCCAAAAGCACTGAGGAGTGCTAAAAATTATTTAGTAGATACTGCTGACAGTTATGACTTTTGACAGCCAGAAATATTAATGCACAATTAGGGAGGACACCCCAAAAGCACTGAGGAGTGCTAAAAATTATTTAGTAGATACTGCTGACAGATATGACTTTTGACAGCCAGAAATATTAATGCACAATTAGGGAGTACACCCCAAAAGCACTGAGAAGTGCTAAAAATTATTTAGTAGATACTGCTGACAGATATGACTTTTGATAGCCAGAAATATTAATGCACAATTAGGGAGGACACCCCAAAAGCAGTGAGGAGTGCTAAAAATTATTTGGTAGATACTGCTGACAGATATGACTTTTGACAGGTAGAAATATTTATGCACAATTAGCGCTGGGGAGTGCCAAATATTAAGAAAAAATAATAAACCTCTATCCTCCTCTCTGCACTAGCGATTTTGGTTAGAGCAATTGCAAGAACAATATTGTATTCTCTGTCCCTGCTCTAATCAGCCTATGACTACACCCTGCTCTCTCCCTCTGTCAAATGGCGATGGATTGCTGTGGAGGCGTGTATTTATAAAGTTGAAGTATCGCGAGAACCGAGCCCCGAGATCCGACGACGTCACGATGACGTTCGGCCTTGATTTGGATTCAGAACGGGCGGGAGAGTACCGAGCTGCTCAGCTCGGTACTCGGATACCCAAAGTTCGGGTGGGTTCGGTTCTCGGAGAACCGGACCCGCCCATCTCTAATATAAACACTTATAAATTTATACACATAGTATTATAAAATGCATGTTGATTTGGTCTCTTGCGGAACCATTGCAATGATGATAATTCATATGTGCATACATTTAGCCTAATTATTATTATTATTATTATTATTATTATTAATAATAATAATAATAATAAGTACAATACCAGGGGTATATTGCATATCTATTCTATAGTAATACTTCATTGCAAATGTACAGCTCTATTTCCTATTAAATAGGATTGAGTGTGGTATTTACTGGAGGTCATCATACTCTGAGTTTAGTGTTTGAGAGACTAAAACATTGCATTGTATCATTGGAGTTGAAGTAATCTATGATGTTTACGGTAGATTAACCCAACTCAAATTCTCATATATAGAGAGAAGTACACATGTACTACCTTGTGTACACACATATGAGTACAATACTGGCACAAATATAAGCAAACAATGGTCATATCTCATCTGCATAGTCAAATGAACACAGCAAACAGACTCACAGAATATCTTGTAGCTTATTAGCTTATTTAAAACAGTGATGGTAAAATATCCACCTGATCCTTGTCTCATAGCCCAGAATTTACACTTCTTATTATGCTGCTGGTTTAGTAGTGATCACTGAGCTAGTTCATGCATAGGCAATTTACAATTCTCCAGATAATGTCAAGCTAACATTGCATTGGCCTAAGGGTCATCATAGGGTCTATAAACAGCTAGAGTCAGTGACACATTATCAATGGCACTGGGCAGTACTTAGGCCAAGTCCACTCATTGCACAACCTTTATTTCTGCTCCCCGGGTATCTCCACCCGAGCCTCAAAACACTGATTCTCACTTTAAACCTCTTCATGGTAGAGGCTGTCAGCCATGGTTTACACCTGTGATTTCTTCACCTGTGTTTTTAGTCAGTTCTGCTATTGGTCAGTCCTCCTTCATAAGGCTCCTTTTACCTATTCATTGCTGGTTCTTCAAGTCTACACCTGGCCCGGTTCAGCTGCCTTTTCCAGTTATTATTTATGGCGCTACCTGCTCTGCATGTATCGCTGACCGCTGCTGATTTGTTCCAAATCGCTGTGGTAAGCTGTGGCTCATCGTTTGCTGCATATCTGGATTCCACTGATCTCTGCTCACCTGTTCCACTCATTCACGGTGATCCCTGTGATCAACGCCCGCTATCTACTCTATCTACTCTGTGATCAAAGTCCGCTACTTACCTTGCATGCACTGCTGACTACTGCTGATTCGTTCCACATACCTGTGGTAGGCTGTGGCTCTTCATCTGCTGCATACCTGGATGCCGTTGATCTCTGCTCATCTGGCCCACTCGTTACTGGTTGTTGCTGTGATCATCTCTCACTATTTACTCTGCCTACATCGCAGTCCTCCACTAATCCCTTCCACATCCATGTGGTGATAGTTGTGGCTCATCATCTGCAGTATACTCTGCACTCCATTGAACTTTACATTTAAGTTCCACTCCTTAGTGGCACTTGCTGTTATCAACGCTCACTACGCATTCTGTCTGCACTGCTGAACTCCGTTGACCGTTTCTACTTTCCTGTATAACAGCCGTGGTCCATCATCTGTAGTATACTCTATACTCCATTGAACTTTACATTTATGTTCCACTCCTAAGTGGTAATTGCTATTATCACCATCTGATATCAGAACTGTATCTCTCTGTATGCTGCCTAGATCTGTTATCCCATCTGTCTCACTGGAAACTTCCCTGGAGGGCCGCTACCTGCAGGGTGGAAGCCGCTGAAGTCCAAATTCCCTGGAGGGAATCCCTGGTGAATACCTTCCATCCTGTTAGACTCCGCGCCTCTAGGGAAGTCTAGCCAATACCAGTTGAGACAGCAGGATCTCACTCATTCTTTGAGTGCAAACCTGACAGTTCTAAAGATGTATCTTTTCATTATTTTCTGTCATAAAAAAAATTATGCTTTAGCAGCCAAACTGTAGAGACACCCCTGATTAACCCTGTGCATTTGTTATAGGAAAGTATCATATGCCAGTTTTAGGCATCTAATATATAGAATGTGCTACCAGGAGAAGTAGTGGTGGCAGAAATACAAGATAGATCCAAAAAGACCAGAAAAGCTTTGTGGTAAAACATGACCGATTTGTCCTGTTGTATACATGTATTGATAGTATACTGTCCTATTGGGGTATAGGTTATGCCCCTGTGAGCCAGTGTGAGAGGCTCTCTTCCCTCCAGTTTTTCCCTGGGTTGCAGCAATCTGGAATTACAGCCCTCCTGACACATTCAGCTAGTTAACAGTGTTAATCAGCCAATTATGTCTCTCAGGGGCATGTCACCCTGCATACCCAGGGCCTGATAAACCACTAGGCTGATCAGGCTGCAGCCTGGGGCACTGGGTCCTGGGGGATGCGCGGCGCTGCCGGTATTTATTTTAATTTTGTTTATATACTTCATTTTCATTCACTCTTATTCATTTTTTTTTTGGGGTGGGGGTGGGGGTGTCATCACGGGAAGCGGGGGGGGGTGTCTCCACGGGGGAGGGGAGGTGCTGCGGCGCGCCCAGGGGAATGGGGCGTGGAGGTGTCCACGTTCAAAGGCATTGGTGGTCAGTGGTCAGCAACAGGCAGACAATCACTAGTTACTGTATGGGCACCCACAATACTGTGCAGCATACAGGAAGCAGGAAGTCTTCACTTCCTGTCTGCTGATCTGAGGAGCAAGGAGCGACGCTGGCCAGCACAACTGCAGGGCAAGTGAGGGGGGGACTGCCATGCAACTCTATAGGGAGGGAGAGGGGGGGGGGGGACTGCCATGCAACTCTATAGGGAAGAATTGCCATGCAAATCTATATGGAAATAGAGGAGGGGGGACTGCCATGCAACTCTATTGGGAGGGACTGCCATTCAAATCTATAGGGAGGGAGAGGGGGGGGGCTGCCATGCAACTCTATAGGGAGGGAGAGGTGGGGGGACTGCCATACAATTCTATAGGAAGGGAGGGGGGACTGCTATACAATTATATAGGGAGTGAGAGGGGGGACTGCCATGCAAATCTATAGAGAGGGAAAGGGGGGCTGCCATATAAATCTATAGGGAGGGAAAGGGGAGTGCTGCCATACAAATCTATAGGGAGGGAGAAGGGGGCTGCTATACAAATCTATAGGGAGTGAGTGAAGGGGCTGTCATACAAATCTATAGGGTGGGAGAGGGGGGCTGTCATACAAATCTATAGAGAGGGAGAGAGGTTGCTACGTGTGAAGGAGGGCATCTGGGACTGATATATGTGACTGTTTTTTTTTTATGTGACTGGGGGAGGGGGAATAGCTGCAGGGTGGAGGTGAGGAAAATGGCTGCAGGGGGGGGGTAAGGAAAATGGCTGCGGGGGGATGGATGCAGTGTGGGAGATAATGAAAATGGCTGCAGAGGGCAATGGCTGTAGGAGGGGGTAAGGAAAATGGCTGCAGGGGGAGCAATGGCTGTAGGAGGGGGTAAGGAAAATGGCTGCAGGGGGAGCAATGGCTATAAGAGGCGCTGCGGCCGTATTAACCTAGGGCGGCCAGAACCTTCAATCAGGACCTGTACATACCTATAGGAAGCCTAACATCTCAGCTTTGCCAAGTGTAAACAGAGAACCATTGCAGTTGTGTTGAAAATACACAGAATTGACAAACATAATTTTCATATTTCAATGTGTGTTCAGAAAAAAGAAAAACTCCACTTTAACATAATGCTGTTTTGGACAAAAAGGTACAAAATTTATGGCTTAGAGTTTATATCACAGACAGCTGGAATGGATAACAATAAATTAATATAAGTGCTTATAGAACGTTCCCTGTGGTACATGATATTGATGCTCTAAGGAATTATCACATATATCTTTGAGTCTTAGGAAACCCAGATGCAAAGAAGTCTTATCAACTGTCGCCATATAGCATCATTTTAAAAAAATGAATCTTTCAAAGGAACATGAGATCAACCAGTAGATTTTTTAACGTAGGCCTGTTCCTAATAGAAAACATATGCACTGCAAATCTATGCAGATGTTGAGGCTGAGATGTGTTGGTGTTATCGTTAACACATGGTTCATATTTCTTGATTTTTAAAGGAAGTGATGTAGATCCTATATGAATAATAATGTGAACCTGACATAATGAATAACTGCAATGTAAGCTTTTAGTTTCATTTGAATATGGTTGAAATGTTTTTGTTTCACTGGTGCAAGTACATCAGAAGGTTCTTAACTCTATCTAAGCTAATGACATAACTTTAAAAAATGATTTCAGATTCAAACTATCAATCAAGAAGAAATAAAGCTTAGTACATGGCTGGCTAGCTGCTGGAGCAGGGGTCAGTTTCAGGCCTTCAACTTTTTGTGGCTTACACAATGGAGCTAATTTAGAGTTGGACATACTGTATGTTCACATAATTGCAACTCAATTAGACATGGATTTATATGCAGAGATGTCTATAGCATACTTGACAACTCTCCCGGAATGTCCGGGAGACTCCCCCATTTTGCGAGAGTCTCCCGGACTCCCGGGCGAGTGTGGCAATCTCCCAAATTCTGCCCACTTCATGTAACAGATTCTGGATACTTCTACTACTAATCTTGATTAGCGCTGGCTTACCTGAGGTGCGGAGTCTAATGATCTCCCCGGTGTTCACCAAGAACCGCCGCAAGGCGGGGTGGGCTTCGCTGCCAGGAGTCGCAGATCGCGGTCCTCAGGTTCGCCCCAAGATGTAGTACAGCGGAGTGGAGCGGAGGTAGCGGAGTCAGACAAGCCGGTTCGGTACACAGGAATGGAGTCAGGCAGAATCAGAAGGCAACTCGGAGTCAACAAGCCAGGTTCGGTACACGGGTCACAAGAACAGAAGAATGGTCAGCAAGCCGGGTCGGTACACAGGGATAGGAGAGCCAGGGTAGTCAACAGGCAGAAATCAGCACATAGGAAGACACTGGAGACTGGAAAACACAGCAATCCACGAAGTGCAGGAGCCAGGAACAGGTAAGTGTTGCTCTGACACTCAGCGAGTGTCAGAGTGAGGTTTTTATCCTGACAGGGATTCAAAATCCCCGCCTCTAGGTTGTGGTCATGTGACCGCCTCCGGGTGCGGTCACGTGGTCTTGGATGCGGAAGTGCGGCTTCCGGAGCGACGGAGAAGTCCGTTACACTTCACTAGGAAGTGCCCTACGATTCCCGATGAATCGCTGCATTTAGCCCCGTCCCCTGCTGTCAAATGACGCAATTTGTGTCATGACGTCACCGGGGGCGGGGCCGAAATGACGCGATTTGCGCTGCCACGCCCCCCTCCACTGGCTGGATCCCAGAAGGGAGCTGAAGAAAGTAGGTAAGTATGGGCTGGTGCAAAAATGCACAATAATGATGACTGCAGTGATCTGCAGCACTATCTCGCTCCTTCTGATTGGCTGATTGCAGATTGACCACTAGCTGGTTAACTTCATTCATTAGCCTCATGGCTATATTAGATCAATTAATTACATTAATTAATGGCCGTCTATTTGCCTTATTTGTTATCTCCATACCTACAAACTGCTGCAGGGAAGATGCTTTCCACTTAATTTTTAAGAGATAAATAAGGGATGTGGAGGTGTTGTATTTAATTTTCTATTTAAATGGATTTTTCTTTTATTAATAGGATGTTGTTTTTTTGTTATTCTCTCTTGTGTTTCTGACTGCATTACCATATTTGGAGATAACACAATCATTTATTAAAATGGATTTGTACAAATAGGATAATTTAATTTCAGTTTTGAGTACCAATGCATCTAAAGCTTGCATACTCAATGTTTCTTTGGGGCAGACATATATCGCCTGGTATAAATAATACCCTTTTGGACTTGTTAGCATTGCAAGATACATCTGACTATAAATACAAAGGCAAGTACGCTTTTCCTTGGCTATGTCTTTCACTACGTGCATAGTGGTTAGCATTATTGTCTCACGGTGCTGGGGGTTTGCGTGAGTTTCCTACTGGTGCTTCAGTTTTCTCCCATAAACATACTGGTTGGCTAATTGGCTTCTGACAAAATGGACCCTAGTGTCTGCCTGTATGCCCGTGTTTGTATGGTAAGAAATGTAGACTGTAATTTCCAGTGGAACGGGACAATGAATAATTCACTGGTTCTCTGGAAAGCACTGCACAATATGGTGGCACTATATTACTAAACAATTATAATAGTAATATGCTTCCACCTCTAAATGAGGCCCTCTATTTTCAACAGGATCTGATATCTAAACATACATTTTAAACTACAGTACATAAGGCCAACATCATGAAAACCTTAAACACCACTCACTTACTGTCTTTTGAAATAAGTTTGTATCGGAGTTCTATCAAACATGCTTTGATTTTCCAGTGTGCTAGCAGGGGTATCTAATGATGCAGAAGGACATTACTGGCAAATTGATCATAGCTGAACTATTTAAATCTATCTGAATAATAATTGAATTAATGTAGAAATCCATTTTGTTCATGGTGCACTACAGGTTAAAGCATGACTAAGCTGCCATTAAGTGTTTGGACATGCTGGTGCTTGTAGTACTACAAGCGCCAGCATACCCATGGCTGCCAGGGCAAGCTGGCACTTGGGGAACCACATGTGCCATCTTGTCCTAACACGCAGGACCCGCTGGGACCTGTAGTGCACCAAGGAAAAATGTAAAAAACAACAGACATAAGGGTAAAATGATTTTAATTTAACTAAAAACTCAGCTACACTACCCTCATTAATACTAATTATTTCACACCTAGATCCAGGCTCTTCACCTGTTATAAATCCAGGCATCCTTGGCTTGGCAAAATAAAAAAAAGCCTCATACACAACGCAATACTAGTTCCTAAGACTTCCCGGCGGAAATGAGCTCTTACAGATGATCAGTCATATATATGACATGGGGATTTCCCATGTCTTGAACTCAGGGCTTGAGTTCTAGGAATCCAACACAGTGCTGACCAGAATGGGGCGGGTTTGGCATTATGGGAGGGGGACTCCTTGATTCAAGTTTCCCAGTTACAGTGCCACCAGACCAGGCTGGCAAAGCCTAGGGCTGGTAAAAGTGGGGACCTCACACTTTTTTGTCTGCCTGATTTTGCTAGTGCCAGCCTAGACTGGCAGCACTAGACTTAGTTAAGCTGTTTGGGTGGGTGAGGTGGGACACCTCTGACCAAAGTTTGCTTATTTCAGTGTTATAGCTTTGTGCTATGTGCCAGTGTGTATGTCTCTTTCAGCCACACTCCCCCGTTCTGTCTCTTGTATTTGCCTCGGTCTTCAGTTTTGTATGTGTGCTTCTGTCCTTCCTTGTGTGTTTGTGTGTGTGTGTGTGCATCTGTCTTCTCTGTGTGTTTCTGTGCCTTTCTTTCACCCTTTTTGTGTTTTTGTTTCCATTCAACATTCATATTATCTAACCCCTCACCCTCTGTGGCTAGATCACTTATAAATAGCTTCTTGTATAAATTGATTTAAATTAATAACGCAGTGTGTCAATTTATATAACTGCAGATGTATCAATTTTTGTATTAGGATGTATTTTGACAGGATGTCATCATTTGGTTTTGTAAGTTTTCTAGAGGAAATCCCAACATGGCATATGTGTGGAGGAAATGTGATTTCTGAAGCTGTCTGAAGACAGGTAGTCTGGTGCTAATTAGACCTTTTCATCTCAGTGACCAACACGTCTTTCTAGTCTGAAAACACAGCAGGGGTTCGTTACCTGTTATGTTTTGTTAAAGAGACAGGAAACCTCTGGCTAATGTAGAGAGTAAGTTATTGGAAATCCCAGATGATGTGAATTTTGTAAGTTAAATTGTGTTAAATGCAAGATTAGAGAATATATCACATCCTGATGTTAAATTATCTGATGTATTATATCAGACCTTTCGATGCCTGGTCGGATCAGGGGGCTGGGTTACCCCCACCAGCATTTGTATCAGAATCTGTATAAAAAGAGCTCTATTTGACCATGTAATGTCGTGTAATTGTCCTTATAAGGGCTACTTGAGCTAATAAAACATCACTGCTTCAAGATCCTGTTTTGACGCCTACTTAAATGCAGCAATTCCTGTGACCTACAGATTATACCAATCTAATCCATTATGCAGCTGTTCTGTGTCACAGAGCTTGAGTTTTTTAATAGACCTCAAAGCCCCACTCTAGATAGACTAGAGGTGCGGAGTCTAACGGTAGAGAGGAATTCACCATGGATCCCCGCAAGGGAATATGGGCTTAGGTGCTCTCTAGCCGCAGGTGGCGGTCCTCTAGGGGGATTAGAGCAGGGTGAGATGGAACCATGGAGGGGAGTATTCCTGCTGGAAAATAAATGCAGAGGTTCAGGTGAACTGCAGTGAACCAAAGTGTTCAGGCCTTTAGAAAGCGAATAGCTGAGAACAGGATTGATTATAAGGCACAAGGTTCCTGCAGGTCTTGATCATGGAACAGGTAACACAGGATACCAACTGAGAAGTGGTGAACTGCAGAGAACTGTTATACTGAGATCCCTGGAAGCGAATAACTTGAGAACAGGACTGATGATGAGGCACGAGATTCTTGCAATAATACCACAGGTCTTAATCGTGGAACAGGTAACACAGGATACCGATGTGCAGACAGGAGCCAGAGAGAACAGCGTCCTAACAGATAACAACTTGGTAGAGAAGCAGGTGCTATAAATAGACAGAGCTGACAGGCAATTAGCCAAACAAGAGAACGCAGGATGTTTTGAAAAGACCAGGTGTGCGCATGCTCAGTTCAGACCAGCAAGTGAATGCAAGGAGTGAGAACCAATGGAAACAGGTAAGAACAGTGACCAAAATGCAGGATAGCTGGTGCAATGTGTGACATTCTGAGGTTGGAACCCAGCATCAAGTACCAACGCTCTTCCCGCTACCCTGCAGCTCTGGCCAGCATGATAGGCCAGGGAGAACCATCAACAGCAACCCTGATCTAAAGGAAGAGGTCAGGTGTACCAGCCCAGGTGCCCAGCAAGGGGGTAGACTACCAGAGAGAGTTACCCAGAAGGAAACGGTTCTAGGTTCCGGCAAAGAAGCCTATTGGCTGCAGCAGCAAGCCACTCCTACTGCATTTAGAGGGGCGCAATTTGGGATAAAGAAAAAGAGATGGTGGCAAGGCAAGCCCTGCCAGTCCCCAGCAGCACAGACATGGTGGCATAGGAGGTCCATCCTGTCACACCATCTTATACCATTTGGCCCACCAACCACTTTTCCCTGTGCCCCTCACAACCCACTTTTCCTCTTGCTCTGCACCTTCTCCCGCCACCTACTACTTGTCCCATGTCGACCCTGTATACCCCTTACCTTTCTCCTCCTCTTTTGCTGAAGGCAATGGAGTATTACCGGCTGTTGATCAGAAGCAACGTAGATGAGCCTGGTATGGCAGTTAAGCACAGTATCCTGATTGTAATAATTTTTTAACTATGACCCTGCTATTGCTGGTAATAACAATGGTAAATTTCACTGGTTTTCATCAGCAAAAACTTCCCCATGCCAATTGCACTAATATTATGGTGGCTTGTACTACCACAAAATTTACACTGAAAGACTTTAAAATATTAGGCTTGCACTTACTGTACATAGCATATTTACTTTGTAGCAATGCTAACTTCCTACATTGCCTGCACTGCAGGGAGAAGCAGACATTCCAGAATATAAGCTGGAGCTTCAGTTAATGACACTTTATGGCCACCGCTACATGACACTGCACACACTATTTTATGAGTACTACATCACATCCTCCATTGAGCCCTTCATCCCCAGTGGAGGAATATAACACTGCCCCTGCTGATTTTTTCAACTTGCTCCCATTTGTTGGTCACAAAACTTCCCTATTGCACATGAGTACTGGGGGGGGGGGGGGGGGCTGGACTCACGCTATTCCTTTGCGTGAAAGCCCCGTCACTTTTGAGGTCCAGGATTCAGGACTGTCCCTCCCAAATCAGGACACTTGGGAGGTATGCCGATGATTTAGTGTGGTAATTTGTAGACCTAGTTCGAAGCTACCAAACATATGCTATGTTGTAAAGTAACACACATTCTATTCTAGGTTGTGTAAGTTCTAAAATATTGCTGAAGCAATACAGAATCTTTTTAACACATATGTACTGCCATGCATGGATTTCATACTACTTTCTCTGTCCCTGTTATAAAATGAATTGTTTTTGATGAAAACACTTCCTCATTATCATGTTTACTATATATCTGTATATGTTCTCCAAAATTAATCAATTTAACCATGGCATAAAGGTAATTTCTGATAAATCAACACCCAAATTTCTCCTGTGAGATATTTCCACGGCAATTCCTTTGTGTCAAAAGTGGGGTGCAGATTGGTCGAAGCAGTGGACAACTAGTACATTTGGGCCTCTTAAGCCAAATCCAGGATCCAACCGACGGAAGATAATATTTTTTCTAACCAACATTGTAAATCCTGGTTGATCAGAATTTTCTTAGGTATGCATCCTGACTAAATTTTTTGCATACTGTTTTGCACAAATATTTTCATAAGTTGTCATGGTAGCAGTAGGCTTAGGCATGAAAATAAGTAATGTTACAGAACATTATCTGGTGAAGGAGAGAAGGAATGACTGTTATATTAATTTAAAACTTCCTGATTGATGTGAAGAATAAGTATGATGAACAGCAGACTAGGTTTATCTATGCACTTACCTAATTTGGAAATATAATGTACTGTATTCATCACCTAGTTATAAAATGTGTTGCTTCTTTTACATAAAGCCAAACACTCCTACCAGGTTACAATCTAATTAGCTTAACCATTATAAATAATAAAGACAAGGGGCCTGATTCATTAAGGATCTTAAACCAAGAGGTATCTTATCTCGGTCTCCTGGACAAAACCATGCTACAATGCAAGGGGTGCAAACTAGTTTTCTGTTTTGCACATAAGTTAAATACTGACTGTTTTTTCATGTAGCAGTCAGTATTTAATTTATGTGCAAAACAGAAAACTAGTTTGCACCCCTTGTATTGTAACATGGTTTTGTCCAGGAGACTGAAATAAGATACCTCTTCATTTAAGATCCTTAATGAATCAAGCCCAAGGACACCACTTAAGATTGGAAAAAGAAAGAATTTATTAAAATAAGAACATATTCTTAAAACGGTGGCGATGAGAACAGGGCAGTCAGCTGAATTGCAAACCAATAAAGGTGGAAAGGTCAGACCATTGTACCACCAACGCAGGCTATACCTTATCTATTAGCCGGGGTTAACATTCACTTGATGGATCGACTACGCCCCTTCTGGAGTTGACAGTGGCAGTTGACTTCTCAAAGAGGCCAAGGGGTCCTCCTCACAGGGGGGCCAAGAGTCTCATGACTTCGAAAGCGGCAGTGACTCGCGACAATAAATTACCAACACCATATGCTATGACTGCTGACTGCTTGTTAGGTTTCAAGGTTACCTTAGTCAGTATTTACGCCGGCCTTCCTAGGGCGCGGAGTCTAACGGCCCTCCCGGTCTTCTCCAAGAACCGCCGCAAGGCAGGGTGGGTTTTGCTGCCGGAGAACCGCAGGTCGCGGCCCCCAGGTTAGCCTACTGACGTAAGGAGAGAGTTCTATGAGATGGACATGTAGCGGCACGGTCAGATCCACAGAAGAATAGATAACTGAAGTCACTAACCGTATATTCAGAAGGTAGTAGTCTGGAGTAGAGACTGGTGGAATGCAGGAGTCAATCCACGGTACAGCCCCAGGAGCAGAGGCGTAGTCCAGAATAGCCGGTTCGGTACACAGAGATCCGTCCGTTAATGCAGTACCAGGGATAAGGCAGAAGAATGGTCTGGAGAATAGCTGGTTCGGTACACAGAGATCCGTCCGTTAATGCAGTGCCAGGGATAAGGCAGAAGAATAGTCTGGAGGATAGCTGGTTCGGTACACAGAGATCTGTCCGTTATGCAGTACCAGGGGTTAGGCAGTAGAATGGTCTGGAGGATAGCTGGTTCGGTACACAGAGATCTGTCCGTTATGCAGTACCAGGGGTTAGGCAGTAGAATGGTCTGAAGGAGAGCTGGTTCGGTACACAGAGATCAACAGTCACAAAGGAGAACACCAGGGAAGTCAAAGCACAGGAAGTGCAGCCAGATACAGGTAACACGTTGCTCTGACACCTACAGTGTGTCAGAGCAGTCCTGAAGTAGGAGTTTGAATTCCCCGCCCAGATCAGCTGACCTGCCGCCGGGACCTACCCGGAAGTGCGGCAGTACAGAACGAAGGAGCGGCGCTGACACAGGTAAGCGCCGTGACAGTACCCCCCCCCCCCCATTAGGGATGGCCACCGGACAGCCTATAAGGTTTCTGAGGGAATTTGGCATGGAATTTTCTTAACAGTACTGGAGCATGTAGATCACGTGCCGGAATCCATGAACGCTCCTCTGGTCCGTAGCCTTTCCAATCAACCAAGAATTGTAGAGAACCTCTGGAAATGCGAGAATTTAGAATTTCCTTGACCTCGAATTCATGATCTTGCGTAGAGACAGCGGCAGGAGGTCTCTTGGAAGAGGAAAATTTATTAATGACCAGTGGCTTGAGGAGGGAAATGTGAAACACGTTGGGAATCCTTAAAGTAGGAGGCAACTTTAATCTGAAAGCTACTGGATTAATAACTTCCAAGATCTTGAAGGGTCCAATGAAACGGGGAGCGAATTTCCTAGAAGGAACCAACAGGCGAAGGTTCCGCGTAGATAGCCATACCTTATCGCCAGGAGAAAGTAATGGGGAAGGTCTTCTTTTCTTATCAAACGCCTTTTTGCTGGTGGCAGTGGCGTGAAGTAGGTTACGTTTGATTATACCCCACCTGGACGAGAAGTCTGACCACATGGAATCTACAGCAGGAATTCCGGATGTAGGCAAATCATTAAAAGGAGGAACTCTAGGATGAAAGCCTTGGAGAGCAAAAAAAGGGGAAACCAATGTAGAGTCATGAGAATTATTATTGTGAGCAAATTCTGCCCAAGGTAACAAATCAACCCAGTCGTCATGTTTAGCTGAAATGAAGCATCTGAGGAATTTTTTGAGCTCTTGATTAGTCCTCTCCGTTAGACCATTGCTTTGGGGGTGGTATGCAGAGGAAAAATTCAGTTTGATTCCACAAACACGAGAAAAGGCTCTCCAAAATCTTGCAACAAACTGTGTTCCACGGTCTGAAACGATGACCTCTGGGCAACCATGGAGACGGAATATTCCCTTTATAAAAAGTTGTGCCAGCACCGGAGCAGATGGAAGGCCTTTTAGAGGTACGAAATGAGCAGCCCGTGAGAAACGGTCTGTGACTACCCAAACCACGGAAAAGCCTCTTGAAGAGGGTAAATCAGTGATAAAGTCCATGGAGAGATGACTCCATGGACGATCCGGAATGGGTAAAGGCTGTAAAAATCCATAGGAGGCTTGCCGAGGTACTTTGTTCTGAGCGCAGATGGAACAAGCCGTAACGAACTCCCGAACATCAGAGTGAATCGATGGCCACCAGTAATTACGGGAGACAAAATCCAGAGTCTTCTTGATCCCAGCATGACCAGAGAACCGAGAGGCGTGAGCCCACTTGAGGAGTCTTGATCGAAGATGAGAAGAAACAAAGGTCTTCCCGGGAGGAATCACTAGATGAGCAGGGGTGGTGGCCAGTATACATTTGGAACCCAGGACGGGTCTAGGAGTATCCTCTATAGTATCAGTGGCATCAAAGGATCGGGAAAGAGCATCCGCTTTCTTGTTCTTAGATCCTGGTCTAAAGGTGATGATCATATCAAACCGGGAGAAAAACAGGGACCATCTGGCTTGCCGAGGGTTTAAACAAGAAGCTGTTTGTAAATATAGAAGGTTCTTGTGATCTGTAAAAATCGTGATAGGAAACCTAGCTCCTTCCAAATGATGTCTCCATGCTTCTAAGGCTAATTTGATGGCCAGGAGTTCCCTATCTCCGATGCCATAATTCTTCTCGGCAACAGAAAGTTTACGGGAAAAGAAACCACAAGGAGATAATCTTCCACCAGAGTCCTTCTGTGACAAGATAGCCCCCACTCCCACAGAGGAGGCATCGACCTCCAGAAAGAAAGGAAAGGTAGGATCTGGTTGATGGAGGATAGGAGCTGTCGTGAATGCTTTCTTTAGGGAAGAGAAGGCCTTTTCTGCCTCAGGAGGCCAAAGTTTAGTATTGATAGCTTTCTTAGTTAGTGCAGTAATGGGTGCGATCACTGAAGAAAAGCCTTTAATAAAATGCCGATAGTAATTGGCAAAGCCTATGAAACGTTGGATTGCTTTCAGGCCTATCGGCTGAGGCCATTCAGAAACTGCCTTTAGTTTCTCGGAATCCATGCATAGCCCAGATCCAGAGATCACGTGTCCAAGAAAGGGAATATGACTTTTTTCAAAGATGCATTTATCCAAATTACAAAACAGTTGATGTACCCGAAGGCGTTCAAGCACCAAGGAAACATGATGGCGATGCAACACGATGTCCGGAGAGAATATCAGGATATCATCCAGGTAAATCACCACGAACTGGTAGAGAAAATCTTGAAAAATTTCGTTGATGAAGTTTTGAAACACTGCGGGGGCATTACATAACCCGAAGGGCATAACTAAATATTCAAAGTGTCCATCATGGGTATTGAACGCAGTCTTCCATTCATCCCCTCGTTTAATACGGATCAAATTGTAGGCACCCTTCAAGTCTAATTTGGAAAAAATAACTGCGCCTTTTATTCTATCAAATAGCTCTGAAATCAATGGTAATGGGTACTTGTTCTTCACAGTAATGGCATTCAGCCCACGATAATCTATACATGGACGTAGACCCCCGTCTTTCTTTTTAACGAAGAAAAAGCCGCCCCCTGCAGGGGAGGATGATTTCCGAATAAAGCCTCTTTCTAGGTTCTCTTCTATGTATTTAGACATGGAGTTGGACTCTGGTAGTGATAGCGAAAAAACGCGTCCTCTGGGTGGTATTTTGTCGGGTAAAAGCTCAATAGAACAATCCCACGGTCTATGGGGAGGTAATTTGGAGGCCTCCTTTTTGCAAAACACATCCGAGAATGAACGGTATTGGAGAGGAATACCAGTGGACTTAAATGATGATGCAGCTTTATTCTTGGTGAACTTATTGATTCTGGGAAGGCAACGAGAATGACAGGCCGGACCCCAGGCAAGAACTTCTGGCTTATGCCAATCTAATGTAGGGGAATGAAGTTGGAGCCACGGAAGACCAAGAATGAGGGGATTAATAGCCTCTGGAATGACCAACAAGGAAATAGATTCAGTATGCAGGGCTCCTATACGAAGAGAGAGCTTGATGGTACGTTTCTTGAGTGATCCTCCACTAATGCGTTTTCCATCAATGGCTGTGATGGCAATCGGGGGATCCAGGGGAAGGGTAGGTAAGGACAACTTCTCCACTATGTCAGCTCTTATGAAATTCCCTGCTGCTCCGGAGTCAATGAGTGCTGGAAGAGAAAGCTGTTTGTCAAAGGATTGTAACAGAACCTGAATAGAAAAACTAGAATCAACAGGAGAGGAAATACGTACACCTAACTTGGCCTCTCCATCGTTAGTTAGGTTCGGTCGTTTCCCGGACGCTTAAGACAATTGTTTAGCAAATGACCAGGTTCTCCGCAGTAGAGACATAAACGATTTTTGAACCGTCTTTCCCTCTCTTCTTGAGAAAGGCGAGCTCTTCCCAACTGCATGGGCTCTTCCTCAGACATCACCGGACTCTGAAAACGTGGGACCAGACGAAAAGGAGAACGACGAGAACTCTCTTTCTCCTGAGAGCGCTCACGGAATCTAATGTCAATCTGGTTACATAGAGAGACCAAAGCATCCAGAGAAGTTGGAAGTTCACGACCTGCCAATTCGTCTTTAATGCGGTCGGTCAAACCCTGCCAGAAGGTTGCTACCAGGGCCTCATTATTCCAACGTAACTCAGCCGCCATAGTGCGAAATTGAAGAGCATACTGGCCTATGGTCATAGAGCCTTGACGCAGATGAAGGATGCCAGAGGCAGCGCTGGAAACTCTTCCTGGTTCATCAAAGACATGTCTGAAAGCCTCCAGGAAGGTGGAACAGTTATGTAGCGAAGGATCATTGTGTTAACATAGGGGAGATGCCCAGGCAAGAGCTTGACCGGTAAGTAACGAGATAATATACGCTACTTTAGCTTTTTCAGTAGGGAAGTTCCCTGGCTGGAGTTCGAACTGGATATCACACTGATTTAAAAATCCACGGCAGGCCTTGGGGTCCCCATCGAATTTCGGAGGATTAGGGATGCGAAGTTGGGAATTCACCGGGAGAGGAGCGGCACCACCCCCCTGGGCAGGAGCAGGTTGAGGGGGAATCGGTGGTGGATCAGGTACCGCTGCCTGGACTGCCTGAGCTGACACCGCCCCCTGCAGTGTGTCCAGGCGAGCAGACATGCTCTGAAGAAACTGAAGTAACTGTGCCTGGTTCTTGTCCTGTTCCTCTACCCGGGTAGCTAAGTGTTCCAATAACTCCCTGGTTGAGGGGTTCCCGGATCCGTCCATCAGATAGATATATGGGGTCAGAGCAAACTGTTAGGTTTCAAGGTTACCTTAGTCAGTATTTACGCCGGCCTTCCTAGGGCGCGGAGTCTAACGGCCCTCCCGGTCTTCTCCAAGAACCGCCGCAAGGCAGGGTGGGTTTTGCTGCCGGAGAACCGCAGGTCGCGGCCCCCAGGTTAGCCTACTGACGTAAGGAGAGAGTTCTATGAGATGGACATGTAGCGGCACGGTCAGATCCACAGAAGAATAGATAACTGAAGTCACTAACCGTATATTCAGAAGGTAGTAGTCTGGAGTAGAGACTGGTGGAATGCAGGAGTCAATCCACGGTACAGCCCCAGGAGCAGAAGCGTAGTCCAGAATAGCCGGTTCGGTACACAGAGATCCGTCCGTTAATGCAGTACCAGGGATAAGGCAGAAGAATGGTCTGGAGAATAGCTGGTTCGGTACACAGAGATCCGTCCGTTAATGCAGTGCCAGGGATAAGGCAGAAGAATAGTCTGGAGGATAGCTGGTTCGGTACACAGAGATCTGTCCATTATGCAGTACCAGGGGTTAGGCAGTAGAATGGTCTGGAGGAGAGCTGGTTCGGTACACAGAGATCAACAGTCACAAAGGAGAACACCAGGGAAGTCAAAGCACAGGAAGTGCAGCCAGATACAGGTAACACGTTGCTCTGACACCTACAGTGTGTCAGAGCAGTCCTGAAGTAGGAGTTTGAATTCCCCGCCCAGATCAGCTGACCTGCCGCCGGGACCTACCCGGAAGTGCGGCAGTACAGAACGAAGGAGCGGCGCTGACACAGGTAAGCGCCGTGACACTGCTCTGCTCTCCTACCACTTAGCCGTGTCCTATATAAAACTCACGGCCTGCCACCCAGAGCCCTAACAACATGCCTTAATCTCTAAAGTATCTGATCTATGAAAAACTTTGTCCCTTCCTCAGTAAGGTGAACCCCAACTGCCCGAAAAAGGTGTGCCACATCTACGGACAGCAGTAGGTGGTCTGACAGTGCCCTTTAAATCTCAAAGGAACTTTCCCAGGGTTTGACTGGGGGGGTTCATGTCAGAGCGCCATGATAGCCTTGGTATTATCTTGGACCAAAAAATCTAAATCACAGTCAAATGTGCCTGTATATCCAAGAGATCTCCTCGTATCCAGATAATCAGGTCTAGGGACTTACCCTGACCAACATCATTAACGCCTTGGTGCAAAGTTAAGATGTCTGGGGGGCCATGGTGTCGTCTATTTCTCTAATCAAGAGGGGCATAAGGGCGGACCAACTCAAGCCCCACTTCCCTATCCACTTGATGTGTATCGGGTGTGCAAAACTGGACCATAAATTAGCCAGCCTGTGCTTAGAGGCCCAAAAGATGTAAGAATGGCCCAAAACCCATATTTGAATCTGTTTTCCCGGGCTGCCTAGACCGAAAACAGATAATAGACTAAGTATGCTATGACTTTCACACAATAGGAACGTATTGAAAAATCTAAATCTAGCCGAAAGTAAGTAAAGGAGTCTAACAGCAAGACCAGAACCCCGCGACAAAACAACAATATGGCATTCAGCAGTACACATAACATAATACTTTGAGGAAAGAGTGCAAAGAAAAAAAGAGAGCTTTGATCCAGATGAGGGTAAAGACCGACCAGAAATCCCAGAGGCCCACCACTAATCAGGCCTTGTTCCAGGGAAAAGATGGGAAAAATCCCTTCGTGCACTCACTAAAAGCAGCAAGCGGAGTAACCCTGGGTTGCTGCCGAGAGGAGGCGAGAAAGAAAAGAACGTCAGGAGTCTGAGAAAAAGGAAGGGAAAACAACATTTTAAGTGTCAGGCCTAATGTTTTGGCCTTCCACCTCCCCAGAGACTGAATTTCTTGTGCTGAGACACCACCGACAGCTGCAACGGTAGCTGCACTGATCCTAAATGAGTGAGTGCCATATAAATTAGAATTTTGTGAGGGGGGATCCATTTTTGCATTTTTGTGGAAGAGCCACATATCTTAACCTGTGGTCCGGGTGATAGCAAACTCATGTATCAGGGAAATATGTTTTGTTCGGATTGTGTCATATGGGTAATCCACTGACCCCTACCTAATCAATGTTTTTTGGACTGGGCTATTTTACTAATCAGGGTTGAAATATTACATGCTTTGCTAAAAGCCCCGAGCTCAAATTTGTCTCAGATTAGGCCACCAATTCACTAATTCTAAAGGCCCCGTGGTATGCCATTGAAAAAGCAACTCTAAAAAGCAGGGTTTCGTAAGGGTCCTTGGTTGTTTCGGCTAGTGCAATCATTAGGAGTAATAATATGGATGGATTTATAGGTCTGTTGCTGTCCGCTACAACAAGTTAAAGTCTAGACCAATCTTTAAGAAGCCTTATTAATTAGGAATGACTTAGGGATCTGGGAAACCCTGCAACCGGCCATAAAAGAAATGCCTGCTATGGTGGAGGCCATTGTAGTCCTGGTAGTGCTGTCTTTGTAATGTTGCCACATGAAATCCATCATACCAGATAGGTCGAAGAGGTCACAGGGACAAACTGATTTGAAATGTACCCATCGCTGCCAGGCCAAAGTGTATGCTTTCTTAATGGATGGGGCCAGGAACTTTTCTGAGAGGGACACTATGCCGGCTCTACCATCTGCCAAACATAATGGGGACAGTTTATACCTTTGGGTTGTGCCTACCATGCTAGAGTTCTGAAACACTGGCAGTTAAAACAGGAGAGCACATCGGTGATACTATTATCCATGCCAGGAACAGGGAGGGCGCAAAAATTAATGTTGTAATTCAGGCAACGAAGCACCAGGACCCTAAGCAGATTGACTGCTGGCCGAGAGGAAGCACTGGTGATGGTTGATTGCCTGTACCACGCCAGGGTTATTGCACCAAAAAACAACCGCAGAGCAGAGGAGGCCACAATCCCATGGCCACAATGATGTGAAATAATTCTAAAACTAAAATGTTTCCGAACCAGACCGCTGCACCGCAAACACTGAGGCCAGGGGGCAGCACACCATTCTGCTTGAAAGAAAGCTCTGAATCCTTTGGAACCAGAAGCATCCATATGCAAGTGAAGGGCCTTGGTGGAGATCTGCGGGATGGGCCAAATTCTAATCCCATTAAAGTGGCAGAGAAAAAGTAGCCAAATTCTCTCTGATTTAGCTGCCTAGGTGAATGTGCACGTGTGGCGTTTCAACCCCACAGTGGCTAGTTGTAGTTTCCTGCACAATACCCTGCCCATATGTATAACTTGGCAGGAAAAATTACAGGGATTGAATCCATCGCAGCTTACTAGAAGAGGAGGACAATACTTCCGAAATTAAAGACTCAAGATTTCCAATTTTATTGCGGGGCAACCTAAAACATCCAGCGACAGTATCGATCTCGATACTTAAAGTAGGTACATGAAACCGAGCAGCCCATGGGAAGGCACCTATCTACATAATAATTCATGTGAATTTTAAATCCCATAAATTTGAATGAGGTGGGGTGCAAAGGAAGTAGCCGGAAAGCGAACTCTATATCTAATTTTGCCATGAGAGCGCCTGACCCGAACTCTCAAATAAGTGCTAAAGCCTTGTCGAAAGATTGATACTTAACAGACCAAACTATGGGGTCTATAGCGTAGTTAACTAAGCTTCCTGGCGGATGGGGTAGAGTATTAACCGAAATTTGCCTAATGTATGTTTTCTTGGGAACTACTCTGAAATGGAGCCAGGAGAGGGGGGGGGGGGGGGAAATGCCCTATAATGCTTCCAAGGCTCACCTCATTGCAGACTTTAGCGGCTAGAATGCCTAGGTGTTTGGCTGCTAACCTTAGGTTTCTGGTGGTACCCAAAACCACCCTGCCCTTGATGGGGAGACGGAAGCCGTGACAAAAGCCATCGCGAAGGATGGAAGCCTGAGACACATGAGGGTAGAGCCGCAACCATCTGTTGAGAACTGTGAAGACAATAGGGGAATTAGCTTTACTGTTCGCCTCCTGTGGGACCACACCCTCTACCTGTACTTCTGGCCTTTTTGGGGCAATCTTTGAGTGGGTGATTTACTCTGCAGTGGAAGCATATGTGGCAATACCTACAACCTTCGCCTCTGCTGCATGATGAATTCTTGAAAGCGAAACATCAATTCCTAAAGAATTGGGGAGCGCTATAGCTCCGTGTGGAAGGAAACCGCATGCCTTGCCCCCTTGCCCCATGTCAAAATTTGCGTGATTTACAAGCTTCTACATCTGTAAAACCTAGTGGAATATCATGTAAACCGCTAACCTTTTCCCTAACTTTTTTGTTGTAGACTAACCATATGCCTGGGCGGTCACTGTTAAACATTTTGTTCATTAGGTGTAGGTATTTCCAAACATCAATCTGTGCCTAGGGCTTGGTTTCTAAATTACAGGCTGTAAAAATGCAGTAGAGATTGAGCCAGTTTTGGAAATTTTTGTGTGCCTCAATCCCAATTCCTCCCTTTGCCCCAACCGCAGCTAACTCTCTTTGGGCCATATTCGTCAACTCAAAAATATTTACATAACATCCTCTCATTATTTTATATCTCATGCCGGATAGTAGATCTGTATTTTCGCATTTTTCCAAAGGGGCCCCTGATTACCCCGAGGGAGCTTTGTTCGTATGCACCACTCCCGTACTTTTGCTACCCTTAAAATGAGTTTTGAGAATTTTTTATTAACTTGTGAGGACCCTGGTCTTATAATGACGAGGAGTCGATGCTGGCTGTGGAAATAGGTGGGTGGGGGATTGTAATTCTATGCTGGGAAAGTTCTCATGCTCACCTGCCACGTCCTGTTCTGTCCGAGTAGCCATCCCTAGATCCTGATCTGCATTAGATGAACATGTGGGTGTAGCTCCGAGGGGAGCTGACATCTGCTGTACAGCCACCGCTGGGTGCTTTTGTTCCATCGGAGAGGTAAAATGCACCTGTGACACTGGAAGAGAAGACTTATTAACATTATAGGCAAGCGGAGGAACCGGGAGGAGGGTGTGGGTTGGGGTGTTGCTGAGGGGTAGGCCAAGAAAAGGCAGGATGGTAATTGCAGACATAAGGGTGAGGCTCTTATGTCCTGCATGGTATAATGCATGGGACCAGGAAAGGATGGGATAGTAGTGAGTATCCGCCTGAGGGTGACGGATAAGGAGTGGACCAGTGGGTCTTGACGTGAGGAAGTAAGCTCGCTCCAGGGGAGCGGTAAGGTAGAGACCAATTACCGCTGCTTGATGAGGCGCTAGAGTGCTGTAAGGTGGCAAGGGGGATGGGCCAAGAATTTGCCTGGTCAGTGCGAGCCATGAAGTCGGGCAAGGGGATATAAGGCATGGGCGGCTGATCCGCAGGGTGGGGCTGAGAAGTGCCAAGTATCGCCTCGCTACTACGTAAATTAAATTGGGGGTAGAAGCTTTTGAAATTTGAGATGGGGGTTCCAGGGAGAATAAAAGAGGAGACATAGTAGGTTGGGGGTGGGGGTGCGAGCTATTGTGGGGTGGGGGTGTTGAGGGGAGCTCTGCAGCACATTGCAGTGAAGGATTTCTCTAAGGCGGTTGAGCCCTCATTGCTCCGCTTGGGGTGAGGTGATTGGCCTAACCTGCTGGACCATGGAGGGAAGAGGGAGGGCAGAGTCTACAGGGTACTGTCCGCTGGAAGTGAGAGAAACGGGATCATAAATAATGGGACCCAAACCCCTATATGGGGAAGAAAGTGCAATGTCGTGAGCCTCCTGCTGCCTATAAATGTGGCAGTTGCCACTGTCTGCCCCCCTTGACTGCGGGACAAAGGGAAGAGAATCCCCCCGATCGAACTGCTGCTGGGCCCTCTAATGACTGATGCTCTGGCAACGGGTGGCAAAGTTGCTCACTCTGGAGCGCGAGATCTTCCCAATTGCGCATGTACCGGCAATTGGAATCTAGGGCGCGAAATGTGCTCTGACGTCATCCTGGAAGAAACTGCCCCAATGCCGGAAGTATCGGTGGCTGCTCTCCAGTAATGGGCGGTCTTAGTCGCTGGTGGGATAAGCTGGGAGTAGTGGGCTGGTGTGGACCGGGTCCTCTTCGGGCGGGACATGCTAGAGTGGATAGACCCTCTAGTTTATGAAATAAAGGCTGCAAACAAGGCTGCAGGGTGATGGCACCGCTGAACGGAAAAGGAAGGGGGGGGGGTGTTGAAAGGAATGGGAGAAGGAAATAAAATGTGTGAAAGTAAGGTGAAAGTATGAGGTGCCAATAACTAGGGACGCAAGCGCTAAATGGGTGGAAGAGGTGAAAACACAAATTTGTCTGTTAGCAAAATAGTAGTATAAAAGCTTTTCTATCCTAGATACTAAGCCTGTTGCAGCCTGTCTCTGTATCTCGATGCTGAGAAGCATGCCACTCCCAGAGGCTGGAAGATTATATAGAGAAAATACCAGAACACTCCCCTGGCTGCTATTGACTGTTGATTCTCAGGATTTAACTCTGTGTGGTAAGAGTTATGACAAGCACAAACGCGTGATTTTAAACACGTTCAGCTTATGGCTTCAATTGTCAAATTAAAATAATGTTATACTTACCTATTCGTTGCCATGTTGGGTGGACTTTCATGTGCAGGGCTGATTGAATAGGGCACCAATAGTTACGAGGCGCTTAAAACACTGAATGAGTGACATATCGTCCAGTGTTTTTAATGGCCCTGCAGTGCCCCCGCATCAAGCGTTGGCTGCTGACATGGAGGAGAAGCAGACAGCAGCTTCTTACCTATGAGGCTGACAGCTGGTGCTCCTCCATGTCTGTAATGGGCTGGGAGCTTGGCACTATGAGTGTGGCACTATGATGTTACAGCCAAGGTCCACATTCCCACGGAGGAACAGAGGATGCTGCCCCCATTTTCTCCTTGATAAGGTAAGAAGCATACTGTTTACAGCTTGGGAGGGGCGCCAGTAGTGACAGCTCTGTCTGTGTGGAGTTATGTGGCTTTGGATTTTCTAGGTCTGCATGTCCTGAGTGGTGCGGAAAAAACTTTGGGAGCCAGTGGCGGTGAATGGGTAAAGGAGGAGGATTATAAAAGTAAAATTTAATAATTCAAATATATAATTGTAAGATAATAGTAG